>NC_081406.1:525503790-526103790 GCF_030272615.1 Cryptomeria japonica | reverse complement strand
TATCCTTTTCCTAATTTAAATAAATATTTTATTTATTTAATTGATCCCACTTCTTCTATTAATTATATAAATCTTTATTTATTTAATTAATTCATTAACCTTTTCTACCTATGACACATGTCATTCATCTCTTAATTCATACACTACCTACCCCTTTCATTATTTTATTATTTCTTTTACCTACCCTCTAATCATAGCCGACCTCCTTTTACACCTCTCAATCTTATCCCTCCATTTCATATAGTGTCTTCTATATAAGGAGATGCTTCCTTCATTATCAAGCCCTAATCATTCATCCTAATGAATCATCTTAAGGACTTGACTACATTACGATCCTATTTACAACCACATTCCGTTCTTTGTTGAGCTCTTGTGCACATAAAATCTGAGAGCAAATATATCAAGCAAGATCAATGGAGATAGGAAGAATGGAGATCCAAACCCTATTGGACATGTGATGGTATAATCTTTGTGATTTCGTTTGATTTGCATTGTCTTAGGTAATCTTCATATGTTATGGTGGATCTTTGTTGTTGTTAGGCTAGGGTTTTGTGGTTGAATTCATTTAGCCTTTCAATATCGTTATTATTGTTATCCATTTTCACCATATACATTTTGGCACACCCGGTGGGACTCTTGTCCCTTTTTTTGCATTTAACATCCTTGTTGCAGATTTTGTATTTTGAAGTTGCAGATCTGACGTTCTTGGCGGCATTTTGATATTCCCACGTCTGCGCACTTTCGGATCGTGTTTTTATTTTTCTGGTGCGTCTGTGACTTCTGGAATCGCGTCTGTGTTATTGGCAGTATTTTATTTTGCAGGTTCCGGGAAGGCGTGTTTGTGTTATTAAGTCGCGTCTACGTTCTGTAGTCGCGTCTGTGCCTCACAGAACCGCGTCTGTGTCACCGAGTCGCGTCTGTGTTGAAGGTAATCGCGTCTGTGTTCACCAGTTTCAAATTTTGGATTTTAATTGATTCATTTTTCGGATTTTGCATTTAGGGTTTCAGATCTGGTTTATTTTGAGCTAACATTTTCAGATCTAGCTAACGAAATTGGTGCAGCTTGTCTTGAAAGCAAAATCATTTGGTTGAAGGCCCCTATTTTCACAAAGTCTTTTGGGTTTAAAATTTACCTAACTTGTGTGCTTGCAGGAAGGGGTGATTATTTGAAACAATCCAAACTACTAACAACTCTTTGTTGCAGGTCCTTGGCAAGGGTTTTTGGATTTTTATTGTGTGCCTTGTTTTCATAGACTAGCAAACACTTCAATTGGTGCACTAAAATTGAATCATTGTCTTTTGTGTCTTGAGCAATAGGCTCTTTTTGTTTAATCTTTGGAGGGCCTATCTTCCCATGTGGTCATTAGGACTACTAGTGAGAAGAGAACGACCCAAGTGGTAGCGAGGAAAACCCACCTCTTCCGAACCACTATAAACAAATGTATTCATGGTGAAAACTATGAATAACGTGTGTTGATTAGTTCATACCAACACTATGTCTCCCCATAAACCCGTTTGATCAAATTTATTTGATCAGTTGTAGGGCGTAACCCCTACCAGTTGGGAGCCTTCTGTATTTAGAGAGCTAAAACTGTCGCATGTATGGCCACACGAGCGGATGCCCTTACTAGCACCTTTTTGTTTTAGAAGCCAAAATCCTTCTAGTTGTTGGGGCAAGAGGTCGGACCTCTGGTAGTGCCCCACACACATACGGTTCTTAGTAGAGATACAAAGTTCACCACGGGGAGTTTTCGTGGGGACTGATGCTTGGCTGGCCCGAGAAGTGAGTGCCGAGGGTGGAGCCAGTGAGGTCAAGCATCTAAGTATCCACTCTGAATAGCATAGCCTCGGGGGTAAAACCCCATGTGGGATCAACAACTATTGTCTTGGCCAGCCATAAGAATTGTGCTTGACTTATTTTAAACATTCAAAACATTCAAGACCAAACAGCAAAACATTGTGTCTTTTGTGTCTTCAAGTGTATGCAAAACAATTTTTCATCAAACAACACACTTTTCTTGGAGTCATTTTGAGTCTAAACACTTGCACACATTGAGTCCTCATCAACATTGTGTCCTCTTGTCACGAAAAACAGTCAAACAGTCAGATTAGGTCACAACCAACAACCTCACAGATTGGAAAAAATTGCACAAATTTTGCAGAAACGCGTCTGTGTCTGACATAATAGCGTCTGTGTTTTATAACCGCATCTGTGAAGGGCAGAATCATGTCTGTGTTCCCAGAATAAACATTACACTTTACAAAAAAGTCTCAGAAGCGCGTCTGTGTTGAACAGAGCCACGTCTGTGTCAGGAAACCGCGTCTGTGAAGTATACAGGCGCGTCTGTGTCCAGAATTGAAAAACTGTTGCAGTCCAGCAAACAAACACAGTCAGTTTCGGAATTCTTGAGCTTCCTAGGTCATTTCTCCAGGGTTTCATTTAGCAGTCAACCTGTCCTTGGGTCTCACAAAATTCATCATTGCTTTACATCTTACATTACATTCACAATTGTCTAAACTTGAGTCAAAAGGTCACTTGCTTGTCCTCATCATACTTTGTCAACACATTACATACAACAACACTTTGCTAAGTGGTCCCTCATCAAGTTTTCTTACCTTTGGGTCTCATTTGGTCTTACTTAGAGTCAAGGTCAACTTACATCATCAAGAGAAACTATCCTCTCTTTGGAAGCCACACTACTCTACTACATACATACTTGGTCTTACACTTTGGACATTGCAAGTACACTTCAGATTCATTTACATTCCATCCAACTCTTGGTCTTCCATACTTTTTCCATTTTTCATCTAGTCTCACACATCTCAGTCAATACCTAGTTCATGGTTGAAACCCGTCTTCAAAAATCTAGGAGAGAAACTAAAGAGGCTCAAGAGTCCGCAAACATGAGTGTCTATGAGTATGAGAATGATATCTTTTTCAATTCTGATCATACTAGATTACCTGACATGGATGCCTATAGAAACATTCCAAATGTTGAGAACATGGACACTACAAACAATAATGCTACACACAATGACAATATGGACAACTTTTCCATACATTCAACAGATGTGGAAGAATCCATTATGAATCCCCATTTCAATCGATTGGTTGAGGAAATAATGAGGAGGGATAGACAATACTTCTTACAAATGATGGCACAAAGTGGAGCCAAGATACCTCATGATTTTGACAGGTCTCAAATAATGGAAAATCGACCATTACAACAACCTCACTCCAACATGGATCAAAGGAGGCCTAATAGTGGAGGCAACAGAGGACCACATAGGGTACCTGAATCACCATCATCTTTGCTTCAAAAACCAGAGGTCCCACATACACATGGTCAAGCATATGATACTCACCTTCGTAGACCATTATGGAAGTCTTATGCAGATAGATATGCTCAATCACATATCAATGCTAAGGATCAACCACCAAAGCAATTGGATATTCAAGGGCATGCTCAAAATTTGGACACAAGGAAACCCCGTGTCAAATTTGGGGGCAACACATTAGAACATGACATGCTTGTAGAGTATGGTATACATGCACAAAATAGATATGGTGTTCCTCAACATGAATCTATACCAAGTGGTCCATATACGCAGCATCACTATAGACCTTCTCCATATGAACATGTGTATGATCAATATCATCCATATATGCAACATGCTCCTCCTCCAATTGGTGCCTCAAACATGGGGTATGGTCCAAGAAGTCGATCTCCACCTAAGAAAAATTTGGAGCAACAAATCAAGGACTTACAAAAGAAAATAGAGGACATAAATACACCGAAGCCAACATACACAATGAGAGACATATGTCCTTATCCATTTGACAAGAGCATTCCAATGCCTCCATTTCCTACACACTTTATGATGCCTAAATTTGATAAGTATAGAGGAAAAGGGGATCCTAAGGCACACATAAGACAGTTTTTCATAGCTTGCATTGAGGTAGTAGCAGAAGAGACATATTTGATGAGATTATTCCCACAGAGCCTAGGCGATCAAGCTATGGAATGGTTCTCCCAACTTCCACCTGGTATTAATTCATGGGGTGACTTAGCAGAGGCATTTATTCAACATTTCTCCTACAACATAGAGACAGACATATCAGTCACTACTTTGTGCAACACCAAGCAAAAAGAGGGAGAGTCTTTTGCATCATTTTTACAAAGATGGAGAAATCTAGCCAGCAAATGCTCTTGTGAAATTCCACAAAAACAAATGGTAGAGATGTTCACACAAAATGTTAACAAAGACATTGGCTATGATCTAAGGAAAGCTTGTTTGTCCACCTTCAAGGACGTTATTGAAAAAGGCTTAGCGACATAAAAGGTCCTAATTGAACAAGGAGTCATCAAGATATTCAAGGAAAACAAAGATGACTTTAAAGGAAAAGACAAGCCAAGATTTTGGAATAAAAACAAGAACACAGTCAATGATGGTGTTGTTGATGCCAACACAGTGCGACCCAAATTCATCTTTTCGGGATCAAGTTCTACAAACAATCAAGTGAATACTCAAACAACTTCCAGATTGTGAAGGAAGTATACTCCATTGGGAGAACCACTTGAGTCAGTCTTCAAGAAGCTTGTGGCAAACAAGGTAATCACAGTTCCAGATTTTCCTCCATATGAACCAAAGGTTAAGCCGAATTGGTGGAATGATGATGAGTATTGTGAATTTCATAAGAGAAAGGGTCATAAGATAGGAAATTGTCATCGATTGAAGAACATCATACAAGATCTCATTGATAGAGGTGACATTGAGATTGAGGGATATTCCTCCAATCAAGAACATGAGATGTTTAAGGAACCATTCCCAAAACATGACAAGGGAAAAGCTAAAGCCACAGATGACCAAACCAACTATACCAGAGCATCTTACAACTATGACTCAGCCATCAATCACATCTCGATGGACAATTATGTCTCTACCATTATCATCAAGGACAAAATGTCTGAGAATTCTACCCAGAGACCCAGGATTATCCTAAAAGGTGTTGGATCTTCTTCTGAACCTACCTCTGAATGTCATGTCACAACTCGTCGAGGTAAAATCACTTTGCAAGGTGCTCCAACTAAAAACACCGCTTCTTCATCAACCAAACCTGAGTATGACCTTGTAGAACAGTTAGGGAAGACACCTGCGCTCATCTCCATCCTTGAGCTATTACGCATATCTCCCGCACATAAAGCCATTCTTGACAAAATCTTGAGAGATACTGTTGTTCCTACTGATCTGAATGTGGACCAGCTTCAAGCCATGGTGGGATACCTTTCCATTCCACACTCTCTTACATTCATAGAAGCCGATGATGCCTCTGTAAGTCAGCCACATAATGCACCACTTCACGTTGAAGCCTTCATACACAAACATAGAATCAAACGAGTCCTAATAGATGGAGGAGCTGGTCTAAACATTTGTACATTGAGTACTATTAAACAATTGGGATATTCCAACAAAGTTGTGAATTCTACAAATCAAATCACCATCAAGGCATATGATGATGAAGAACGTTCGTCCAAGGGCACAGTCACCTTGCCTCTCAGAGTTGGGCCAGTTACAAAGGATGTGGTTTGTCAAGTCTTGGATCTAGATCTCACTTATAACATATTGCTAGGACATCCTTGGATTCATGAAATGAGGGCAGTCCCATCCACATATCACCGATGCATTAAGTTTCCTCATAATGGAGTGGAAGTAACAGTTAACGGTGATCCTAATCCATTCATATACTACAATAACCTGAAATCAAAGACTAAGACCATCATTCCCAGTAATCGTGAGGTTGTTCCTTCGTTGGCATACATTGATCCTGAGTCGTTAAAACCTTCGACATCAAAACAAGGTGAGCTTAAAGGCAAGTTTCAAGACAAGGGCATGGGGGAATATACTTTAAATCAGACCATGTACTTACGACAAGTCATGAGTTCCCCAAAAGAATATGGAAGACCACATCCTAACAAGCATGTATCCATCATGATACTCAAATGGGACTCTACTACCTTTCAAAGATGGGGTGAACTAGAAGAGGAAGATTTATACAAAATGCTTTTTCAGAGACAAGGAAGACGTCGCACAAGATCACATCAGTCTACCATGTGAGAAATATGGCAAAGGCTTCAAAATTCTACAAAAATTCGGGTATGATGGAAAAATCCATCTTGGGTTACGAAAGGAAGGCATCATTGAACCTTTGCAACCTGAATTGACTTTCAAAAAGGAACGCTCAAAAGGACTTGGTTTCTTAACTTCCAAGGTCCACACCCAAAGGACAGAAGAAGCCTTACAAATCAAAACTGCCAAAATTCAACAAGAGGATTGCTATTCCATAGATTCCAACGAATGGGAATGGGGTTCCGACAAGTCTTCCAGTGACTACGAGCTCACCGAGATATTCAGAGAGTCAAATGAACCAACAGAAGAAGAGGAATTTTATAATAAGTTCAGAGTTGGTCAAGAAACAACCCATGAGGATTCCACACAGTCCTTGTCTCAAGGTTCTAGGTTGAAATCACATAGAATGAGAACACCTGTCCCAGAATGCGCTACTAGTGATGATAATTTGGATTCGCTCGTGATCGAGACTGATGAGGAGAGTGCCATCGATGACCTCGATAATTACCTTAACATACCCGAATATAATTGCATCTTCACTCTTAGCCTTGTTAACTTCGAAGACGTTAACGGCCTTCCCCTTGTTCACCACCAACTCATTGACTGGGATCATGAAGGACGTGCACAGTTTGACACATTCCAAAACGATGAAGCTTTTATTGACTATCTGGGGATACAAGATGATCTTCCTTCTGGAGACCATAAAGCGGGATACACTATAGAACTCAATAGCGTGGCATATTTTGGTGAGGGTGTCGGACCTTCCAGTCGCAAAAATGTGAAAATAAGAACAAATCAAGGGTCTTATGGCGAAAACCACACTGTGGCGCTGTCTGACCCCAAAAAAGTAAAAAGAAAGGACATATCTAAGGGTGAAAACCTCTATGAGGCACTCGAAGATGGAAGGCTTGACATTCTCCCAGCATCATATGAGGAAAAGTCATCCATGTTGGTAGAGGAGACTATCAAAACAAACATTGGTACAGAAGAGGTTCCACACAACATATTCCTAGCTCAATCATTGACAGAGTCCGAAAGGTCAAAATTCATAAGTTTCTTCAAAGAACGACAAATCAACTTTGCCTGGTCATATGCTGATATGCCTGGACTAGATCCGGATTTGGTAATGCATCATTTGACAGTTAAATCGGGGGCAAAACCAGTAAAACAAAAATTAAGAAAAATGCATCCCCAAGTGGCATTACTAGTCAAAGTAGAACTTGAGAAGTTATTGGATGTCAGATTCATACGCCCAATCGATTATCCTGAATGGATCTCCAACTTAGTACTTGTCAGTAAACCAGATCACAGCATCAGAATTTGCACAGATTTTAGAGACATCAACAAAGCTTGTCCAAAGGATGACTTCCCATTACCAAATATTGACTTGATTGTTGATCTCACAGCAGGTCATGAAATGTTATCATTGATGGATGGATTCTCTGGTTATAATCAAATAAGGATCGCGCCCGAGGATCAACACAAAACATCATTTACTTGTCCGTGGGGAACTTTCTGCTGGAATGTCATGCCTTTCGGGCTAAAGAATGCAGGTGCTACATATCAAAGAGCCATGACTACTATCTTTCATGATCTCATGCACATAACCATGGAAGATTATGTTGATGACCTCTTGGGCAAATCAATAGATAGAAATACACATTTGGACATACTTTCAGTCATCTTTGATCAGTTGGAAAAATACAAAGTAAGATTAAACCCCAAGAAATGTGTCTTTGGAGTAACCTCCGAGAAGCTCCTAGGATTCATTGTATTCAAAAGAGGAATTGAAGCTGATCTAGCAAAGGTCAAGTCCATCTTGGAGATGCAACCACCAAGAAATATCAGTCAACTTTGATCCTTACAAGGCAGACTCCAGTCCATCCGTAGATTCATAGCACAACTTGCAGATAAGTGTAATCCTTTTCAGCACCTGCTACATAAAAACATCAAATTCAAATGGGATGATAACTGTCAACAGGCTTTCCAGACGCTCAAAGATTATCTTCTAAATCCACCAATTCTGATGCCACCAGTTCCAGATCAACCACTGTTACTATACATATCAACTACTCCAACAGCACTGGGGGCACTCTTAGCACAACAAGTTGCTGAGGGCAAAGAAAAAGCAGTATACTATATCAGTCGCACATTGGTAGGATATGAGCTAAACTACACACCAATTGAGCGTACATGTCTCGCCATGGTCTTTGCTTCGTAGAAATTATGACATTAAATACTTACTCATAAGACTAAGTTAGTTGCAAGGATAGACCCATTGAAATACCTTCTCAATAAAGCAACACTTACTGGACGACTGGCCAAATGGGTAATGATCCTGAGTGAATTCGACATCGAGTATGTGGACAGAAAAGCAATAAAAGGACAAGCCATCACAGATCAATTAGCAAATGCTCCCATGATAGATGATGTTCCTCTAAGTTCAGAATTTCCAGATGAATCCATTTTGACTATGTCACATGCAAAGCCATGGCAACTGTACTTCGATGGCTCATACACACAGCATGGGGTAGGAGCTGGCATCCTCTTTATAACTCCTCAAGGGGATTCCATACCAAAATCATACTGCTTATCATTTCCTTGCACTAACAATATAGCGAAATATTAGGCATTAACAACAGGATTACGAATTGTAGTTCAATGGAAGATCCAGGAACTTCGTGTTTTTGGGGACTCCCAACTTGTCATCCATCAAGAAACTAATGATTACCAAACAAAAGATGAAAAATTAATGCCTTATAAACAAATGGTGGATGACCTGAAACAACACTTCACAAAGATAGACTTTGAGTAGATACCAAGAGAGCAGAATCGCCCCGCAGATGCCATGGCTACAATTGCTTCCCTGATTGATTTACCTCCAAACGAGACCCGCTATGAGTTCTTGGTGAATAACCTTTTGGTTCGTTCATATGAGATCATACCTACTGAGATGATATGTGTTGTCGGTCCTGAATCCCAGTTATATGGTTCCATTTTCACATACCTACGTGACAATACTCTACCTCCTGATCTATCAAATAACCAACGTCGCACTTTCATCGCCAATCCTCTCGATATGTCATTTTAGCTGATATCCTATACCGGCGAGGTCTAGATGGCACTCTTCTTAGATGTTTAGAAAGCGACAAAGCTCAGATTGCGTTACGTGAAGTGCATGAAGGGATATGTGGTCCACATGCTAGTGGTCCTACCTTGGCCAAGAAACTCATCAGGACTGGATATTATTGGCCCAATATGGAGAAAGACTCATATCAGTTTGTTAAGAAATGTAAGCAATGTCAAATTCATGGAGACCTCATACATGCACCAGCACAAGAACTTCAACCACTTGTGTCTTCTTGGCCCTTTTGTCAGTGGGGACTCGATCTCATAGGCAAGATTCACCCTCCTTCTTCCAATGGTCATAACTTCATTATCACTACCACAGAGTATTTCACAAAATGGATTGAAGCCATGCCTCTCACACAAGTCACAGGAAAATAGATTGCTACATTCATCTTAAACTATATCATTTGCCGATACGGTATTCCTGTTTCCATTATCACTGATAACAGGCGTCCCTTCAAAAATTAGGATGTTCGTGAACTCTGTGACCGCTTCCATATTTCCCATCATTTCTCCACACCATATTAGCCCCAAGGTAATGGCCAAGCTGAGGCGTCTAATAAAACAATCCTTAAAATCCTAAAGAAAACAGTCGACGATGCTAGCCATAATTGGCATATCCAACTTAATCCTGCACTTTGGGCCTACCGCACAAGTGTCCGCACACCTACAGGAGCTACACCCTATTCACTTGTCTATGGCACTAAAGCTATCTTACCTATTCAGGTCGAGCTACCCTCTTTATGGGTCTCTTTGCAAAACATCATCAGTGATGAAGACTATAGGGTCTCTCACTTACAAGAGCTGGAACTATTGGATGAACGAAGACAAACTGCTTTTAATCATCTCAAAGCTTACCAATAACAAATGAGTCGCAGCTACAATCACAAGGTCAAGCCTCGCACATTTGAGGTAGGTGATTTGGTTCTCAGAGAAAATCCTAAAAATCAGCAAGATAGAGAGAAGAAGGGCAAGTTTGAACCAAATTGGTTTGGTCCTTACATCATTACAGCAGCATATGGATCTGGGGCATATCAGCTCTCAACTACAGAAGGTGAACCTTTGGAGGATCCTATCAACAGCATGCACCTTCGCAGGTTCTACACATAGCTCTTTGGAATATCCTAATTCAAAAATACAAAAAAGTTCAAAAAATTCAAAAATACAAAAAAATTATAAAACAAAAAAATCGTTACCTGGTGAAAACCTGGCAAACAGGCGCTTTGTGACACAAAAAACATTGAAAAATCAAAAAAGTAAAGAGAAATAATTTCGTCCAACGGTGAAAACCACTTCGGTGGCGCCCTGGGCAAGTACCATGGTGAAAACTAGGTCACCAGCGCCATGCGTAGAGACATTGCTCCTCCCTCCTTCAGGATTCACTTTCATCTTTTCACTTTGCACACACTCACGACCAATTCATCCATAATAAACTTACCCATTCCCATCATGGCTTGTTATTGATCTCCCTAAGATTGGTTAGCCATTCATAATAAACCTCCCTTTTCATCCCTTTCCATCCATAATAAATCAGATCCTATATGTGGCTAAGGAAAAATCCTACGTCTAGTAATGGGTGTGGAACTGAGAACATCACATGTTTCGAGGAGTACAGTTTCTTCTAGCTTCCTTCAGTCTATTCGCGCACAATCCGCAATAAAGCAACATTTGCATCACAGATCCACAATAAAGTTTCGTCTTCTTCACAATAAAGTATCAGTTTCATGGATTCAGTCAGTTTCAGATGAGACACAGCAGCAACAATGGGCTTCAACAAATCAAATCTTTCAACAGACTCGGACAACATCATGGTTCAGTGCTATCTATCCTTTCTGTGAAAGTAAACATTGTGACCACAATCAAATAAGACTTATACAAGTGACAAGAGACACTAAACTTTAAGACTACAGTGGATGTTGGTGTCGAGTCTTGGTTTTCTTTTGATTTTATCTTTTGGTGACATGTCTTTTAGCTTTCCGGGATGTCTTTGACTAGAGATTCTATCTCCAGGATGTCTTTGACTAGAAAGGCGAGGATGGGGTATCGTCGTCTATTTTTCTTTGTTGTCTATGGATTGTCTTTTAGTAATGCTATGACTTGTCCAAGGATATGAGGACACTGTGAGTCTAGTATGAACTGGGGCATTCCTTGTTTGTGACTGTCTTATCTCCATGCAAACAGGCACAATGACTTTCTGGGTCGAACATATGCCTCGATTGTCATAACCTACTTGCCATAATAAAGCTCAATGATGATAACACATAAGAAGCTCTTTCACTTTCATATCTTCTGTCTTCCATCCCACGTTCTTGATTGACTTCCATCATCCTTCTCGAGTCCACATAGCCTGCTATCACATGACTGAGTATAATGACACACCAAAAACATTTGCATCTCTTGTAGTTTGCACCTGCATTATCACATATTAAGCATTTCATACATACATATAGATATCACAATTGCATCACATCCTACACACAACACCTGTTGGCACAATTACATTTGCATTATCATATTCATCTGCATTACATACATTCACATTTGCATCATGCATATACATATAAAACATAAAAGAACAAATATATATATATATATATATATTACATTGCATCATATACATATTTGCATCCATATCATAAGCATACATCATGAAACATCTCATCACATAGGTACACATGCATATAGCTGCCGCAAAGATGAATCATCTCATATATATAATCATAAAAGTGTCATGATACAATGATGTCAAAATCATATGGCTACAAAAGCACCCGCAGGTGTCTACATCATCATACAAAAATGGTACAATACTGATACATAGGGAGCCCTCTATGGCTATGATGAACTCCCTCCCTCGGAGCCGCTTGGCCTCGACGGAATCTGAGCCCCTGAAGGACCCGCCCTAGGATCATCCCTCCTGTCTCCTCTATCTGGTGATGGTGGAGGACCCATAACTCCACCACTCAATGCCTGTCTCCTCCGGCTCCCTCCCATAGCTATCATTGTACGCGACGGTCTATGGAAGCTCCTCGCCCGCTGATCCACTGGCACTGCACCATAATAGAGATCCCGCCAGTAGGCAATCTTCTCCCCTGCTCGTAGCACATAAGCATATCCTGCCCCTGTGTCCTCTGCTGCCTGTCTCCCCGCCCTCAGTGCTGTCTCAACCTTTGTATAACACTGAATAGCCTGATCCCGCTCCCGCTCAGTATCTCTGAGCCTCCTCCTAAGCTAATCCCTCTCCCTCTCCAACCCCTAGATCTCATCTGTCTATCCCTGGCAGATCTCCCTCAGCTCTATCAGCTCATCCTCCTCTGCGGCAGCCCCCTCCGCCTCTGCCTGTGGCTCCCCCTGTACGGGTGCCTACCCCTGTGCCTGTACCTGTACTGGTACCTGTCCCTGTATCTGTCCCTATCCCTGTACCTATACCTGTCTGGGACCCTGTGCTGCTGGCACCTATAGCGGCAATCCACCGCGACCCCTCACCACCCGAGCCTGCCTCTCCTCACCACCCTCCCTCCGAGGCGCAACCCTCCTCTCTCCAACTGCTCCCCTCCTCCTCCGTCGGCCTCTGCCCCCATCACCTCCACCATCATCATCATCCGCAACCCCATCTCCATCTAATGGCTCTCCCGGATCCGTCAGGCGTGGGAATGGATGCTCCGCCCAATATGCTATATACTCGGCATCCATGTCGGCATCCTCAATCTCTGGCCACATGTCCCAGGGTAGTGGCATCATCTCTACCAACTGCGTAACTGCCTGATCATATGACAATAGGGGCCCAAACTATGCCTGATCTCTGACAGTCTATGCATACATGCCTGAGCCCCGTGGCATCCTCTGGATCCTGCCAAACTACCGACCAACCCTATCCACTAGCTACCTCTCCAACACATAGGGCGTCCGCCCAATCAGATACCTGCTCCGGAAGGTGTAAGGAATCTCAACTGCATCATCCTCCCACTGCTCGCATCCCAGATATGGCCTCCATATGACCACATCAATATCATCTATCACTCGCCGCCAGTGCTCCAACCTACCAATCTGTGGCTGCGACGTGATCATATCATACAAGTGCACAAAACTGCATCCATGTCCCCTGCCTCTTAAGTGTATCAGCCTCGTCACTGGCAGATGCTCATAAGCCCACACCTGTAGCAATGTCACCCCGCAGCCCAATCCCACTGATCCGTGGTATACGAACTAATGCAGCTCATAATAGAGGTGTGCCAGCACACACAGTCCCCAAGCATATCTGGTGTGCTGCGTCACCAGTGTCTCTAGTGCTCCTCCCCAACCCACAGCCAACCCCCGTGTCGCTCTATCCAAACACAGGAACCCACTAATCGCTCCTCCTACCACTGCTGGCAGCGCTAGCCCTGTGGCTATCATGGTGTCCCAAGCCACATGTCCAGGCCTCATCTCCAGTCCTAGGTCCTGGAACACTCATCTTAGGGCCTCCCTATCTCCATCTTGATCGTATGGGATCAGCTCCCCATCGATTGGTATCCTCAGTATCCTATATACATCCTCAAGGGTGACTGTCATCTCACCCATCGGCAAATGAAATGTACAGGCCTTGGAGTGCCATCTCTCCACCAGCGCAGTCAACAGTCCCATGTTCGCCCGAAACTCAAGCACATATAGAACATGTCTCAATCCCATCTCCTCAATAGCAGCTCGCTCCTCGGCTATCAGCTCAGGTCGCAACCTCTGAGTAGACGGGAATCTCTCCCGTGACTCCAGCATCGGCAAATACTCCTGCAGCCAAGCAAATCACTCATGTCACTCATAGTGGCATTCACTGTTCATCACAAAATGCTACTTTTTATCTAAGTGCATCTGGCTATCTATCCTAGTGACACTCACTATTCATCACAAAGTGTTGCTTCTATCCTAGTGACACTCACTGTTCATCACAAAGTGTTGCTTCTATCCTAGTGACACTCACTGTTCATCACAAAGTGTTGCTATTTATCCTAGTAGTACTCCCTGTTCATCACAAAGTACTATGTGTGTGACACTCACTGTTCATCACAAAGTGTTACTCACATTTGCACTCACTGTTCATCACAAAGTGCTGCTTACATTAGTACTCCTTGTTCATCACAAAGTACTCTGTCTTGGTACTCACTGTTCATCACAAAGTGCCTTGATCTATCCTAGTCTTCCCTAGAGGACCTGCTTGAGTGTATCCTCTCAGCATCTTATCCAATCGACAGCATATGTTCATCACAGAACTGCTGATTTGACCTAGAAGACGCAACTTCACACTTTTTAAACACAAACGCGCTTACCTGACATAAACGTGTTTAAAGACTGCACAGACGGACCTAAAAAACACAAACGTGCCTATGCTCTGCACAGACGTGCCTGGGCGACACAGACGTGCCTTCTTGGCACAGACGCGCCTAACCATCACAGATGCGGCCGCATTTGACACAGACGCGGTTTCAAACGCAGACGCGCCTAGCACAAACACAGACGCGCCTCGCGAGCACAAACGCGCCTGGCACCAACGTAGACGTGCCTAGATGTTTTTGGACATTTTTTGGACCCTAGTCTAAGCGCATTTATTGCTCTACCTACCATGCATTAATGACAAAATTAAATGCATCGAAGTACAAGGAGGTTTTGTGGTACTTACCGGCTCTCCTGCCTCTGCTGGCCTCTGAAATCGGCGAACACGGTCGAATCTATGAATGAAGGCCATCGTTGCTGACTGCTGGTGCTCTATTTTCGCTCTGCAATCTGCTCTCGTGGATGTGTAGATGACAATGAGGATGTATTTTCCCCTCGTGGTCTATCTTATAGCCTACCCTAGCCCTCGCCCTCGTTTCCCGAGTTAGTCTTCATTATCCCATGACTCTGTCACTTTATCCGGTCAGTCCATTCTATCTCGTCTTTCTTATCGAGAGATTGTCTGCGATCTTTGCAAACATTTTCATCCAATCTCTCGAGGGGGCATATCATTCCCATCCTGGGGCAACTCTGTATCAGTTCATATTATCTTCTTTGAAACAACGCGACAAGTCGCATTGTCTCAAAGAGGGGCAAAATGTAGACACCTAAAATTGTCATGTCTAATTAAATAAATACTTTATTTATTTAATTATCCAAGCTTAATTCTTCTATTAATTAAATAAATCTTTATTTATTTAATTAATTCATTTATCCTCTTCTAGCCTTATTTCTCATTTAAATAAATACATTTATTTATTTAAATTATCCTTTTCCTAATTTAAATAAATATTTTATTTATTTAATTGATCCCACTTCTTCTATTAATTATATAAATCTTTATTTATTTAATTAATTCATTAACCTTTTCTACCTATGACACATGTCATTCATCTCTTAATTCATACACTACCTACCCCTTTCATTATTTTATTATTTCTTTTACCTACCCTCTAATCATAGCCGACCTCCTTTTACACCTCTCAATCTTATCCCTCCATTTCATTAGTGTCTTCTATATAAGGAGATGCTTCCTTCATTATCAAGCCCTAATCATTCATCCTAATGAATCATCTTAAGGACTTGACTACATTACGATCCTATTTACAACCACATTCCGTTCTTTGTTGAGCTCTTGTGCACATAAAATCTGAGAGCAAATATATCAAGCAAGATCAATGGAGATAGGAAGAATGGAGATCCAAACCCTATTGGACATGTGATGGTATAATCTTTGTGATTTCGTTTGATTTGCATTGTCTTAGGTAATCTTCATATGTTATGGTGGATCTTTGTTGTTGTTAGGCTAGGGTTTTGTGGTTGAATTCATTTAGCCTTTCAATATCGTTATTATTGTTATCCATTTTCACCATATACAGAAACATATCCCCAGCACAACACAAAACCAACCCAAAGATCCCACCTCATAGCTGCAATCTAGGCCATGTTGGCCATTGAAATTGTTTAATGATAAACTATAGGATAATTTTTAAAAATTATTTTTCTAGTTATATTTTTAAAACTAAATTTTTGACTCAGGGGCAGAGTTATGTAAACTCTGTGTGGCTCTTTGTAATAACCCACCTTACTTAACTCAACAAAATGCGACCTCTTTTTTTTGTTTAATTTAATCATTGTGTTTGATTCAATCACATACTCTGGGCATCCATCCATTTGGATTAGGCATTCATCCATCCGGGATGAGCATCTAACCATATGGGTTAGGCATCTGTCCATACGGGACATGAGATTTCATCTATCCAATACGAGATAGGCATCTACCCATACGGGGTAGGCATCTATCCAATCGGGATAGGAAGTGCTCTGGCCAGAGACTTAGACTCATTGGAACCATTCGGGTTCTGAGCCACTCACTAAGTACTACACTCTTCTAATAGAAGTGCACCGAGGTCGCTGTCCTTGGGAGTAATTAAATAATATAATACAAGCTTGAATTCCACCTCGGAATTTGGCTTAAAGCCTTGGGAAGTCAAGCGAATCCATACGGGATTCCTTCCGAGTATGCATTAAATTAGTTTTTCCTTTTTATTATACTTATCTTTCAAATTAAGATTTTACTCAATCCTTCTTCTTACCAAGCCTAGACCCCACCCACGAGCGCCTGAGTACTAGGGACAATTCCGTCCCAAGATTGCCTACATACCCATTTCAGCACGGGATCAAGGCGTAAAATATGTAGTTCTATTTTCTACTCTATGGTTTGATGTAAACTAATTAGTGGGTACGTAACCCTTTCTAGGGTCAATGTCCCAGATAGTTTCTCTGCGGTTGCTACCCACGGTGGTAGCACTTAAGTAAAGGCTCAAGATGGCCTATTGCTTGTGGCCTAAAACAACTAGATCTTAATACCTATCATAAGCGTCACCCTTGACCAAATTGTCAATGGCCAATATCTCTTCAAGATTAAATCAATTTCATAAAAGCATTTCATTCAATCAACCCTATCAGGGGTTTACTATGGTTTAACTCAGTGGATGTAAAATCATTTAAGAATTATCTTATTAGATTATTGATCCAAGGGGGATTACCCGCCCCTTGGATTTTAACTTCCAAGTGTCCCTTATTACTCCCCGGCGTTTTATAGGGACGATGCCACAGACGTCGTTGATGCAAATTTATTAGGCGTTAAGTGCAGTAGTTCAACACGACGGCATTACCCGTAAGCGTGACCCAGAGGCACTGTATATACCAAACGCTGCTAGGTTTTGGTTTTCCGACTTCCTTTATTTAGTTTTCTAACTAAGAACTATGAAAACTCTTAACTAGCATCGTGCTTGAAATAATTTATGAAATGAATGCATAAATAGACATTACAAAGCTTAATCAATTGAAATAACTACTTCTATGGGGGTTGATAATTCACTTGGAAAAAAAATACCATCTTCCTTCTACCACTAAATTATTAATAATCCAACTTGAAATATAACTTGCACAATACTGACAATTATGAAATTTGCATGCTAATAATAAATTTGTTTCTTATGCGATATCAATAAATGTGTATTTTACATGAAGATGAAGAAAGTGTAACTTGCTAATCAACAAACACTAATAAGGTATAGAAATTCGCATGATGCAAGTATAGTGAAATTTACACGCAAGATTAAGCAATATTTATTCCTATTTAGAAATAGAGTCACTAGTTCAAAAAAAAGCAAAATTAGTTTAGACATTAAACAAATTTTGGATCAAATCCTATAAATTAATTATTTTTAATGAATCTTAAGATGCCAACTAAGTGTCCCAATAAATTCCAAATGGATTGAAAGATTCCAATTATTAATTTTAATTAAAATTACAATTATAAATTTTTACTAAGGATTTATCCAAGTTTATCATTACTAAACTAAAATTTAAATTAAAAATTTCCATTTTGCAATTTAACTAAAAAAAAAGGAATTAACTACCCATCGCTTTATACGATATTAACTAGCCATTGAATTTTGTTCCATTTTTAGAAAAGAAAAACGGATGCATGAGGCGGCGAAGGTGGGTGGGGGGGGGGGGGGGTGTTTAAACGAGGAGAGAGGAATGGAAAGGTGGGCCCCCGCCCACCTCATACCCCCTGTGCTAGCAGAGGCCGCAGGGAGTGGGGTCGGTGGGGCCCCACGTGCCGCCTCACCTTCCACTAACTTTTGAACGCCCACTCCCATTAAAATTTTGTAACGCCCTATTTAATTTTCGCACGGTGTTTTATTTGTAATGCAATATGATTTATTTGTAATGTAATAAAATTTATTTGTAATGTAATATAATTTATGTACGACGATTCATTGAAACAAAAACAAAAAAAAGATGCAAACAAAATATGTGTGTGTGTGTGTGTGTGTGTGTGTTTATTTATAATTATTTACAATATATGAAAATGGACTCTTTAACTTTTCCAGGAGAATAAGAATAATAATACAGATAATAATGATAATATCATAAAATTTATAGATTATTCATGAGTTAGTTTAGTCGAGAAATAATTTACACAGTGAATACACATGAAATCCTCTCATAAGGTTGATCAGAGGGGAGAGATAAGGCTGATCATAGAGGGGAGAGATAAGGGTTTAAGATTTAATCAAATCTATATTAAGAGAGGAGAAGGAATTTATTAAAGGAAAAATAATAAAAGAAAAATGACTTCAATCCACAGGTGATCAAACTACAAACTACAAACACAGAGAGATAGATTTATTTCCACGGAGAATAATGAATACAATTTATATTTTATTATCAGACATTTTCTGTTCACAGAGAATTAAGACTGCTCATAAGGAATTTAAAATTTATGATCAAATTTACATTCAGAGAGAGAGATTTATATTTCATTTTGCACAGAGAGATTTATACTTCATTTTTTTTTTACAGAGAGATTTATATTCCATTTTGCACAGAGAGATTTGTACTTCATTTTTTCACAGAGAATAATGAATACAATGAGGTTTAAATAATTTCATATGCAGAATATCATCTTGTATTCGCACAAAGGCGAGATTTTTCACAAAAAAGTAAGATTGAATGCAAGAACCAGATTTATATTTAAATTCCCAATCCAGTAATGAATTTAAGAGAAGAATAACAAGGACATAGAAGATTTTTAATCTCAGAAAAAGAAATTTAAAATAAGGGAAAATATGATTTTTTGCACATATCAAAAAAAAACTTTTGGGAAAAGCAAAAGCAAGATCATATATATATATTTTTCTAAAGAAATTTAAATAATAATAAAGCTATCTTTTGCATGCACTGTATGAAAGTATTTTCATCATTATTCATCCCTAAATAAGAAGAAAAGATTTACAATCTAATAAAAATTTCTTTATATAAGGGAGGATCTAGAAACTATATATATTTTTTCTGATAATACAAATTCCTCATATGACAAAGAAGAGAACCTGGTTATCGAAGCTCGAAGTTGAATCCTCTAGCTATCCTTTTTAGATCCTTCCTTGCAACTTGAGAGAAATATTCAAGAACAACTTAACAATCCTGCAACGAAAATGAGACTACCAAATAAGATCCTACTACTAAAAACTTGGGAAATTTTCTTCAAAACATAATCAACTCCCTTCTTTGAAACTTACATACAATTTTATAAAAAAAATCCCTCCATTCCACTATCTAGAAAATTTAATTAAAAAAGAGATTCTTTTCCAATATTGGACTCATGCAAATTGATTAAAAACTTAGTGGGGAAGTTACATGCAAGGTGGTGGAGATTCCTCTAGAAGCTTCTTATTCCTCCTACAACATGTGCCATAATTGGGGGTGGAAAATAAATAAATAAAAATAATGTCTTTTGAATTATATTCTCCAAGTGTGTGTGTGTGTGTTCATTTTTATTCTTTTATAACATTTATTCAATCATTTTAAGTAGCTTAACCAAAAATATAATAGAATAGTATTTAAATCAAAAAGTGATAAAGGAGGGTTGTGACACTCTTTATATATTTTAAAAAGACTTTATGGAGGTCTGAATTTTGATTAGCTTTCAAACTTGATATATTTTGTCCTGCACTACCTAATGTTGAAAACAGAAATAGTCATTTATCTGTGAATGAATGGAAATGATTATTTTGGGGAGATTCAAATCTGTGCATTTGATGAGGGAATTGGATTTTTGTTGGAGTTCAATTCTACTGAAATAGTCTTTTTATTTTTGAAGGGATATTATGTGCTTGCGAAGAAATTAAGTTTGAAAGTTTTGTTGAATGAAAAGTGCAAAATACAACAAAGTCTGTGAGCTTTGTCATTTTAGAAATCGATTTATAAAAATATTTGCATTTATAGCATAGTGATGTGTAGATGTGAAAATGCCTTTCATACTTTCTAGTTAAAAGTATATGCATAATTATTTTCTATCTCTCATTCATTGAAAATCCAAAGAGGGAGTTGTACCTCAGAAAAATTCAGAGGAAAACTTTCACAAGTTTACCCAACTGTTTGGATAATATTTTGTCCTTTAAGGGGCAATAGAGTGGTATTATTTTAATCGTAACAAAGAACAAATATGTTAACCAACAATCCTCATTGTCACCAATAATGCCCTCTGCTCGCTTGTATTCCTTTATCTAATCACCTCCCTTGTTCAACATTAGCCCAAGTAGCTTCTTCACAAATGTGATATTCCTAAAGATGGTGAGCTTGCGACTTTCAAATGCTTTTGTGCATATCTATGCCCTGTTGACGAATCACGAAATAGTATTGAAGGTTGGGGATTCTCATCTCCTAGTCCACATTTGCCACCGCTAAGTCTAGCTCCCCAAGGAATGATTTATTAAATATCTTCCTGCATAGGTGCTTAGCTCCAACTTTAGATTCACCTATCATCAAAGAAATTACTAAGAATACAGTGGTGATATCCATGTTCACCCTACAGTGGTGGAAAGTGAAGATCAATTCCCCACCCAAAACCTTCCTTACTACATGAATTATAAGTTTATGGGAGTAGTTGGACACACCTTTGAGTTGTTTCTCCTTGACTTCCTAAAGAAATGACATTTGCCTCTTGCTAAAAATCATTCTGATAGGGGTATCTATGAGTGCCTTCACCAAATTTCCAATTTGAGTTAAAAAGCCTAATATGAGAAAGGATAGAGGGTAGGATATGAAAGGGTTTCACCAACTCGCCATTTAACGGAAGAGTTTGATTTGTCATGATTACATTTCCATTTCTCAAATCAAAAAAATAATCAAAAAGAGCAACTCTATCTGGGAGAGAAATTATTCAATTCTTAAGTGTGTCTCTGGCCACAACAAGTGTGATTTTCCATCGATTTCATCTGATGTGAGTTAATCCATGGTAGTTGTATCTGCCCCATATGCCACTAAATCTCCTTGGGGTGCAAGATCATCATTACTTTATAATCAATGAGATGTTAAGGTGGTTGTCATGCCCACTCATCCCACCACCAATTTCAAAATGGAGATGGTGTATTAAATGGAATCCGTGCAGCACCTTCCAATGCCACACAGGCAATCAATGTCCATTGAGACCTTTTTGGACAGGTCATCTGTCTCCCTATTCCTAATCTAAAAACATGAGTCATCTTGAAATCTTCGAATGACTCGATTAATTCATGGATTGGATTTAGCCAATGATCAAGTTTCCACTTGGGAGTGGCATTTGCATTTACTGTTATTAGCAAGTCCCCTTCAAGATGAAGTCACCTCATCTTTAGATCCTTGGCCATTTGCAATCCCAAAAGGGCGGCCCTAAACTTTGCAATGTTTTTTGTGGTCACCCCTAGATATATTACTCTTTTCACAAGAGTTTTTTTGTTATGATCTCATGCAATACTCCTAGCTTTGCTTGTCCCCAGATTCCCCTTGGATGCCCCGTCAAAGTTGATCTTTATCCAACTAGACTTAGGGGCACTCCATGTGACATCCGCCCAAGGGCCCTACAAAAGATCAACCTTCCCGACCCCATTGTCGGGGAGCACTCTAAGACCATCAAAGAGATTTGTAATGTCATCATCCCACTTGGTGAAGATATTCCCTTTCAAGGGCCTCTTGTGAACTATTGCAATAACTAATTCCACTATTTGACTCTCTATCTTCTTAATCAGATTTTGACGGGACATGGTCTTATCCTGGAAAATCTAGTGGTTTATCTCTTTCCACAATTCCCAAACCACTATGGAAGGGAATACTTTTCATAGGAAATCAAATATTACCTTTCGAACCTTCCTTGGCCACATACAAAACTAAGCTTCTAATTATTGTGGTAAAGGGCACTAAATGTTTAGTTTCCCCATAAAGTGTTTCCAACAAGTCTTTGCAAATGAGCAGGCTAAAAGTAGGTGATTTATTGCCTTCTACTCTAATTTGCATAAACTACATCTTTTTGGACCTAGAATTCCCAATTTTCCAATTTTGTCTTGAGTTAGAGTTCTTTTCTATATGGCCATCCATGCAAAAACCCCTACCTTGGGAAAACAATGCTTTCCCCATAATAATTTAGTTGGCCAATTCTGCTTTGCTAGGGTCATTTCTTTCATCTTGTATCCCATTCTGACTTTGTGTTACCCCGTGGTCATTCCACACCATCCAATGGTATCATCTTCATTGGTTGCAATGAAAATTTGAATGACTAGTAAATTCTATGGTGCATCCTTTTGTTCTTTTGGTGCCTCCAGATCCTCCAAGGATCACCATTTCCACCTCAAGATACTATTCTTTGAAATTTATTCCTTGTAGTTGCAAACTTTGCATCACCACACTCATGTGGTCTCCAGCTTTATGTCCTCTAGGTCTAGTTCATTTTTTAGAGGTTCATAGCCCTCCCAATAATCCATCCAAAAACTGGTCTACCTCTCATTCTTGACCTCACAAGTTATATGCTTTGTGATAATATCTTTGCACTCAAGAATGTAGTTTCAAATTATCGAACCTCTTGGTGGATTCCTTGTGGTGAGGATTCAAATTGGGTCATCTCAGTCGAGGTACTTCCTTTGAAGTATTTGCACCTATTTTTTCTCTCCTTTTGTGTATAGGTGTTAGACGAGTTTCACCCCATGGCCATGTTCATTATGTGCAGTTATCTGATGCCTACACCCCTAGCTTCTCATGGTTTGTAGATCTTCTCCCATGACAATAGTGGTAATTTTCGTTTCTCCTATGTCCCACTCTAGAAGAATATTCTCATGATTTGGATTAGGTTTTCCTCCACTACCTTCGAGATTTGCATACATGACATTGAGTATATTGGAATGACTAAGAGGATGGCCTTTATCATGAGTATCATGCCTATTGAAGTTATCCACTTTCCTCTCCATGTTTCCAATTTGCTCTTGCAACTATTAATCAAGGTTTCCCAATATCTTTTTTATTGATTCCTAAAAAAAGTGGCAATCCAAGGAATCTCCCTAGAAAGCATGTTTCTCTTAATCCTAGGATTCTCACTATGTCTCTTTGTAGGCTAGATTGTGTATTCATGAATAAGACCTATAACTTCTTCTAGTTGATTCTCTATCAAGATGCTTTCCACTAGTTATTTAGGAGAGTTTTGATGCCTCTGACTTTAGTTCTGGTAGTTATCCCAAATAACATGGTATCATCAGCAAATTGTTGATGCGTAACTGGGTTGAGGCTTGCTACCACTTCCATTCCTCTCCATCCATCCTTTGATTGTAGATGACTAATGCTTTTGCCAAGTGCTTTCACCACCAAAATGAATAAAAAGGAAGAGAAGGGATCACCCTGTCTTATTCCTCTTGTGGATGGAAAGAATCCCTAAAAATTTCTATTGACCAGAACCAAGAACTTTAGTGTATTTATGCAATTGCCAATCCATCAATCTATTTACTATCAAAACCAAACTTGTTTAGGATTTTGAGGAGAAAGCACCTATAGAAACTCTAGATTTTTTTCTAGCATGGATTTCTTCATGCACCATAATAATCCCTTCCACAATCAATCTTCCTGAAGAAAAGCCACTTTGTTCAACTAAGATCACTTTCTCAAGCAACCCTTTCAATCCATTTGCTATTATCTTAGTGATTATTTTGTAAATTATATCGCATAGTGCAATTGGTCTAAATTTGTTCATACGTTAGGCATCCTTATTCTTAGGAATAAATGCAAGGAAAGTATGGTTCAGTGCCTCTAGAATTGTGAATAGATCCTCTCCCACAATGTCCCAAAAATGTTGAAAGAAGTTGGTTGGGAGGTCGTTCAACCCTGGGGCTTTGTCAGGGTTGAGATGGAATGTGGCTCTTCTTGCTTCTTTGTTACTAATTTCTTAGAGTATCCTAGAATTCTCTACCTCATTGAACATAGATGGGATGTTTCCTAGAATAATATCTCTTTTCACTTCATGATTTGGAACATCCCTAATTAGAATTGCTTCAAAACATCTCATTGTTTTTTTCTTGGCCTCCTTCAATGATTGTGTCATTGAGTCATATTCCTTCCTGACTTTGACAATCCTCTTCATACATCTATTGGCCACCACTATTCTATGGAAGAATTTGGTATTTTGGTCTCCCTCTTTTAACCAAATTTCTTGGGATTTTTGGTGCCAGAAGCATTCCTAATTGGCTATCAATTATGTTAATTCTTGTTTTAGTTATTTCTCTATTTCATAATCATCTTGGTTCATACCCTTCTCAATGATAGCTTGATTTACTATTGCAAAATCCATCTCCACCCTTTCTCTTTTTGTAAAAAAATTTCTTGAAGTGTTCCCTATTCCAAATCTTGAGCTTGCTCTTGATGTACACTAGCTTCTTGTGGAGCTGAAACAGTTTGGTTTGATCTTTAAGCTTCCCTTCCTCCCACTAGCCTTTCATCATTTCATGTAGATTTGAATCTTTGAGCCACATGTTTTTTAATTTTAAATGACTTCCAATAGGGGGATCCTTAGGTCTTATAGTTACCTGCATAGGGAAGTGATCAGATCTGGTGTATATCATTATTGGTAGTTCTAGTTTGTTTGGCTAACTCTCCCACTCCCTAAAAAGGAAGATGTGATCCAATATTTCAGCAATTCTTGTGAAGCCTTTTCTTTAAATTTTCCATGTGTAGGTGTCATTACCTACTTGCACCTTTATTAATCTATTCTCATCTACAAAGGCCTAGAAAGGATTGTGCAATCCTCCCCACTTTTCAGAATTGTTTATTGTCACATTGAAATTGCCTACAATTACTCCTTTATCCCTGTCTTAGCTACTCAATTTTTCTATTATACTACTCCAAGATTCTCTTTTTTCCACTGTTGAAACCATATACATTCATTACCCAAAAAACCTCATTCCTCTACAGGGATTTGCATTTTGCTATCATCCAATTCTGATTTTCTTCTTCCACAACACAAGACAATCTTAATGAGTTTGAGACTATCCCTAAACCTTCTAAGGCACCTCTTTAATTCACAAAATATTCATTCCATCTTCTCCATACCCTCATTCTTTTCATGCTTTCTTCCTTGCTCCACTTTGTCTCCTGTAATAAAATTATGTTTTCCTTGTTTTGGTCAATTTTGTACTTGACCAAATGCCACTTGTTAGGGGCATTAATGCCCTTAACATTCCATCTTATGAGCTTCATTGCCTCTTAAGAAGGATTGTCTCCTTCTTTGATCTGAGTTTGCATTGCTTCTTAACATTGGTCATAATTTCTAATTTGGCCTTGTTGGATTTTGGTCCTTGCTCTTCTTTCAATTTGATGTTTGGGTTGTGTTTGCTCAATGCCCCTCTCCGTCAGAAACTCCCCTTCCTCTTCTTCAACATTATCATCATCATCCAATTCTAGGTTAAGTTTGTCCCCATCATCCGCCACCTAGTTGGGGTCCTTTGATGATAGACAGTGAGAAGACATGATTTTCCCAATGTCTTCTAGAGGAGCAATCGACTCCCCATCAGTGTCATTTAGTTGTTGATCCTCTACTATGTTATTCCCTATATCTTCTATTATCTTGTTACCACCCTGTTGGTTTATATTCCTTTTCCATAATTCCTTTTCAAATTCACCCTAAGTGCCATTGGGCCCTACTCTTGAATGAGGTAAACTACTATATTTTTGGTTTGTACACCTTTTTCTACTACAATCTCATATGTCACCTTCAACTGTTATGGGGTCAAATTTGTCATGTTCGTAAGACCTAAAATTTCCATTGACCCTCCTTCTACAACCCACACCTACTTACTTTTGTTTGATGGTTCTTTGATCAAGAATTTGCGCCTCTTTCTATCTAGGCTTGTTTCTTATCATATTTCATATGAGTCCACCTTGTTAGCTTTTACCAAATTTCAACACTCCAATTGTCCATGGTATTTTGATTTGCACTTGGGGCATAGGACCAATTGGTCCTCTCTTTCCACCTTATGTTTCTGAATTCCCCAGTCTATATAGATTTCAATTTCCTGAGGTACTGGTGGGAATGGTATCAAATTAAGGCAAATCCTAGCATGTATCCTCCATTTTTCCATCAATGCCTGGATTAAGGTTTCCAAATTTCTCCTAATCTCTTCTAGAACATCCTTCTCCTAATATTCAATAGGGAGATTGTATAATCTAATCCATACAGGCCCTAGTACCACTTTTTGTTTCTAGGGGTCAAATTTTGGGCATCATTCCTTCATGTAGATCCTTGTTCCATCCATCATATATGGACCAGTATTTTGAATCCCCCATCTATCCTCATTGGATGGGAATTCAGCTAGGAAAAATTCCTTTGGCAAATCCCAAATAGGGACATTCCCTCCATAATTTTTATCACACCAGTTTTTTATTTTACTTAATATTGGTCATCCTCCCCCACATTTAAAAAACATACCTACACTTTTTAACCTAGCAACTAAATTTTCCATATGATTCCCTTTTAGAAATATACATTTGAATTGCTTACCATGTTCTTTTGAAGGATTCCTTTGGTGATCTTCTTTTGGATTGATCTTTCCTTTGTCGTTCCATGGTTTGCTAGGATGCCTTTTCCCATTTGTAAGGCTCCTTTTGCCACTAGTTGCCTGAAATTGTGCTCTCTCCTTATTCTATTGCTAAAATCGTCCATACCCTTGCCTTGTAAATCCGTTTTTCTTATATGGTTCAGTGAATGATTTATGTTGTCCCTACTCTTGATTTGGATTGTGAGGGAACACCTTCCACAATCTTGAGTGTGCCCTAGTGAGGTTGTGGTATGTTTAGCTCTGACGTCCATTCCAATTGTCTCATCGATTCTCTATTTTATTTGGATGTCACATCTTTTGTGCCTCGCCCTTCACGTTTCACTAGAAGTGAAAATCTATCTTGCCCTTAGCTCCTTGCTCATGCCTCATTGAAATTATGAAAAAGTTTTGGTACTGGTCGTGGTTTCCTAAAAGCCTCCATCCCTCAATCAGATTGTGCCCGCAATTCCTTCATAGAAATTGACAGTTCTGCCTCCTCAGTCCATCTACCATTTTGGGGTTGGGGGGGGAGGTCTCCTTTGCCTCACTCCTACCTTGCTCTACCTTAAGAAATTCCTTGCATGTCATTTTTTCGCTTTCCTCTGAGAATTTCCTCAATTATCTAAAGGGATGGTGAATTATAGATTTTTAGGTGAATGATGTTTAATCAATCTTGAGGACTAGATATTTGATTTAGATTTAACTAGTTTGATTGACTAGTTAATTCAATTGATTTTGATTAGTCAACCAACCCGGTTTGATGTTTATCTGGCATTATTGATTAATGAAATAACTTGATTATTCACTCAACTAATTTAATTTTTTAATCAATTAATTTTATTAAGAGTTAACTTTATCAAAAAATTAGCTAGCTAATTAGTTTGATTGGTGAAAGGTGGAATCGACCAAATTGATGTGAGTAAAATATGGACAAGGATAATTAAAATTATTTATTTTTACAATTAGATATATGTGTATAGATTAATTAGAGTAGAATTAATAAATAATGATTAATCAATTAACTAGACATGAGTAATATAAGGAGGAATGAGTTTAATTAATTAATATAATATAATCAATTAATCAAGAAGGTGAGTTATCATGGAGAAATTGATAAACCAATGACGTGACAAGATGAAGAAGATAATAGAAATAGTCAATTGAAAAATGATAATAAAATTAATTAGTTGAAATGATTTAGTTAGTCAATTAATCAATTGATTAGAAATGGGTAAAATAAGGAGGAATGAATTTAATTAATTGATATAATATACTCAATTAATTAACAAGGTGAGATAACATGGTGAAATTGATTAATCAATGATGTGATGAGATGATGAAGATAATATAATTAATCAATTGACAAATTATAATATAATTAATCAATTGTAATGATTTATTTATTCAATTCGAATGTGAATAGATTTAATTGACAATGTGGCAAATCCAAGTGTCTACACTTTCATTGGCTAGAAAAGTTCAAGTGGTTTTAAATGATTTTTTCCCCACACATGTATAGTTCTTCTCTCATTGGATGCTATTTAAAAAATGATGTGAAAACTTGTGTAAAATTACTTGATATTGCCTATGATACAAATGAGATATTATTGCTAGTTATGGAGCTATCTCTAGTCTCAATGCATACAAACTAAAGCCAAAGGTGAATTTTGTTGGAGATTGTTGGAGTTTGTTGATAGCATGAGCTTGTATGGTTGTCATCGATGTCAAACCTGGTTATCCAAATGGATGTTGGTCCAGATATGCTTTATAAAACCTAATTATCTGGATGGATGTTGATCTGAATATGCTTTAGTTGTTGGTTGTGTCATCCTATGTTAAGGGCGATCCATAATGTTTTTGGTGCCCTTCGGATATGTTGCTAATTGTATTGTGGTTTAGTGGATCATATTTGTTTGGTCTAGATATATGTTGGAAGATGTGTTGAGATGTTAATTTGGGTCTCACTATGGCATATGGAGATTTGCATGGAGTATTTTGCATCATAAGAGGTTATGTGGCCAACTGGTTGATTATGTCTACATGTTACATTTGGTCATGGCCTTTGGAGTATGTGTTAGCATGTGCAGATTGTTGGATCAATCGTGGAAGGATGTATTCTGATGTGTTTTGGTTCCCTCTTTCTCCTGTAGTGGACCAATCTAATTATTTTAGGTCCGGATGGCTTATTTTGTGTAATATTGTTTATTTTATCTTGGTAGACCCTTAATTAGGATTTCAATGTTGTATGTCATATTTAAGGTGAGTGGATAGATGAATTATGTGTAGATGAGAAGTGAATTGCCTGAGAAGTGTATGCGAATGATTTGCAAGTATATTTGAGTTTGTGGAGTTGCAAAAGTTAGTTTGAAGAGCTTTGAAGGTAATGTATTTTGTAAGACTATGTGTTGGAATAGTGGAGATTATCAGATATATTTTCCATGATGTTGGTCTCTTGATTTAGTTATTAAAGGATAATTTCATGATCAGGAGAATCCTTCTCAATTTCAATTTAGCTATTTCATTTGTTGCTGACTAACAATGAGTCCTTTGACAACAGTTTGTATCTTGTCTTGAAGAAGTGTTCTTCATCTCTGTAAGTCCTCTTTGTATCTTGCTTAAGGTTGTGTGCCTTAGTTCTATAAGTCCTTCAGGTGTCGGTGCTCCTTGGTAATAAGCCTAAAATATTGTAAACATCGTTATTCATATTGTGAGTTAGATTTTCACCATGGTTTTTCCCTATTTGGGGTTTCCACATAAATTTGGTGTTCATGTGTTGATGTTTGATGGTTATGTGCTAATGATTAATGTGCTATTGCTAAATAAGTTGATGTTGTTTATTAATAATTGATTTTAAATTTCCAAATTGATTCACCCCCCCTCTTAGTCATGTCAGTTGTTCAACAATAGGTATTATAGCAAGGTTCCTCTTTGGAAAGCTTAAGTGCTTGAGGTAGATCTAGAGATGGCGCAAGAACTTCATGTTAAAGCATCAATGTCTGATGTAACAAACTTTAATTATTGGAAGGAAAGAATGGAGTCTTACTTGGAAGCATTGCATAATGGAATCTCAAAGATTATTCAAACAGGTTATCAATGCTCTTCAAATGGACCATCAACTCTAATTGAAATTAAGGCTTAGGAGACAAATTCAAAAGCTAGAACAATTCTTATTAGATGTCTTAATGATGAAGTATTTGGTGAGGATAATGGAATGAAAGAAGCTTGTGGAACCTATAACAAGTTGTGTTATGCATATGAAGGTGATCTAAAGACTCAACAAGCAAGACTTTTGAACTTGAAGCGGAAATTTGAAGGTTTCAGGATGGTTGATGATGAAAGTGTTGAGAGATACATACATAGAGTGAATGATACCATGAAGGCTATCCAATTTGTTGGTGGAGTGCTAAAATAAAGTGATGGCATTAGAAAGATCTTGTTTACATTAACCAAACCCTACAAACCAAAGAAGTGTGATATTGAAGAATGTCATGATCTGAATAACTACACAATTGATTATCTTATCAGAACATTATTTGCTAATGAAATTGGAAAGATGAAAGATATAAAATCCTATCAAAGAGAAGTTGCATTTAATGTCTCAAGGATATCAAGATATGAATTGGAAACAAGTGAGAACCTAGATAAGATTCAAGCAAACTTTGTAAGAAGACTGAAGAGAGGAATTGGAAAGTACAAAGGTAAGTTCCCCTTGAAATGCTTTAATTGTGGAAGAATTGGTCATTATGGTTCTAAATGTATATACAAATAAGATTATACAAATCTGATGATGATGAAACAATTTTAAGAAAAAAACAGATGATAGAGACAAAGAGAAAAATAGTTTTTTCTCTATGGAGGCACATTCATTTGAAGAAGAAGATGTTCAAGACTTGAACAAAGAATCTTTATTTCTGGCTATAGAAGAGAAGTATTAGGAAATATCCAGAATATTGGAAGAGAAGACTGCATTGCATGCTAAAGTTGAAGCAAGATCATGGATCATTGATTCTACATGCTTGAATCACATGACTGAATACAAAGACAAGTTTATCACTCTGAATAAGTATGATGGTGGATCAATGAAATTTGTAGGAGAGGAAGTTGCTGAAATTTGTGGAATAGGGAGTATCTTGATTGATGGTAAGCATAAAATTGGTGGTGTTTATTATGTAGAAGGTTTGAGACATAGTCTATTGAGTGTTAGTCAGATGTGCAATAGAATCTATGAAGTTCTGTTCACAGATATTGGATGTATGATTAGAAAAGTTAAAATTGAAAAGGTAGTAGTAGAAGGAATTAGGACAAGTGGAAATGTTTATTATATAAATGATAGAAGTGGAAACACGTGCTATTCAAGTTAGAGTAATGAATTTTGGTTATGGCATAAGAGGATGGGACATGTTAACTTTGATAACATGATAAATATCAGTAACTTTAAGGCAGTAAGAGATTTACCAAAGATTATCAAGTCTATTGACATTGTGTGTAGGGAATGTCAATTGGGGAAGTAGACATATATAAGTTTCAAGAATAAGGAGTATTCTATGTCATATTCGTTGGAGATAATTCATACAGACTTGTGTGCCCCTACAAGGAGAAGTGGACTTAATGAAGAAAGGTATTTTATGTTACTTATTGATGATTATTCTTGAATGAAATGGGTCACATTTTTTAGAGAAAAATATGAAGCTTCTGAAAGATTTAAAGTTTTCAAGTCAATGGTAGAAAATCAAGTTGATGCTAGAATCAAGTGATTGAGAACTGATAAAGGTAAAGAATTTACTTCAATTGAGTTTGATAAATTTTGTGAGAAATATGGTATCAAGAGACATCTTTCTGCTCTGATAACTTCTCAGTGGAATGGTGTGGTAGAAAGGAAGAATAGAACTATTATTGAGATGGCTAGGACTATGATGAAAGATGCTAATATGGCTAATGTGAAAGAAGTTGTGCAAACTGTTGTTTACGTTCATAACATGGTTCATACAAGAATAAATCATACAAAGGCACCTTATGAGGTGGTATGGAAGACCACCTACTGTGAATTATTTTAGAATCTTTGTAAGTGTCATATCAAAAGAGATGAGAATGACCTTGGAAAGTTTGATAGCGGATCAGATGAAGGAATATTCTTGGGATATGCTACAAATAGAAAATCCTACCGATGTTACAATAATAGATTAAACAAGATAGTGGAGAGTATAAATGTGAAAGTATGCGAGGTATGGTATTAGACCACCCTTAAACCTATTCAAGAGACTGAATCTGAGACTATTACTATTGTTGTAGAAGAAAAGACGAATTTGGAAGGAAACAATGAAAAAAAATTAGATGAAGTAGAAGAAGAAGACAAACAAGAACTAGAGCAAGCAATTAAGCCCTCAAAATATGTGCGGAGTAATCATTCAAAAGATTAGATAATGAGAGACAAGAACAAACGAGTTCATACAAGAAGAACAAAGTAAACTAATTGTTGTTTTCTTTCACTTATTGAACCTAAATCATATGAAGAAGTAAAAAAGGAAGAAAGTTGGGTTAAAGCAATAGAAGAAGAATTTAATTAGATAATGAAGAATCAGACTTGGGAGCTAGTACCTAGACTGGTGGATAAAAATGTGATAGGAACTAAGTGGGTGTTCTAGAACAAATTGAATGAACAAGGACAAGTCACAAGAAGCAAGGAAAGATTGGTATGTAACGGCTCTTTTCCAGAGTCCTAGGATGTGGTACCAAAAATTTGATACATATGTGTTGAGTTTGGGATTTGAGCGTTCTAAATCAGATCACTATGTTTATTATAAATTTGATGGTGATAATTTGTTGTACATTGCATTGTATGTTGAGAATATGTTATTCATTGGTAAAGGGAAAGGCGTGATTTCAGAACTTAAGTCTCTACTCATTGCTAAATTTGAAATGAAAGATCTTGGTGCAGCAAAACATATTCTTGGGATGGAAATTAGAAGAGATAGAATGAACAAAAAGCTATGGCTAGGATAGAGTAAGTATGTGAATTCAGTGTTACAAAGGTTCAACATGTAGGATTGTATACCATTGTGTGTTCCTTTTACAGTTGGAACGAAGGTATTAATTTTGAAGAAATTTTTTCCCAAATTGCTAGGATGGAAGCTATTAGAATGTTTATTGTTTTTTCTGCCTACAAGAACTTTAGAGTATATCAAATGGATGTTTAGTTAGCATTTTTGATTTGAGAACTGGAAGAAACAGTATACATTGAACAACCAAATGGATTCAGATTGTTAGATGATCCAAACATGGTTTGCATATTAAAGAAGGCATTGTATAGACTCAAACAAGCACCTAGAGCATGCTATGAAAGACTGGACAAATATTTGTTACAATAAAATTTTAGGAAAGGTACTATAGACATCAATCTCTATTTCAAGGTTGAAGGTATTAAGTTGTTGATTATTGTTGTTTATGTTGACGATATTATCTTTGGAGGAAGTGATGGTTTGTGTAAAGAATTTGCAGAAGAGATGCAGAAATAATTTGAGATGTCTATGTTTGGAGAGTTGTGATTCTTTCTTGGTCTTCAAGTTACTCAGTTGAATGATGAAATCTTTATTTCTCAAGCTAAGTATGTTAAAGAATTTGGATATGGAAAATTATAAACATGTTACTACCCCTTTAGCTATTGGACGTAAATTAGGAAAAGATGATACATCATTGGATGTTGATAAGAAGAAGTACAAATCTATGATTGGAGGATTATTGTATCTTTCTGCTAGACTTAATATTATGCAAGTTGTGTGTTTGGTTGCAAGATTTCAAGTTATTTCGAAGCAAACACATGATCAATAAGTGAAGAGGATTCTTAGATATTTGAAAGGAACTCAAGGTTTTGGTTTATGGTAGAAGAGGGATGTGTTGGAATCCAAGAATACTGAGAGAGTGGGGGGGGTGAATCAGTGCTCTACTGGTAATGTTAGTTTTGAACTTATTGCTTAGTAATCGGTTAACAGTAAATAAAATTCAAGTGCATACACCAAATAACACATAGAAAGGCAACACCATAACACCAATACTTATACGTGGAAAACCCTGCAAAGGGAGAAACCACGGTGGGGATGATACCCACAATATCTATATACTTGATCAAGGTATACAAATATTACATAAAGGGGATTGCACATGCAATCAGGCCAATCGCCTAGAGCTCACTGCTCAAACATAAAATAGGAAGTCTCACTGATTTACAAAGTATTACAAATTGAAATAAACTTATGAAATGCATCTGACCATACTAGATAAGTTTCATTTCAATCTTTGATAACCAACTCTGTATATAGGTTGTCTGATGCTCTGTTTTGCCCTGTTCTGCTACCGGTTATGTCGTGCATGTGAAACTGCACACAGATGCTTCTAATCGCTAACCAAAATGTATACCAATACTCACAGAAACATTCACAACCAAAAATTTGCATTCCATAACATATATGATCTATCACTTAAATGATATTCTTAAATATCCTTCCAAATTTACCATGTCGACTTCAATGAGAATATAAACATGTCGGTTGCCGGTACATAATGAGTTTTAAACATAATCCTAATGACCATGTCGACCATCACACATTACCACAAAATCCATGAAAGAAATAATCAGGACCAAAATATTTCCTATTTGGGTCTTATCCATTACCGGGTTCCATATACACGTTACCAGGATTAGGACTTAACCGAGCATGAAGCAAAGTGAATGTCAATGCCAGTTGTGAAGCAATGTGAATGCTGATGAAGTGTAATGAATGTCGGATAACCAAAAGAGATAAGACAATGAAACCAAATAGAGACTATATACACCTGAAGATGAAATCCCATGAGATGATGATTTGCCATCAATGACAACCCAAAATGCCATTAACTCTTACCGGATAAATGTCAATTGCCAATAATATCCCTCTTTGGCATTGATGGCAATGATCATGTGAAAAATAGTGTCAACCCTGAATCTACCTCTGAATCTACATAACCTCCTGACCTGTACATGAATCTGCTATATACATCTAATGCTCCCCCCAATAAATATATACATTTTTCACTTATTCCTCTCCCTTTGACATCAATGACAAAGCAGGGTGTCCTCAAAGAATTTTGTATAGTTATAAACATGAGTCGGTTCTATACAAACTTCAAAATATATGCATACATGGTCTTCAAAAATGAAAAATAGGTATCCCAACCCTATTTAAGATATTCAAGAATGGAGATGAAACCATTCAAGATATTGGCATAATACTCAATTTCATCTGACGTGGTGGGATCCTCTCTCTGCATATTATAAATACACTCTATTTTATGAAACAGTAAGTTATCTAGTCGGAGACCAATAAGATTCTGGAGCTCATTTGCTCTCTTTAATATACTATCCCTATCCTTCTCCAATTTCAAAATTTGATCCATAACCACCAAAATTGGACCATCCAAAGAATTTGTTAGATTGATTATCAGGTTATAAGAGTTATAAATTTGAATTAAGTTTTTCTTACAGTTTGATAGTTGCTTGTCTATGGAGCCGATGAGCTTATCAAAATCTAGACAAGTCTTATATACACTGCCTCCTACCAAAGCTGCACCAATGGATTGCAAGCAGGTCTGGAGTTTCTCCTTATCAAACTCAATCATTCGCAAAAATGTTAACTTTTGGGCCGCCACAAAATTTTCTTTAGCCTCTATTAGTGAAATTTTCAATAAAGAATCATAGTGCTTGGGGATAAAATTAATAATTTCCTCTAGTTTACTCAAAGAGCTTGCACCTTCTTGAGCTTGAAATTCAGGGACTAACCGGTTCAAAACCTCAAAATTGTGTTCAATCAATTTTTTGTCTTTTGACTCTTCCTGAGCCAATTCCCGAGTCGCCTGCGCCTGAAGAGCTATTGCTGCCTTGTGGTAGGGTTTGTCAAAACTGATGGAAAGTTGTGATGAATTCCCTTTGGCTATAGTAGAAGTGTCAATTGCCAAGCCAAAAGAAAAAATTACCACAATTTCCTTACCCTTATCAGTCGGTGAGGCAACCTTTGAATCTTTTAGCTCTTGTGCACCAGTGGCTTCGCCACTTGGTGCCTTATCCAAAACTTGTACATCCTTTGTATCCTTATTCTCTAAATCCTTATTTACATCAGCCTCTATATCCTCTGCAGTCTGTACATTTATTGCCAATATATCCTCTGTTATAAAATGTGACTCAGTAACCGATACATTGGTATCCGGTGGAGTACTAGCCGATTTCTCAGTATCTAAACTTTGTCGATCTGTCGGTTGCTTATCCTTAGGCAACTAAATATTTTGTGACTATTTAAAACTAGAACTTAACTCATATCCTAAATTCAAAAGAATTATGACCCATATCTCAATAGTTTCCTTTCTAATTTCTTCAAATCTTTCCAACATAAGGTTGTTTATTCTGTACTTAAGGTTAAATTATGATGATCCAGTTTTATTAATCAAGTCAACCATCTCCAGAGGAGTTATTGTGGAGCAAAGATTGACCAATTTGGTCTCTTTAATCAGTCGGTCCAAAGTCTGAGCATGAAGTTTCATGACCTCTAATTTGTCATACAACTCCTTAGGCAAATTTTTCTCTAGTTCTATCAATGCCCTACTAAAAGAATCAAGATATAAAAGAATGGCCTCCTCTATTTGTTTCTTGTCCTTTTCCTCAAAACCATAAAAGAATGAATAAATATTATCTAAGTTACCATCATTTATAATTTGATCTATCAAATCTTGAGCGTCCATTTTCTTCTTACTGGTTCTTCTTTTTGCTTCCAGTCTGGGCTGCTCATCTGATTTGGGTTTTCGCTTATGTATAATTGTGATCTTTGGCTTCTGTGGAGTCTCCTTGATTGGTTCTTTCTTTTATTCCTCTTTCTTACCCCTCATTTCTCCTTTCTTCTTAGGGATTCCTTTCACCTCTTCATCGGATTTTGTTTCTTTAGAAGAAACAGTCATATATTGTTGGGTAGCCTTTTGCTTCTTCTTAGGTGGCTCTGTCGATTTTTGACTAGCAGGCTCAGTTGAAGATTCTTCCGATTGTTTAAAAGTTTATGTGGTTACTGAGACCATATTTGGTGTGGCCTGAGTTTCTTTCGAGGCTTCCCTTTCTTCTTTTCTCTTTTTCTTTCTGATGTCTTCCACTTTTGCCTTTCCCTTCTCATATGCATTTCCATTAGTTCCTAGTGGGTTCTTACTTCTGCAATATTTAGCAATATGCCCAATCTTGTTGCATGCAAAACAGACAATATTGTTCTTCTAAATTGCCTTGTTAACCCTCTGATTTCCTTGATTTCCCTTCGATCTACATTGGTTAGCCATATGTCCAAATCTACTACATGCATAACATCTTACATTTCCAAGACCAACGAATGATGCATTATTTTGATTATTCCTATTTCTGCACTGACTAGCCATATGACCATATTTATTGCAAATAAAGCATGTACCATTGAATTTGTGAGCATTAGGTTGTCTTGTCGGTGATTTTTGGTTCTGGTTGTCATGATTCTACCTATGTCTAGATGATTGATCTTGTTGTGCAATATCAGAGCTTTCTCCTTTTCCATAACCAAGACCTCTCTTATCATTAGCATCTTTCTGATTCTTTAGCATTTCATCAAGTTTCGTAGAGATGGCTTGAAATTTGTCCTTGTACTCATTTGCAGTGACCAAATCATCCCTTATGATTATAATCTGTCTCTCAAGATCTTGTTCATTGTTCCGGGACTAGACCAGTTCAAGTTTCAGCATATCATTCTCATGAGTCAATCTGTTGCATTCCTTAGATCTATCCTTCAATGCTTGAGCTAGGTTTTCTTCAATTTTATTTATGTCCTCAATCTCCTTGCACATTCTCATAGTTAGATCTTGCATCTCATTCTTCAAGATAGTGTTCTCCTGAGTAATTTTCTGACAACGATCCTTCATATCATCTTCCTCATCACTGTTCTAATTTTGCAATTGATCACAAAGTTCCTTCCTCTTAGCCTTGACAATTGAAAGATTTCCTTGAAATGAAATGATGTGTTCTCTGGATTGCTTCAATTTATTTTTCATTTTACTGTTCTCCATCTGCTCATTATCAAGATCCTCAAGAGCTAGTCGAAGTTGTTGTTGCAGACCAGTATCCATTGATTCTAAATTTGGAATCTTCCTCAAGTGGTTAAACTTCTTTCAAGGAACCAAGCTTTGATATCAATTATTGGAATCCAAGAACACTAAGAGGGGGGGTGAATCAGTGTTCTACCAGTAATGCTAGTTTTGAACTTATTACTAATTAACCGGTTAACAATAAATAAAATTAAATACATACACCAAATTACACATAGAAAGGAAACACCATAATACCAATATTTATACGTGGAAAACCCTGCAAAGGGAAAAACCACGGTGGGGCTGATACCCACAATATCTATATACTTGATCAAGGTATACAAATATTACATAAAGGGGATTGCACATACAATCAGGCCAACCGCCTAGAGTTCACTTCTCAAACACAAAATTGGAAGTCTCACTGACTTACAAAGTATTACAAAGTAATTACAAACTGAAATGAACTTATGAAATGCGTCTGACCATGTTGAATAAGTTCTGGTTCAAGCTCTGATAACCAAATTTGCATATCAGTTGTCTGATGCTCTTTTCTGCCTTGTTCTGCTATCGGTTATGCTATGCACGTGAAACTTTAACCAGGTATGAAGCAAAGTGAATGTCGGTGCCAGTTGTGAAGCAATGTGAATGCTGGTGAAGTGTAATGAATGTTGACTAACCAAAAGATATAAGACAATGAAACCAAATAGAGATTGTATACACTTGAAGATGAAATCCCATGAGATGATGAGTTGCCATCAATGACAACCCAAAATGCCATTAACTCTTACCGGATGAGTGTTAATTGCCAACAGGATGGAGATTTCATATTGAAATCATATATAGATGTTGATTGGGCCGAAAGTATTGATGATGGGAAAAGTACCAATGGTGGTGTATTCTTTTTGGGAGACATATTGGTTTCATGGATGAGTAAGAAATAAGAAATAATAATCAGTGTCATTATCCAATGTGGAAGTTGAATATATTATTGCAACATCTTGTTGTTCTCAAGTTTTGTGGATGAAGCAGACTCTTAAGGATATCAAAGTAGTCTATGATGAAGCTATTCCTATTATGTGTGATAATACTAGTTCTATAAGCATTTCGAAGAATCCATTCCTGCATTCAAGAACTAAACATATTTCAATCCGTTATCATTTCTTAAGAGATCAGGGGGAGAAGTGGTGTGAGTTGCTCCATCTGATTTGTAGAGTCCTCTGTAATTGTTGTCAAAGGAGGAGAGAGTTGTTGTGAGATTATTGTGGAGAGAGAGAATTGTTGTGAGATTTTTAGGTTTTTATTGGTGTTATTGTTATTGGTGTTGTCATCAATGACAAAGGGGTGATTGTTGGAGTTTGTTGATAGCATGAACTTGTATGGTTGTCATTGATGTCAAACATGGTTATCCAGATATGCTTTGTCAAACCTATTTATCTGGATGGATGTTGTTCTGGATATGCTTTTGGTGTTGGTTGTGTCATCCTGTATTCAGGGTGGTCTAGAATGATTTTGGTGCCCTTGGGATATGTTTCTAAATTTTGTATTGCGGTTTAGTGGAATATTATTTTGATCTGAATATGTGTTGGAATATTTACATTGAGATGTTAATTTGGGTCTCACTAAGGTGTGTGGAGATCCACATGGAGTATTTTGCATTATAAGACGTTATGTGGCCTATTGGTTGATTATGTCTACACATTACATTTGGTAACACTCTTTGGAGTATGTGTTAGTGTGTGCAGATTGTTGGATCAATCGTGGAAGGATGTATTGTGATATGTTTTGGTTCCCTCTTTCTCTTGGAGTGGACCAAACTAAGTATTTTAGGTCCGGGTGGCTTATTTTGTGTAATATTGTTTATTCTATCTTGGTCAATCCTTGATTAGGATTTCAAGATTCTATTTCATATTTAAGATAAGTGGATTGATGAAATGTGTGTGGATGAAAAGTGAATTGTGTGAGAAGTGTATGCAAATGATTTGCAAGTAGATTTGATTTTGTGGAGATGCGAAGGTCGGTTTGAAGAGCTTTGAAGGTAGTATATTATGCAAGACAGTGTGTTGGAATAGTAAATATTATCAGAGATGTTTGCCATGATGTTGGTCGCTTGATTCAATTGTTCAAGGACAATTTCATGATCAGGATAATCCTTCTCAATTTTGATTCAGCTATTTCATTCGTTGTTGACTAACAATGAGTCCTTCAACACTAGTTTGTATCTTGTCCTGAGGAAGTGTTCTTCAGTTGTGCAAGTCCTCTTTGTATCTTACCCAAGGTTGTGCGCCTTAGTTCTACAAGTCCTTCATGTGTTGGTGCTCCTTGGCAGTAAGCCTAAAACATTGTAAACATTGTAATTCATATCGTGAGTTAGATTCTCACCGTGGTTTTTCTCGGTTTGGGTTTTCCATGTAAATTTGGTGTTGAAGTGTTGATGTTTGATGCTTATGTGTTGATGATTAATGTTCCATTGCTAAATAAGCTAATGATGTTTATTAATAATTGCTTTTGAAGTTTCAGACAAATTCACCCCCCCTCTCAATCCTACCGGGTGTTCAACATTTTTATTTATTATTGATTGCAAAATTTGAGGAGCTGATTTCGTTACTAAATTGATTAGTAGAGCCATTAAAGGTGACAAATCATGGAAAACATTATTGAGGTATATATTCTTGAAAGGAATGGTGAATTTATAGATTTCTAGGTGAAAATATGGATGGGGACTAGATATTTGATTTAGACTCAATTTAATTGTTATTACTAACATATAATTCAGATATTAAGAAATATAAAATAGATTATTTAGAGATGTTCCTCAATTATTGAAAGAAATAGTAGATTTATAGATTTTAAGGTAAAAAAATGGATGTCAAATATTGAATTAATCAATCTTGAGGACTAGCTATTTGATTTAGAGTTAACTAGTTTGATTCAATTTATTGTTTAGCTAACAAAGCTAATTGATTAAATAACTAGCATGATTGATTAGTGAACTAACTTGATTATTTGGTCAACTAATTTGATTGTTTATTCAATTAATTTGATTAAGAATTAACTTGATCAACAAATTATTTAATTAATATAATTGATGAGTGAAAGTTTAGAATTGACTAATTTGAAACGAGTGAAATATGGGTGCAGATAATTAAGATTATTTATTTTTTAATTGGATATATGAATATGAATTAATTAGAACATAGCTAGTTAATTAATAATAATTAATCAATTGATTAGACATGGGCAATATAAGGAGTCTAGTGAGTTTAGTAAATTAATATAATATAATCAATTAATCAACAAGGTGAATTAACAATGTAAAATCGATAAAATCAATCATGTGATGATACAATGGAGACACCATAATTAATCAATTGGCAAATGATAATAAAATTGATCAATTGGAGTGATGGAGTTAGTCGGTTAGGATGACAATGAATTTAGTTGATAAGATGGCAAATTTAGGTATCTACACTTTTGTTAGCTAGAAAAGCTCAAGTGACAAATAATTTATTTCCTCACACATGTACTTTGTGTTAGGATAACTAGTGAACAACTGAGGGGGCGGGGGGGGGGGGGGGGGGGTGTGAATCAGTTGTTAACAGAATATATCAATTAATCCACATAATAACCTTAAATTGGAGCATATAAACATTAAGTACCGGAATAGCAAAAATAGATACCGGTAAGCAATGAAACTTAACAATGAAACAGATAATCAACACAATTCAACCATACCACATAACACCATGATTTGTACGTGGAAAACCCGGAAAGGGAAAAACCAGGGTGGGAAGCCTACCCACAGTTAGATGATACTTCTATAGAAAGTATGTGATACAATGAGGGGCTTGCACATGTAGGAAGGCACACTGCCTAGAGCATACTACTCATTACAAAAGAGTCTCACTTACTACATAGAGGTAATAACCATCTCAAGATAAATGGACATTAATCCAATAGAGTGAACTGCCAGAGATAGCATCTATCATGCTTGATTACAATCTCGGTTAAGCTTAATATCGGAGGCCTTTGACCTCTTCTTTAAGCCCAATTCGATCACCTATGATCAACCAAATCTCCTTCGCATATGATATTGCATTCCAAGACCACGACACATATTCCCCCTAATCTATAATGAGATCTTACATCATTTTATACCAACCCTAAGGCCTAAACTAATTAGGTCGGCCACCTAAAAGATATTACATAAATCCATATTACAATGATATGCCATGTCGGCTTAAGACCAAAACAACAATAACCAATCCATAAGAAAAAATCCTGAAACATCCCGGTAACGTGTAGAGGACACATTAACATGATACCGGTCCATAACCTAGATAAGTACCAGACCTATTCTGGGTCCACCACACCAAAGCAATGTCTTCACTCAGTTGAGACACAATCAAAGAACATCTTCAACATCCTGAAATCCATCTAGAAGCCGCACCAACACCACTTATGCATGTTGTCAAGATTCCTTAGTGAAAGGTCTGCTGGTTAAACCTTAAACCAATATCGGTATGGGTTTATAAGAGTGTATGATAGCATCCGATTACCAAGTCAATACCAACCGACCAAAACATGCTCCATGAACATGTAACACATAAAATCAAACATACTCCATAGATCCAAACATGTCAGTATTGTCCAACAGATAGTCCTTTCTGTCGATAACACTAGATCTTCTATCGATAACCAAAACCTATCTGTTGGTAACCAACCATAATAGCTAGTGTTGACATCAATGAGAAAACATCAATGCAACACATAATCAATTAATCCATAATGCCAACAATCTCCCCCTTTGGCATTGATGGCAACACTAGATATGAAAAACATCTAAGTACCAAGAAATGCCAAACAAGTCTCCCCTTATGGAAGATGACCAACAATCTCTTGAATCAATAACTCTCCCCCTATGAATAATATCTCTGTAAAGTTTTGAATTTATTTTTCACATCACTATCTCTCCCCCTTTGACATCAATGCCAGAAATCTGACACAAATATCAAAGCAAGAATATAAACCTTTGAATCTCAAAGCTAACTACTCCCCTGAGTAGTAGCACCACTCATCAATGTCAAAATGAATAATACTTTTAATAATTCATGCCAGACTGATGACAAACTGCATCAATCAAGTCTTTGTTGGAGGGGCAGAAACCCCTAACCCGTCTCTCGAATACTCAAATGATTCCTTAGACAGTGGTTTAGTGAATATATCTGTAATACGTTCTTTAGTGTTCACATAAACCAATTTGACTTGCTTTCCTTCTACCTTGTCCTTCAAAAAGTTATACTTTATTGATATATGCTTAGTCTTAGAGTGAAATACCGGATTCTTAGACAAGTCAATAGCTGCAAAGTTATCACAGTAGATAACTACCGGTTCACTACAATTTACCTTGATATCTTTCAACATTTGCTTCATCCACAAGACTTGAGGGCAATTAGTTGTTGTTGCAATATACTCAGCTTCTGTAGTAGATAAAGAAATGCATGGCTATTTTTTTCTAATCCATGAGACCAATTTCTTTCCAAGAAAGAAAGCTCCACTAGAAGTGCTCTTCGTGTCATCAGTATCTCCTGCCCAATCCGAGTTTGTATCTGCACATAAAGTGAAATCATCATTTCTAGAATACCATAAGCCATATTTTGTTGTTCCTTGCAAATACCAGAATATCCTCTTTACTACAAATTCATGATTTTCTTTAGGATTACTTTGATATCTTGAAACAATACTTATTGCATTCATAATATCTGGTCTAGTCTGAGTTAAATATAACAGACCACCAATCATAGACTTATACCTTGTCGGATTTACCGATGTAGAAGTATGCTTGATAGATAATTTCTCACTTGTCACCATAGGAGTACTTACCGGTTTGGAATTATCCATACCAAACTTCTTCAACAATTCCCTCAAATACTTAGTTTGACAGATAAAAATGCCTTTGTTAGTTTGAGTAATCTGCAAACCGAAAAATCTCATCTCACCAATCATGGACATTTCAAATTCATTTTTCATATTATTAGAAAATTTCATGCACATTTTATCTTCTTCTCCAAAAATGATATCATCAACAAATACTTGAATAATCAGAATATCATCATCGGTGATCTTATAATATAAATTACTATCAACACTGCCTTTAGTAAAACCAAGCTTCAAACGATATTTATCCAACCTTGCATACCAAGCTCTAGGAGCTTGTTTCAATCCATATAAAGCTTTCTTCAATCTGCAAACCATATCTTTGTCATCTGACAGTGAAAATCCATCAGGTTGCTCAATGTATACTTCTTCCTCAAGTTCACCATTCAAAAATGCACATTTAACATCTATTTGATAAACCTTATAGTTCTTATAAGCTGCATAGGCAAGAAATAGTCTAATAGCTTCAATTCTAGCTACAGGTGCAAATGTTTCGCCATAATCAATTCCTTTCATTTGAGAATATCCTTTACAAATCAGTCTATCCTTGTTTCTTACAACTTGACCATCCTCATTCAGTTTATTCCTAAAAACCCATTTAATTCCAATAACATTCTTATTTTTAGGTTGGGGAACTAAAGTCCAAGTCTCATTTTTCTCTATCTAATCTAATTCATCTTCCATAGCCTTTAACCAATGTTTATCTTTACAAGCTTCAATAACAGATGCCGGTTCAATTTGAGAAATAAGACATGCCTCTTCATTTGTCAGTCTTCTTTTTGTCATAACTCCCTTGTTCCTATCTCCAATGATTTGATCTTCAGAATGATTTAATCTTACATACCTTGGTGTCTTCTGAACTTCAAGTTCATTGTTCTGATCATCAGTCATATTTGAATTTTCTGATTGTACTGGTGTAACTATCTCAGTGTCTTGTGCCGGTTGAGGCATTGTCGGTTCAGTTATGATCATTTCCACTACTGGTTCCCTGTCATATGATATATATTGATTTCTGTATTGCTCATCCACTTTCACATTAGCGCTCTCCACAATTTTCTGCAATCTTTTGTTATAACATCTATATGCTTTGGTTTGAATTGAATATGAAAGAAATATCCCTTCATCACATCTAGGATCAAACTTCCCAATTGAATCATCCCTTTTGATATAACATTTACTTCCAAAAATTCTGAAATATTTAACAGTGGGTGTATGTCCAAACCATAATTCATAAGGGGTCTTACCGGTTTCACCTTTGATGTGAACTCTATCGAATGTGTAGACTATTGTACTCGCTGCTTCTCTCCAGTAGATGTGAGGCAATTTGGCTTCCATCATCATAGATCTTGTTGCATCTAAAATGGTTATGTTCTTTCTTTCCACTACTCCATTCTGTTGAGGAGTCTAAGGTGCAGATAATTATCTCCTAATTCCATTTGTCTCACAATAACTGTTAAATTCATGAGAAGTGAACTCACCGCCTTGATTTGATCTTAGACATTTGATTTTCAATCCAGTTTCTGTTTCAACCTTTGCTTTAAAGATCTTGAATTTTTCAAAGGCTTCAGACTTTTCCCAAAGAAAAGTCACCCACATCATCCTAGAATAGTCATCAATTATCAGCATGAAATACCTATCACCTTGAAAGCTTCTAGTCCTTGCAGGACCACATAAGTCAGTGTGAATCAAATGAAGCACATCATTAGATTTATCATGTATGCTCTTAAAATAAGTTCTAACTTGCTTTCCCAATTGACATTCCTTACATACCAGATTATGAGGCTTCATAATCTTAGGTATATCTCTAACTGCCTTAGTTGAACTGATCTTAACAATACAATAAAAATTAACATGACACAACCTCTTCTGCCATAGCCAACTTTCATCAATATGAACAATCAAACATGTCTTATTACCAGTGTTCAAGTGAAAGATATTACCTCCAGTCTGAATATCGGTTGCAATCTCCAAACCAATCTTGTTAATGATTTTGCATTTTCTATCTTTAAACCGAAGTTGGAAACCCTTGTCCACCAATTGACCAACACTCAAAAGATTATGCTTTAAACCTTCTACATAATAAACATTATCAATATTATGCTTTCCATCCAAAGAAATAATACCTCTACCTTTGATCATACATGCTTTGTCATCTCCAAATCTAACTTGAACGCCATTGTATTCTTGCAGGGACAATTTTTTTAATTTAATCTCTAGTCATATGATGTGAGCATCCACTATCAATTACCCATTCATCCTTATCTTCAACTTTTGCTGCCACGGCCTTTTCGTCATTCATGATAGTCGATTCCGGTTCATCTTCCTTTAAAGCATAGAACACCCATTCCTTTCCATTGCTGGATCCACTAGCAGTGTCTTCTGTCGGTTCATCCCCAGAGTCATCACTTACTCCTTCCTCTTCCGCTATGTAGCATTGTTTACTTTTATTGAATTTATATTTGTTCTGGTTAGGCTTAAATGATTTCTCAACTCTTTCCTCAAATCTTGCATTCCTTTCAGGACATCTAGATGCAAAATGACCAATCTTATTACATGTAAAACATTTAAAAGGTGCTTTTCCTTCACACTTACTTCATGTCGGTCCTTTAGGTACTCTTCTAGCAAATAAGGCTTCAAGTTGCTCAAATTCTTCATCTTCTTTCATCATATCTTCCAATTATTTTGCATATAAGGCTTTCCAATCACTTTTTATGGTAGATGATGATGCATGAAAAGTAGGTTAAGACTTTACAGCTCCAGAAGATCCAAATTCTTCAAGCTCAAAAGCAGATAATTTCCCAATCAGAATGTCTCTGTTAACTGAAGTGTTTGCCATTGTTCTCAACTCATTAATTACAGTTGCCTTCATCTTGTAAGCCAGTGGAAGGGCTCTCAAGACTTTGGAAACTATTTCATCTTCACTCAGAGATCCTCCACAACATTGAATTCCCATAACATTCTCATTTACTCTTTCCATAAACACAACAATTCTTCATTATCTTCCATCTTCAAGTTTTCATATCTTACCCAGTAACCATCAAATTTAGCAATTTTGAAAATAGGATCACCTTCAATAAGAGTTTGCAAATTATCCCACATAACCTTTGTTGATGACTTATCAGTCAATCCTATGATTTGCTTATCAGTAAGTACACACAAGAGGGCTACTCTAGCTCTGCAATCATTTTCAATATTTTTGTCCAGGTCTGCAGGAGCAGGATTGTCGGATGCTAGATCATAAGGTGTGTATCCCTTCTCAGTGATCTCCCAAATATCCTTGCCAAGACATATAAGATGAGTCTCCATTCGAATTTTCCATATCCCATAATTTGTTCCATCAAGCTTAGGGATTTCTCTTCTGAAAATAGTTGCCAGTGGATTTGGAGTGTTATCTGCCATAGGATCTAACTCAAGTGATTAAGCTTATGCAAAAGAGGACCAAAGCTCTGATACTAATTGTTAGGATAACTGGTGAAAACAACTGAGAGGGGGGGGGTGAATCAGTTGTTAACAAATTATATCAATTAATCCACTTAATAACCTTAAATCGGAGCATATAAAAATTAAGTACCGAAATAGCAGAAATAAATACCAGTAAGCAATGAAACATATAATCAACACAATGCAACCATACCACATAACACCATGATTTGTATGTGAAAAAATCAGAAAGGGAAAAACCACGGTGGAAAGCCTACCCACAATTAGATGATACTTCTGTAGAAAGTATGTGATACAATGAGGGGTCTGCACATGCAAGAAGGCACACTGCCTAGAGCATATTTCTCATTACAAAAGAGTCTCACTGACTAGAGAGAGGTAATAACCATCTCAATATAAATGGACAACAATCCAATAGAGTGAACTGCCAGAGATAGAATCTACCATGCCTGATTATAGTCTCAATTAAGCTCAATATCAGAGGCCTTTGACCTCTTCCTTAAGCCCAATCCGATCACCTATGATCGACCAAATCTCCTTCGCATATGATATTGCATTCCAAGACCATGACACATATTCCCCCTGATCTACAATGAGATCTTACATCATCTTATACCAACCCTAAGGCCTAAACCAATTAGGTTTGTCACCTAAAAGATATTACATAAATCCATATTACAATGATATGCCATGTCGGCTTAAGACCAAAACAACAATAACCAATCCATAGAACATCCTGAAACATCCTGGTAACGTGTAGAGTACATGTGGTGCAGGAGCACCTCATGACTAAGATAATAAGAGCAATAAAGGCTAAAGGAAACACATGAGAATATGAAAATTCAATCTATGTAATAGGGTAGTCTTGTTTGTTTGATTTTTGTAATAAACCCCACCTTATTCCCAATGACATGGATTTGGCAAATTGATAAGACACCATGGGCATATGGGCCTGGGGGTATTTAATTGAGTATTTTTCTAGGTTTTTATGTGTTAGAGATGTCTTAGGAAGGTTTAGGACATGTTGAAGGACCTCTAGGTAAGCAGATTTAACATATGTCAAAAGTTGCTCAAACTTGACAACTTTGTTGACAGCTTTTAATGACAACTTTCAGTTGCAAATAGAAACTTCCTTCCAATGGTCACCTCAGTTAGAAAGGTGGTTGATAAACATTGAGGAAGGTATAAAATTTCATCCCCAATCATCATTGGGAGGAGAGAATGACTTTGTAAACTTTTGGCATCATTGAAGTAATATATTTCTGAGAATTTCCTACAATTCCGTTATACTATGCGGTGTACCGTACTGTATGATCATTTTGGAATTAGGAAACTAGTGGGATGTGTTAGAGTGGCTAGTAATCTTTTAGATTCATCAAGTCTGAGGTCCTAATTCGCTAAGACAAGGGAGAAACCGGCAATTTTCTGGAAGTAGTCTAGACTTGACAGTTTTGTCTAGGGTTTTGCAAAGAAATGGCCTTACCTTGTTGATCCTTTATTGGTGGTTCACGGCTTTGAGGGGGATGCAAGTGTGGCCAATTTATTTTAGTATTTTGAAGGCCGTTTGCAGTTTAGGACCAGTTGGAGGTGAGGGTTTGATGCATTAAGGTGGGCAACTCCATGTGGCCACCGTGCAAGTGTACGTAAACATGTCTCACATCGGGGGTTAAAGGTACGATCATGGCTTAAGACTTAGGAATTGGTGTATTTTAAATGGCATAAGAGTATTCCTTAAGTTGTTTTGGTGAGTTAAGGTCCGTGTGTACACACTCCTTTGTAAAATAGGCCTAATTGGGCTATACTAGTCTCCTAACCAAAGTAGGATTTGGATTCTTGTATTCTCCACCAGTAAGAACCCTTAGGATATGTTTTTTAACTCCCAAAAGGGTATCCTAATCTGAGATTTTTTGTCTAGTCTTTTTAGAGAAATAAAGAGTTAATTGTGGAAAACCGATCTGGCAGGGCTACTAGGTTGTGCAGGCCTTGCTGTAGCAGTTACCCAAACTGGTAGAGGGAACTGAATTCAATGATTGAAGGAGGTCTACCTGACCTAGGGGACTTCAAATCAAACCTTAAATAGCCATTTTTGCATTGGAGAAGGGACCAAACCATTATTGACCATAGAGTCCTTGTACCGGTGAATGAAATAGACCTTGTACTGGTAGTCTTTTGTTTGGAAGAAAGGGATGTGGGACTTGTCAAATTGATATTCCTTAACTCCTGGGAGTGTTGTGTGATTTTTAGGGTCCTTGGTGTGTTCTTGGATTAGGGTAACCTATCCTATACCTATAACAAGACTCTGCATCAGATTGGTATCAGAGCATAGGAGGAATCCTTTTGGGAAGGAGAACAATACATGTCAACAAAAGAATCAAAGGGTGAGGCTAGAAGAATGCCTCCAAAGATGACAAATATGGAACTTGCCAGGATGGTGCAAGAGAACAGAGAAAAAAATGATCGGCTTAAAAGGTTGACTGATAACTTGGAAGGCAGGCTGGAGAGAGGACCTAATGGCTCGAAAGAAGTGGGAGAAGAAGAGGAAGTTCCTACAGAGCATATGTACTTGGTCAATGCCTTGAAGTCTGTAAGAGGAGAACCATGGACCAGAAATAAAACCTTCCTATTTTCAGTGGGCAGATGGATGTTGATGGAGTGATGGACTGGATAGAGTCCTTGAACAATATTTTTGAATGTGAAGACATTGCTGACAACCAAAAGATGAAGATTGCCAAGTCAAAAATGCAGGGAGCAACCCTGACATGGTGGAATTTTGTGCAAGGAGAAAGAGTGAAAGAGGGAAGAGGAATGATCACCTCTTGGAAGAAGATGATTGCAGAGATCAAGGGAGTATATGTACTTGAGGACTATGAAGTCCAATTACACAAGAGAAGGCAAAATCTCAGACAGAAAGAGATGGATGTGTGTGCCTATACTGAAGAATTTCAGAAATTGAGTATAAAGTCTAAGAAGGTTGAAGATGAAAGTGAAAGAGTGGCAAGGTATCTAAACGGTCTAAGGTGGAACATACAAAAAGAGTTGAACCTCTTGTGCCCTGACATTGTTCATAAATTCTATCAGTTAGCATGAAAAGTAGAGGAGAAGCTCAAAAGAAGACAAGAGTAGAGCAATAGAGGAGGGGGTAAGTAGCCAAGAGGAAGGGGTAAGCAGCCAAGAGGAAGGAGAAACTTTAGAGGAAGAGGATAAAATTTTGAATTTCAAGGAGAGAGCAATCAAGACTCCTCAAGGAATGACAACAACAACAAAGGAAACTTCAAAGGTAGAAGGAAAAATTTTAGAGGAAGATCATCAAGAAGAGGAGCAAGACTGATAAAATGTTTTAACTGCAACCAAGAGGGACACATTGCTAGCAGATGCCCGAAGAAGATGGGGTCTAGTTCCCAAGGAGAAAGGAGAGCCAACCTAACCCAAGAGTCAGATTACCAAGGCAATAACAAACCTGATCCATATGGTTATCCAGAGATAGGAGAGACACTAATGTTGAGAAGAACCCTCTTGAAGGTACCAACACCTATGGAGCCACCTCGGAGGAAGTCTATCTTCCGCACCACTTGCCAATCAGGAGGAAAGGTATGTAAAGTTCTGGTTGACTCAGGGTCTATTGAGAATTTCGTGTCAATAGAAATGGTAGAGAAGTTGAAATTGAGGAGGATACCCCATCCATACCCCTATAAGGTGTCTTGGCTCACAAAGGGGCAACAAACTCTTGTAGAAGAGCAGTCATGGGTAGAATTCCAGATAGGAGCATATAAAGATAAGATTTTGTTTGATGTTGTTAACATGGATGCTTGTCACCTCTTGTTTGAAAGACCATGGCAGTATGACCTCAAAGCACGCCATGCTGGCTTTAGGAATACTTATTCCATCACAAAGAATGGCAAGGTCATAGAGATACTACCCCTAACTGAAAAAAATTAAGAGCAGAAAGAAACTGAGTCCAAAGTGATGATGATGGAGGGAAAACCATTCCTCAAGGAGATAAAGATGGAAGAAGGAATATGCTTTGCATTGCTTCCAATACCAAACTCAAAGGGGAAGCTTGTTGCAGATGATAGGGAAGAAGGAAAGGACAAGGATCTTAGTCCGGAGGTGAAGGAGATCATTGGCAAATACTAAGGAATAGTTGCAGATGGAGTACCAAGGAGTTTTCGACCAATGAGAGAGATCAATCACTGTATTGACTTGATCCCAGGGGCTACATTGCCTAACAAGGCTACATACAAACTCATACCACAACAAAATGAAGAGATGGCAAGGCAGATTCAAGAGTTGCTAGGCTCTGATCTGATTGGAAAGAGTCTTATCCCATGTGCAGTACCTGCACTTTTGGCACCCAAAAAGGATGGAACATGGAGGCTTTGTACTGACTCAAGATCTCTCAACAAGATCACCATAAGGTATAGATTTCCACTGCCTAGGATAGAGGATTTGCTTGATTGTTTGGGGGGTGCAAAATATTTTTCTAAAATTATTTTGAAGAGTGGATACCACCAAATTAGAATTAGGCCTAGTGATGAGTGGAAAACAACCTTCAAAACAAATGAAGGGTTGTATAAATGGAAGGTTATTCCATTTGGTTTGTCTAACACCCCAAGTACATTCATGAGACTCGTGAATGAAGTTTAGAAAGAATTCACGGGGAAGTTTGTAATAGTGTATTTGGATGACATCCTAGTATTTAGTAGGATAAAGGAAGAACACTTGAGGCATCTAGACATGGTTTTGAAAAAGTTGAGCGAAGAGGAATTGATGATCAATATGGAGAAGTGTTTGTTCATGCAGGAAGAGCTCATCTACCTAGGATTTGTGATCTCCAAAGGTCACTTGAAGATGGATCAGGATAAGGTAAATGCAATTATTTCTTGGCCTACTCTTAAGACTATTGGTGAAGTTAGAAGTTTCCATGGATTAGCTACATTTTATAGAAAGTTCATAAGAGGTTTCAGTCAGATATGTGCTCCAATGTTGGAAACCATAAAAGGTGGTCAAAAGTACAGGTTTTCTTGGACAAAGGAGGTGGATGAGGCATTTGAAACTCTCAAGAAAAAGGCAGCTCAACAACCGGTACTTGCTTTACTTGATTTTAACAAAGTGTCTCAGATTGAATGTGATGTTAGTCATGTGGCCATAGGAGCAGTCATAAGCCAAGAAGGCAGACCTATAGCATTCTTTAGTGAAAAACTCAATGAGGCAAAGAGAAAATATTCTTCTTATGACCTAGAAATGTATGCACTAGTTCAGGCATTGAAAAAATGGAGACACTATCTGCTACCAAAGGAATTTGTGGTCTATACTGACAACCAAGCCTTGAGTTTCATTAATAGCCAAGAAAAGTTAAGCCATAGGCATATGAAGTGGGTAGAATCCCTACAAGCCTATACCTTTTCCATAAAACACAAGAAAGGAGTAGCCAACAAAGTGGTTGATGCACTGAGTAGGAGAGTGCTAACCATATCTGAAATCCAATTAGAAAGCATTGGGGTTGATGCAATGAAAGATATGTATGCTGCAGATGAGGACTTTAAGGAGATTTACAAGGCATGTACTGAATTTGGTGAAAGGTATCATGTGGAGTTTTCTGATTTTCTGATCCAAGATGGACTTCTTTTCAAAGGTGGGCAATTATGTCTACCAAAGTGCTCAATGAGGACTAATATCATCAAGGAAAAGCATAGTGGAGCTATGTCAGGTCATTTTGGTTTGGACAAGACACTTGAATTGGTAAGAAGGCACTACTTTTGGCCCAAATTGTAGGTTGATGTAAGAAAATTTGTAGATACATGCACCATTTGCCAAAAGGCAAAAGGAAGAAGTACCAATGTTGGTCTCTATCAACCCTTACCCATTCCCTCAAGACCTTGGGAAAGTGTGTCAATGGAATTTGTAATGGGTTTACCTAGGACCCAAAAGGGGTTTGACAGTGTATTTGTGATAGTGGATAGGTTTAGTAAAATGGCACATTTCTTGCCATGTAAGTCCACTAGTGATGCATCTTATATAGCAGATTTGTTTTTAAGAGAAGTAGCAAGGATTCATGGACTTCCATTGAACATAGTGTCTGACAGGGATGTCAAATTTGTTGGCCATTTTTGGGGAACTCTGTGGAGGAAACTTGGCACCAATCTGTCCTTCTCATCAGCCTATCATCCACAAACAGATGGGCAAACAAAAGTAGTAAACCGGTCATTAGGGAATTCGTTGAGATGTCTTACAAGGCAACATGGTGAAAAGTGAGATTCAATCTTACCTCAGTCTAAGTTTTCCTACAATGACACTGTAAACAAAAGCACAGGGAAGTCACCATTTCAGATTGTGTATGAGTTACATCCAAGAGGGGTATTGGAGTTGACAAAACTGCCCCGTACGGATCCCATAAGTGCAGATGGTGAGAGGTTTGCTAAAACCATAAAAGAAGTTCATGAACAGATCAAAATACAACTTCAAAAGTCATCAGAAAAGTACAAGGAACATGTAGATCAGAAAAGGAGAGAAGCACAGTTTCAAGTTGGAGATTTGGTTTGGGCAAATTTGAAGAAGGAAAGGTTACCCAAGGGCAAACACATGAATCTCATGCAGAGGAAAGTAGGACCATGTCAAATCTTGAAGAAGTTTGGCACCAATGCTTAAGAAATTCAATTACCATTAGACCTTGGCATATCTCCTATTTTTAATGTTTGTGATCTAACTCCTTTTAAAGGTGACTCTAATGCAGGTAACTCACAACAAGTCCTAGAAGAAGTAGCAGATACAGATTTTCCCAAACATGAGCCACCTAAACTTGAAAAAGTGTTGGACACCAAGATTGTAAAGAAGACCAGGAACAATGAGTACAAACAATGCTTGGTCAAATGGAAAGGAAAACGAGACTCTAAAGCCATTTGGATGGATGAAGATCAGATCAAGAAGCATGGCACTACCTTACATGACCTCATCTCAAGTGGACTTGAGATTCATTCACCCCGGGAGTATGGTGCAGGAGCACCTCATGACTAAGATAATAAGAGAAATAAAGGCTAAAGGACACACATGAGAATGTGACCTTTCAATCTATGCAATAGGGTAGTCTTGTTTGTTTGATTTTTGTAATAAACCCCACCTTGTTACCCAATGACATGGATTTGGCAAATTGATAAGCCACCATGGGCATATGGGCTTGGGGGCATTTGGTTGAGTATTTTTATAGGTGTTTGTGTGTTGGAGATGTCTTGGGAAGGTTTAGGACATGTTGAAGCACCTCTAGGTAAGCGGATTTAACATATGTCAAAAGTTGTTCAAACTTGACAACTTTTAATAACAACTTTCGGTTGCAAATAGCAACTTACTTCCAACAGTCACCTCGGTTCGAAAGGTGGTGATAACCATTGAGGAAGGTATTAAATGTCATCCCCAATCATCATTGGGAGGAGAGAATGACTTTGTAAACTTTTGACATCATTGAAGTAATATATTTCTGAGAATTTCCTGCAATTCCGTTATACTATGCGGTGTACCGTACTGTACGATCATTTTGGAATTAGGAAACTAGTGGGATGTGTTAGAGTGGCCAGTCACCTTTCAGATTCATCAAGTCTGAGGTCCTAATTCGCCAAGACAAGGTATAAACCGACAATTTTCTAGAAGTAGTCTAGACTTGACAGTTTTGTCTAGGATTTTGCAAAGAAATGGCCTTACCTTGCAGATCCTTCATTGGTGGTTCATGGCTTTGAGGGGGATGCAAGTATGGCCAATGTATTCTAGTATTTTGAAGGCCTTTTGCAAGTTAAGACCAGTTGGAGGCAAGGGTTTGATGCATTAAGGTTGGCAACTCCATGTGGCCACCGTGTAAGTGTACGTAAACATGTCTCACATCAGGGGTTAAAGGTCTGATAATGGCCTAAGACTTAGGAATTGGTGTATTTGAAATGGCCTAAGAGTATTCCTTGAGTTTTTTTGGTGAGTTAAGGTCTGTGTCTTCACACTCCTTTGTAAAATAGGCCTAATTGGGCTATACCGATCTCCTAACCAAAGTAGGGTTTGGATTCTTATGTTCCCCACTGGTAAGAACCCTTAGGATATGTTTTGTAACTCCCAAAAGGGTATCCTAATCCGGGATTTTTTGTCTAGTCTTTTTGGAGAAATAAAGAGTTAAGTGTGGAAAACCGGTCTGACAGGGCTACTAGGTTGTGCAGGCCTTGTTGCAGTAGTTACCCAAACCGGTAGAGGGAACCTGAATTCAATGATTGAAGGAGGTCTCCCTAACTTAGAGGACTTCAAATTAAACCTTAAATAGCCATTGTTGCATTGGAGAAGGGACCAAACCATTGTTGACCATAGAGTCCTTGTACTGATCAATGAAATAGACCTTGTACCGGTAGTCTTTTGTTTGGAAGAAAGGGATGTGGGACTTGTCAAATTGATATTCCTTAACCTGTGGGAGTTTTGTGTGATTTTTAGGGTCCTTGGTGTGTTCTTGGATTAGGGGAACCTATCCTATACCTATATCGGGACTCTGCATCAACACGTTAACATGATACCAGTCCATAACCTAGATAGGTATCACACATATTCTGGGTCCACCACACCAAAGCAATGTCTTCACTCATTTGAGGCATGATCAAAGAACATCTTCAACATCTTGAAATCCATCTAGAAGCCACACAAACACCACTTATGCATCCTGTCAAGATTCCTTAGTGAAAGCTCTGCCGGTTAAACCTTAAACCAATGTCGGTATGGGTTTACAAGAGTGTATGATAGCATCCAATTACCAAGTCAATACCAACTAACCAAAACATGCTCCAGGAACATGTAACACATAAAATCAAACATACTCCATAGATCCAAACATGCCGGAAGTGTCCAACAGATAGTCCTTTCTGCCGGTAACGCTAGATCTTCTACCGATAACCAAAACCTGTCTGTCGGTAACCAACCATAACAACTAGTGTTGACATCAATGACAAAACATAAATGCAACACATAATCAATTCATCCATAATGCCAACACTTCTCTTATTGGATGCTATTGAGAAAAAGGTGCAAATATGTGTAAAATTATTTGATAGTTCCTATGGACCAAATGAGATGTTATTACTACTTATAGAGATATTTCTTAGTCTCAATACATACAAACTAAAGCTAACAACATACTTGTTATTATTGATTGCAAAACTCAAGGAGTTGGTTTAGTTGCTAAATAGATCACTAGCGTTGAGCTAAATGTGATAAACCATGGAAAATCTTATTGACATAGACTTTTTATTGCTCCCATCAAAAGGGATTAGCGAAATGTTAGTTAGCTAGAGAAGATCCTCCCTGCACCTTATTTATAGGAGTTGAGAAAATACAACACCACAGGAGCCTGAAGATCTTCTGTAAGCCGAATAACCTGTTACAAGGAGAAGCAATGAAGCAAAATCTGAAGAACATACCAAACACAGAGAATATGCTCAAAAAGAGAGAGCTCAATATTCACAAAAATATGTAATGTGATTCTTACAATGAAAAGAAAGAACTCAACCTTTAATAGGTCAAGAAACCCTAAAAAGGGAAAACCTAGGTTTGCACATAATAATTAATTAAAACAATTAATTATATGCACCTAAAGTTAGCTTAAGTGTAATAGAGATAAAGGGAACTTAAATAATTAAACAAAGAATGTTTAATTAATCAAGTAAATACCCGAATACTCTAACGCCCCCCCTTAAGCTAGACTTATGGAGAAGCTAAAACCTAGAACAACTACTGAAAGCATGAAAGATGGGTCCCGGCAACAAGGCCTAATCAGGTACCCAAATACAATGAAATCTCTATGAACTGGAGAAATAGAGAAAACCACGTGGGAACAAAACTCTACTCCAAAAAGAGATGGAAAAAATATCACTGAAGCATGAAGACCCTGCAAACTCTGTCGAAGAATAACTGCTGATCTGAAGAACATCCACTGAACTAGAACATGACCAGGTAGAGAAGACTGTAATCTGCATGAGTGCCCTCAAATGACACTACTCGAATCAGGAGGCAAATAAGGCAAAACAACTGAAATCGAAGATACAGATGGCATGAGAAACCAAAGCCTGAAGAGCTGATCAATCAAACCATGGAAGCATTAGAACCAACATGATAAACCTCCCCATAATGCAGAAGTGGGAGAGGGACAGGAACACTGAAAAGGACAGCCAAAAACAACTGCATGACGAAGAACAAGAACATCAAAGGTGCTGAGACACATCATCATGAGGCGAATGTCGTGGAAGGAACACTCACTTGACAAAGGAAGATGGCAAACAAAGGCAAACATCAACCCCCTCATGGCACTTGATCAACAGTGCATGTACAACAAGACACAAGATATGCAAGATTCCAAGTAAACAATGCATGATGGCACTTTATCTCAGTGCGTTTGCATAATTACAAGCTACAATGATAAGAAGACTGGAAAATAGAAACGAGAATCAAAACAGAGACACCCTACTCAGAAAAGAGATCCCAGGACCTGAAACAACCACGATATCCACCAGAGTGCTGACAAGAAAAAAACTGAATAAAATATGCATGGAGCAAAATCTGGAAAAAAAACTCATTTTTCTGGAAAGGACACAGAACACGCTTTCCAAAAATATAAAGTTTTCGAAAAACGGAGGTCGGATGCTCATTCTACGTCTCCCGGAGTGCAAAAAAGAGACCGCACTTTGAATGTAAAAAAAATAGTCAAACAACAAAATTGGAATAAATTACCAATACCATGAGGTCGGTCTTGGAACCAGCTTTCCAACGCCTATTCGTTCGCCAAAATCCGACTCCGTATGCCCAAGATAGAGCCAAAAAACCAAACCCCCCCTTAAAAGGCCCAAAAAAGGGGTCTGGTGGCCAATGGGTGGTCCGGTGGCCAGTGGGCGGAGATCCGGTGGCGCACCGGTGGCGGCCGAGTGGTGGCCCGGTGGCGGAGTGGTGGCCGGCGGGCCGGGCTGAGCGCGGCAACGTAGGGAGGCGGCGACCGGAAGGGAAGCAGCGGCCGACGGTGGGCGCAGGGCAGAGCGTAGGCGGCGAGACCGGCGGCGACCACCGAAAGGGAAGCGGCGGCCGGCGGCCGGCGCATAGGGAGGCGGTGGCCGGAAGGAAAGCAGCGGCCGAGCAGGGCGCAGGGTTGAGCGCGGGCGGGTAGACCGACGGCGGCGACCGGTGAACAGAGAAGCCGGCGAAAGGAAAGACCAGCGGCGGTGACCGGAGACCGGGCCGGCGGGGGCCAGAAAAAAACAGCAGCGGCCGGCGAAAGCGCCGGTAAAAGACGGCACGGGGCCCGAGGGCAGGCAGCGGCAGGGCCGTACTGACACCTGCAGGGGTCCCACGGTACCCTGCGTACCGTGGGAACCCCAAAAAATTTTCTTTTGCCCAAAAAAATTTTTTTTTTTCTTAAAAAGAAACAAAAACTTCTTTTTTTTTTTCGCCTTTTTTTGAAATATTTTTTAGAAGAAAATTTCGGCCTGCATGCCGTAAAAAGGCAAAAAATAATTTTTTTTTTCAAATTTTTTTTTTCGATCTGCGTGTCAGGGCCGTACGCCCTGGATCGGAGAAAAAAATAGCTCCCAGAGGCTCAGAAACCAAAATAGGTCAAATTTTATATGACCATAGGGGTTTTCGGGCCTTCTGAGCACGATGGTGAGGTCCGTTTAGGCCCAAAGTACTCAGAAAAAAAGCTCAAACCCTAGGTACACAAAAAAAATTCCTGAAACCCCAGATCTGCTTCCAAAGCCAAAAAACTCAAAACAAGAACAGGCAGCTGCAGATCCACGCTCTGATACCATATAGGAGTTGAGAAAATACAACACCACAGGAGCCTGAAGATCTTCTGTAAGCCGAATAACCTGTTACAAGGAGAAGCAATGAAGCAAAATCTGAAGAACATACAAAACACAGAGAATATGCTCAAAAAGAGAGAGCTCAATATTCACAAAAATATGTAATGTGATTCTTACAATGAAAAGAAAGAACTCAACCTTTAATAGGTCAAGAAACCCTAAAAAGGGAAAACCTAGGTTTGCACATAATAATTAATTAAAACAATTAATTATATGCACCTAAAGTTAGCTTAAGTGTAATAGAGATAAAGGGAACTTAAATAATTAAACAAAGAATGTTTAATTAATCAAGTAAATACCCGAATACTCTAACATTATTTTCTTATTAGACTCTTATTTCCTATCCAATCTATTAGAAAAGCATGGCAAAAAGTATGTGATTTTTCAAATTGGAAGGAGTTTTCATTACAACATGGTTTTCACTCTTCTTTTTTCATCTAGTGGAATAAGCACATTTAATTTTAAAAAAATATTACTATAATATTTCCTAGAAAAGCTTATCTTTTGTTTAAGTAAGGAGTTAGACAATTCATGATAAATGCAACTTTTCTTCTTTGCAATAGTCTTTTTGGTTGGTTATTAAAGAGCAATTCGAGTTTAATAATTCTAAGTAATTTCTCCATTTTGTGTATTCTTTAGTTCCAACCAAATTAATTATCAAATTATGCATCCTAATCCATTGTAGTTTTCTTAATGATTGACATTCTTTGTCCTCCTAGCACTTCTTATTCTTCCCTTTAAAACAAATATATATCAGAATCTTCTTCCCAAAATATCCCTTGATCCTGGTCTCAATATAAGGTGGAAATGTAAATTTAGTAATAGATATAAGGCCAATTTGATTGCTCAAATTTGGAAGTCCAAGGTTGTTTTTGATACTCATATGCTTGCTCGGAATATATTACACTACAAGTTGCCTACTGAAGAGAGATAAAATGACTACTTGTTGAACTGGTTAATTTATTTTGCCATACTATCAAAACTATGAAAGATTTGTTTTGGTGTTGCATGTTTGCTAAAACAATAATGGTTGGCTATTTATAGAAACCTACTTGCATTATTTAATCATAATCTAAGTAGGAAAGAGGCTTTATTTGGAATAGGGTTGAAGAATAACGTGGTTGCTAATTTAGCATGTTATCCTTTTACATTTATGAAGAACCAAAGGTTTAGTTGTGCTTCTAAATTCTTCTTTTTATTTGAAAATTACAATTTTAAGACTTTGCTTTTACATTTTTTTCTAGATTGTTTTATTTTCTACTCAATTACAGGCACCGACAAAGAATAAAAAGGAGATTGCTCACAATTAGAACAAATTGATTTTCAAATTAGCCATATTCAAATCAACCAACAAAGGATCTTACAAAATTATTTTGACAACAACTTCAATTCACTTACACTCCTAGATCTCATGAAGAGCTAAAATTCTTATTGTTCAGCTGAGAACTAATTCTCATCAACTCCGTTGAGAGACTGGACGTTGGAAAAGGCCAAAAGAAGCTTGGGAAGAAATGGTTTGCACTTTTTGCACCTTCGAGAAAATGTTAACTGAAAGCATTTTATCTTAGAATGTGATGCCTTCAAGGACAACAAGGATAAGTCTATTAATATCTTAATCACTAGCTCTTGATATAAATTATCCAACAAGGAGTATATGGAGAAGTTGGGAGCACTCATCATCAACTTGTGTAGGCAAATAACTAATCTTCAGATGTGAGTTTTGATTGGAGGGGCTATCCCATAAGCTATCCTTAACCTCCTAAATGTTAAAATTATCTTCTTCTTTTTCTATTGTTATTGATGTTGACATAAGTGTCATAATTGACCTTGTTGGTGATACTAATGACTTTCTAGATGTTCACCTTTCCTAATAACATAGTTCATTTTGTTGTTTAGTTGAATTTTTGTTAATATTTTTTTTAAATTTTAGCCTTTGAAAAAATCTTTACGTCTGCCTTCTCTTTTATAATTCAACTTTGTTCAATTTGGGAAAAAACATTCAAGCGAGAAATGGCCTTTCTAAAAGTAGAAACCATCAAATTCCACGCTGGTTTAATCTAGACGATTGGATTTGAATATGGAAGAACTTCAACTTCCACACGATTGAATTTGGGTATACTATTCAGATTTAAAAAAATAAGCTCTGCTAGTTCTCACACGATGTGATTGAGTTAGTTTGTATTTTAAATCCACGGACAAATCGAGTTACAGTTGTTTACTGTTTCTAATAAATGACAGAACTCATGAAACGACAAAAATGTTGAAGAATTCGGCTGCCATTTTAATGTTGAAGTCAAAATTGGACATGAGGTCTAATGGTTGACGTGCGAAAGTTTTGGTCTGATGGAGAGAGAGTCATCTAATACGCGGTGAGAGAGGAGAATTATGATTTTATTACATATTATCATAATTACAGCAGAGATAAATACTTCTACTTGTACTTCCACGGCGAGACTTTTCCACGCAGCATAAACTTCAGGCAACTTCAACGATAAGTTTGCTCACTGTGCCCGCATTTCTCGCTTCCTAAGCCGTCGGATCAGACCCAGGTAATGAAAAATTGTGCTGCCTAAATTCTGTGTTTAAAGACGGCCGCAATTTATCTGCAAATCGGATATGGATATTTTGCATTCAAGTTGCTTGGGCGCGGGAGTTGCCCATTGCGGTCGTCAAAACTCTTCAGCGAGTTTATGAGAATGGCTGATAAATTAGGGTTCAAAGATTGGCGGCATTTTCTTTTATATTATTTAGGGGAACAATTCTCAGATTTTTCATGTTATAGCTAGGGTTTGTTATTTTTTCCAATACCAGTGTATATTATGGCTGGTGGGGCGCACGGGTCAAAGGCAGGCTCAGTTGTATTAGCAGCCTAAGTTTGAAACTTAGAGCTGCTGGAGAAGATCTTCAACAGGGAGTTTTAGGAGGAATTACTCCAGTTCTGCCAAGGGTGAAAGCCCAATAGTACCACTTTTGCGAATTGGACAAGAGGGCTTGTCCTATTCAATTGAGATGTTCCTGTAGCTGTGGTTGAGGATTTCGTTTGATGCTGAATTTTAGGTAGAGTGCCAGAATTTCATCGGAATTGCAGGTAAGAACTGTAGTTCTGTGGTTTTGTGCATGGTGTTTTGGAAATTCAAAATTGTTATAGTTAAAGGTTGTAGTTTTAAGCAGTGCACGATTTTCATTAGAGATTTTCTGGAATTAGACTGTGCGATCGTCTAAGTAATAGCAGTTATATGATTGGAAACCATTATGGGGTTTGATTTTCTTGGTGCCGTTGGATATTTCTGGTCTGGCTTTCATATTAGGGATTAGGTTTAGGGTTTTGTGGAATTGGAAGCAATAGGGACATAAAAGTCTTTGGGGATATAGAGTTGATTTTCATAGCAGCAATCATTTTTCTTTAAGTCAATATTGGGTGAGGTTATGTGCTTGCCATTAATTTCATGTGGGGTATAAGCTTGGGCAACATTTCTAAGACTATTTAGTTGTGCTTTGTAATCCGTTTCTTGGTAAATTATTGGGTGGGGTCAATGGATGGTCTTCAATGGGGTGTAGGGTAATCTTGGATTGCATTCTTAAGGTAATTTGGTTGAAATTTTGATGTGTTTTGTGTCATCTAATTACATCAATAACTTCTTATTTATTGGAATGGAGGATTACTGAAATTGAGTCATTGATGCTGATAAGGCTTCTATTAGAACTGAGGGTAATTGAAATTGAAAGTTATCTTTGCTGATTAGAAAGAGTCTTTTAGACAGTTGCTTAAGATTTTTTCGTACTTTTTCATTTCTTGACAATTTTTTTGTGAACAGAAATTTCTTTCCTATGGGAGTCTGAAGTGATGGTTTGTCTTACTAGAACAGAAATTTCTTTTCTATAGGGGTCTAAACAGAGACTCTGCTGAAATGATGCAGGTGCATTTTCAGGCAGGATGTTCCTTGTCTTTTGGTTCATCTATACTGCCCTTGCTATTCATAGCTGTCTGAGTGACTGCTAATTTTGGGCTGTTTAGATGCATGTTTGAATTTTGGTTTATGCTTTCATATGAAGTTGACATGCACACAAATGTTTTCACACACCCAATTGTCTTATATTCCTACAGTTTTGTGATTGATGAATGACATTTGAGGTTAATTGTACCAGGTTTGCTGCCAATGAATTGATTGTTTTATTTTGCACTTGATTCAGTATCGGAGATGATCAATTGCTGGACATTCAAGGCCATTGCAGTTGCCATTTATTGATTCCAATTGGTCCTGCGATCAGTGACATATATATCCAGTTACCTGGCTCCATATTTTATAGCTTTTAAAGTCGAATTCGACTCTTCTGCAAGCTACTTATTTTCAGATGATGACACATGGATATCACATGGGACCATGATTGAAGGATCATTGGGCCTTGTGCTAGTTTGATTTGTGTTCTTATCAGTATTAATCCACATGATTTGTGGATATTCCATTCTCTGGTTTTGGCATCTGAAGCTTGCATCTCACGGCAGCAGCCATTTCATTCATAGAATCTTGAGCCCTCTTTTTGTGCTGAACTCTGGAGTCAACAGTGTATAGTACTCCCCAGCTGCAAGTGAATCTCATCATTTAAAGGATATTTGATGGCACGGAGGCCACTTTCGGTAGGAAGTTTATGATTTCTTCAACAGGTTTTCTTTTTGTGATCTCTATTTTGGTGGCACGAACACAAACAGCTGGGCTACACTAGGGTTACCTGACGTTCTGTATGATGGGCACAGGCCTTGAACTGGTTCCTGTCGGTATACTGGTATCTCAAGTGTGTGATCAGCTTGCCAAGATTGCTCTTGCTGCACAAGATATACGTTCTGAGAAGAGTTTCAAGCAACTTGGAGATTACTTAAATAACATAAGAAAGCTGTTGTCAAAATTGGATGCTCCCAATGAAAGCCCGCTTCTTGTTGGGGCTTTGAATAGTTTGAAAGGAGAATTAGATAAAGCAGAAAGGCTTGTACTCAGGTATAGAGACAGTTCATTTTTCTCAAATATATTACATTGTCGGTCAATTTGTGACACACTTCAGAAGGCAATGAGGGACATAGGGAAATCACTTCAGTTGCTAGGTGATCTCTGCAATGTCTATGATGTGGGGGTTAAGGATTCCACAAGGAATGCACTAATGCTTTTGGAGAGTGAGATGATCCGAGCAGAAGTTCGTGTTTCTTCGGAGTCTCTGCAGATATTAGATGCATTGCAGGCTGCAATCGTTGAAGAAAGAGCAGACCGGATTATGGCTGTTGAACTTTTGGAAAAAATTGCATATACTCATGGTGTGCTGCCTGAACCCAGAATGATGGACAGTGAACTTTCCAAATTCAGAAAAGATATAGAAGAAGCAAAAGAGAGGAAGGAACGCCAAGAGGTAAAGTACATGGAGCAATTGCTGTCTCTTCTTTCTCTTGAAGATTCTGCACTGGAATTGGAAGCCTCCGAAAGAAACTACAAAGAGCTGAAACATGAAATTATTGATTCTGTAGAAAGTTTATCTGTAAATGAACCTTCATCACAGTTCATATGCTCTCTAACAAGACAAGTTATGGATGAACCAGTTATACTAAAAGCTAGTGGCAAGAGCTATGAACGAAAGGCTATCCAAACTCGTTTTGATGCACATGATTTTACCGATCCTGCTTCTGGTCAGCCTCTTCAGGATCATGATCTGAGGCCAAATTATATATTGGCTCGTGCCATAAAGGTATGGAGACAGCAAAATTGTGCTGCCCGAATAATTCAAGCAAGGAATAAATTGGAAACAGATCAGGAAAGAGCTCTTAATGATCTGATGTCTCTTTGCAAGGAAAATCCTGATTGTAAAGACTGGATTGTTTTTGAAGGTCTAGTTCCAATTATTTTGGAAGTGGTAAGGGCTCGGAACAAGGAATTAAGAGTGCTGTGCTTCTCTACACTAGAATTAGTTGTTAAAGACAGAGATCATGCCAAGGTTGGGCCGCTAATCTGAATTAGACATTAGAGGTTTCCTGCCATTGATTCTGCATCTAGCTCTTCCAATTTAGAACTATTTTCTGACAAATATAAATAATTGTTTTGCATTATCATACTGAGTGACTGTTGTGTACATTTGAAATTTGTGTTTCTAAGCTATCTATTCTCTCTGATGAACAACTTTATCTTTTTTGATCAGGATAAGCTACTTCAATCTAGAGGGCTAAAATATATAGTTAAAAATTTATCAGCAGGTGGACATTCTGTTTCAAGGGCAGCCATATCACTGCTGTTAGAATTTATCAAGAACAAAAGTGTTGTTCTCACTCAGTTTGGTCAGGAGCGTGGTGCAGTCTTGTTGCTTGTAACGGTTTTATTAAGAGGCGACCATGCAGACAGGGGATCAGAAATTGAGCAAATGCTGGATAAGCTGGCAGACAATCTGGGAAACATTCAAGCTATGGTGATGGGAAACTGGTGTAAACCATTGGTTGATCGCCTTTGCAGGGGTGAGCATGATCATTCTTTTGTTTTACTTTAATTAAGAAGTCCATATACAGTTTACATGTACTTACAGAGGAAAGTTTTTTTCTAGGCAGTTCTTATCAATATTGCTCCTGGCTGAAGTGATTTTTTTTAACAAAGTTGTCTTGTTTTGTTTCCCATGTTCATAATAATCTTGGTATCTCCCTAATTTTATTTTTACAGCATTGATAGCTGCATATTTCAGTTATATGCATCATTTTCCCTTTCCTCATCATCACAATGTTCTGCAAAAAACACATTTTGATTCTCGAAATGTGTGAAAAGATTGAAAGAATGATCTTGCCTGATGATACTTTCTCAAATTTAAGTTTTTTGTTGTCATCGTTCCTTTGTCTCTCATAATAATTGGCAATATGGTGCAGTGATCAGCTACAGAAGCATGCTTTTGGTTTCTATCCCGTGACTTGTGTAATTATTGAGTTATAGATAGAAATAATGACATCTGTCTGCTGTTGCCTTTGGAAGCTGCTGGATGAAAACTATTCCTCTTCGATTCATTGTTTCATTCTGTGGATCTATAATGCCATCAAGCATAAGGATCTCCTCCAAGCTTGCTCCTTATTTTGTAAATGGTTTATATCTTTTATTTAAATCAATTAGAGGAGATTTTCTTTGAAGGAAAAAGTTGAGTGAAAGTTGGTATATGTTCAAGAATGGTTTGATTTCTAATTCTATTTTTAAATTAATTTCTGCCCGTGACTTCTATATTTTTCTTAAGTACATTTTTGATTATGGATCATGGAATGTGATTCAAAATGAAAATGTTGATGCCACAAAAGACTACACTGTTAGATCAAGAAGCACTCACTAACATTATTATGGACTCTGGAAATTTGATGTCTCTTATGTGTTCTTGAAATTCTCAACACGAAGTGTATCTTATGACCTAGCGAAAAATATAAACATAGTCAATTTAGGGATAAATGGATAGAAATTTCTGAGAACATCTCAAATTTAACCAGAGTATCCATATTTGGGGTCCACTTCGGCCCATCTGCATACCTGGCATGGGTGGTGGAGACATGATATGGCTGACATACAGCTTGGATACATTGTATGAGCATATCCATACATGAGCTTACACCTGGGCCATTTCAAATATGCCTAGATGTAACTACCCAGTTGTATGCATTTAAAACAAATAAAAATAAAAAAGGACCTATTTTTATTTTATTTTATTGAGAAAATAAAAAAACATAGAGGAAAAAAGTGAAAACCTTAAATTCTGAAACATAATAGTCAGTAAACAAAAACAATGAAAGAAAAAGCTTTAAGTTGAAAACCAAGAAGACTTCTGGTGTCTGTTGCCTGTGGAAGGTATTCTCGTGGATTTTTTACAGACTCGTGATCTTTTCTAGTGCATCTGTCCAAGGTCTGGTTGTTGAGGCAGCTATTTTTTGCTAATTGTGATCTCAAAATTATTAATAGAATGCAGATCTTATTCAAAAACTAGGTTTTGTTTTCAGCAGTACTGGGTGATTTTATTTTGGGTGTCAATAGGGCCAATCTTTTCACATGCAATAAAAGTGTAGTGTCATAGCCTTCAAAATAGGGAATTATATATAATTTTTTTAACACAATAATATTACATCATGCCACATTTAGTTTTAAGATGATTATATCATTATAATCAATGTCTTGAATAGATGTATAATAAACATTACAATAGTAGGATTTTCATACAAAATTTAAAATTAAAACTTAAGATAATAAGAAAGCAATATTTCACAACAATCATATGACAAAAAGAAGAAATATAAAGTCCTCATTTTGAAAACAAGAAGACCTCTGATGTCTGTTGGCCGCCAAAGGGTTTTTAGTGTTTTTGAATAGATATGTGACCTTTTGTAACGTGCCCTGCAAATTTGAGGTTCATTCACCTATTGGTGCTTGCCATTTTCAGTGATTGTGACAGCAGATTCAGATGATTGAGCATGGCCTATATAGCTCACTAAGATACTGTAAAATCTAGGTTTTATTTTCAGCTATATTGGGTGATTTTATTTTACTTTTCTCTATTCCCTTGTAGTCGAGCTTTAGAGTCATAACCCCTAAAGCAGGGAGTACAAAACTAAAAATTTAACATAATTATAGACATTTTGTAACATTACATTTAGTTTTAATTTTAAAGATGGTAATAATACAATAACCAACATCATATACTGACCTATAATAAACATTAGAATAGTAGAAAATTCATATTAAACATTGTATAAAATATCAAAGATAACAAGAAATAATATTATTTCTTTTTAATACAAGTGACAATACTAAACATAATACTGAACTTTTAAGATAATAAATATGATATTTTATATTAAGCATTACATTGTTAAGCAATATGCAATAACATTACATATTATATCACAAGTTTAAAACTATGTCAAGACAGCAATTAATTATGTTGTATCAGATTCTTAAGACTAATGAAGGTTATATTGTTTTTATTCCTAAAATGGTAAATTGAGCGTTTGATTGGAGCCCTCACACATTAAAGCATAGATGCAATAATGCAGGAATCTTTAAACCTGGGAGACAATAAAAGCTGGTTAAATGTGGCTGATGGCTAACCAAACAAAATCTTGGCAAAGCAAGACACAACTCAACTAATTAGGTATTTCCCATGATACAAACAAAGGAAAACCCCAAGGGAACCAGAAGAATCGTTCCCAAGTAAAAGAACCTGCAACAAAACAATCAGCAGACAGACACACGGCCAATTCAACAATTGAAGGGTCCGGGACCTGCTGCTGGTTATCCCTGATTGCCAGCTGGGCTACGAGCTTAAGAAAGATCGCTTATTGACCTGAATTACACCACTGTCAGAAATCATGGGTAGGGTGAAGAGGCTAGATATTTCCAGGTAACTGTCATGCAAGATAAAATGCATACCATCCAAGTACTACTCCAAATCCTGACAGTACAAAGCCAACTCTACTTTCTCTTAAGGACTGAAAATCCCATATGAAGAGCTTCCTCCTCATTCTTGTGCTGGTGGGTAAGGTCTGCATTTGCATCTAACAGTGAACTCTCACACAGAAAAATATCCTCCTTCCTAGGTAGAATCTGACTTAAGTTCTATTCTTTTTTTTTAAGGATCCTGGTTCCCAATTTTTAGTTAAGTCATCCATGATTGAACACTTTGGTGTGAAGGACACAAGTGTTGTTGCTCAGGTCATTCACTTCCAAAATCCCCCTCACAGATTTCCACTATAGCTATGTTTGGGATAATGAATGTCCCTCAATCGGCAATCAGAGGCAACCACACTATAGGGTAAGTCTTGGGAAGGAAGGCTGCGCTGCTTGCTGAAGGAAAAAACCTGCCTCTTGAGAGATTCCTACCTGCCAAAATGACACCAAAATAAAAGGGCAAGGGTCTGGCCGTGCTGCCTTAAATGGCAAATCACACACTTAACATTGAGCCAACCTGAAATTGTACAAATCTCCAGCAAGCAACAATTATTACAGCATGTAGGCTGCTCACACAGAAGGTTCAAATTGCAGAGTAAAATAATTGTGCCCACAGAAACTACCTTAAATGATAATCACACAAAAATTGGATAAGGTTAGGGGAAGCATAAATTAGGATCACAGACTTTCCCTAGGGGAAGGAGATCTGCATGGAGAAGAGCTGGGTACTCTTCGTAATCAACCATGTGATCGCTGCCTTTTTGTGGAGTAGTGGAACTGATTGATCCCAGCATTGTCCAGGCAATCCACCACATGGGTGCATTCCTTGAAACTTTGTATAAAAATGCTCACCTCAAATTTCGTAACCATGGGGCAAGCTTGTGCAAGAATGTTGTTAAGCTTCTAAACCTTCGAAGAGCCCTTAGACATTCTTCAAATAACTGCCTCAAATCCCCTTCTACAATCAGTGTCTTAAACTCCAAAACTGAATCCAGCTTAAGGCCCTCCCATATTACTTTTGTATCTTCATTATCTGTCTTGGGTCCCAAAAAGAAAGATTCACTCTAAAGGAAGAGACCCAAAGGAGATAACACCACAGCCTTGTGCTGACCAAACCAGGATTACCTCTAGCAGCAACATCACAATCTAGCTCCTTGATAATGCCAACCATCGAGGTTCAAACCCCAAAAGGCACAATTGCAATAAGTTTGCTTGTGGGTGACTTTGATGGACAAGATCCCCCTACTCATGGTTCCTTAGCTGAAGGACAATTTTGGTTTAGATGTGTGCTTACTTATCATGTTGTAATCCACTTGTTTTCTTTTCTTCAAACCCTAGGTGAAGTTGAGCAATAAAAATCACAGGTCACACTTCATAATCTTTTTTCCCTTGCTCAGAACAAAATCATAAAAGTTAAAAACCCTTTCAGCTTTAACCAGTATTTTTCTTCCCTGAGCGCTGCCGTGAAAGCTCCTCCTGTCCAAGCTAATGTTTTTATTATTTTGGTTTGGGAATGACTTATGATATCGATATAGTATTATATTGATACCAAATATGATACTATATCGATATCATATGGTATATTGATATAATATTATATGGAAATCAACACTGAAACGGAAACCAGAAAATGTGAAAGTAAAAAAAAAAAAAAAATTTAATCGCTTACTGAGTTTGTAAATTATTATATTATGTTATATTTGTTAATAAATTAATTATTAAAAATGAAAAATTTACTGGCTTTCTATCAGCAATCAGGGATTTTCTTTAAAAAAATTCAATTGCTTTCTTTAATAATAATTTTTAATGGCAGCGTCTAAAAAATGAAAAATATTTTTTATAAATTTTTTTTTTTTTTTTAATTGTCCCTACCGCCAGAAACGGCCATCCGTCCACGGGACGGCTTGGGCGTCCCCAGCTGTCTTGGGGACGATCAACGGTCCCCAAAAAAAGGTTGACCGTTTCCGAGTTTCCGGGACGGTTTCTGAAAATTTTCGGGGATTGGAGACGGCTTGGAAACGTTTCCGGCTGTCCCCAAGTCCCTGAAACAATTTCCATTACCAGAACGTGTGCCTTTAGGCTGGAAACGCGTTTTCAGGTAACACTGGTTTCCATAAAGAAAAATCTAGTTTCAAGAACTCTGGAAGAAAAGTGTTCCAAGAAGCTTTTGAACTCTTGATATGCTTGTCAATTACCCTATTGAATGGGGATTTTCATTTTATTCTATTTTATATATATTTTTCATTAATCAATGATATATCCATCTATATCAATGGTCTTCAAAATGTCTTCATTCGTATCAAACAGTGTCCATATCCATATCCTCTTTCATACAAATTTGAGTTTAACCCTTAAGTAGTTTGAAATAACCAAAGGAACACTTTGATTGATCAAAGAATTTGTAAACTGGTTTTGAGCCAAGATTTGCGGCCTTGAGTTAGTATATTAAAGAATGAAAAATATCAAGCATGGTTAAGGTGCCAATTGAAGTAGCTAGTTGGCTTGTTGAGTATATGAGAACCTGATGTACACTCATTTTTTTGTGGAAGTGAAGTTATGTGCACACTTGATCTATTTTTGTAAATATAAGAAATCACCTTAGAGGAGAGACATGATACATTTCTAACTGTTTTTCTTTGTGTGTAATTTAGTCCTCTTCATTCTAGGGAGGTTCAAGCAAATTTGACAAACCTTTTCTTGGCTCCAAGATTTGTGTGACAAGGTGGAGCATCATTATTTTATGGGGAAAATGAAGAAAATAGCTATGCCGTGCTTTAATTGATTGCTTTTTTGAGTTTGGTTCCAAGCTGTAACCAATTCAAAGGATTTAGAAGTGTAATTATTGACATTTTATGCCCCACCCTTCATTACCCATGAATTGTAACTGATTTGAGAAATTTTAATGGGTCCTCCTCCTAGGCTTTAGTCAAAAAACACATTTGGGAAAATCCAACAAACGGTTGTTTGGGGTCTTGTCGGCGAAAACTCATGGTTTCAAAACCTTTGTTGAGCCCCGACAAGGTTTTTGTAACCCCTCCAAGTCTTGACAATTTGGTGGTTTCCTTGGTTTCATTTGCCTTATGTTTTTATTCAGCTTCGATTTTTTCTTAGTCCTTAGTCTTGTCGGCAATCATAATTGGTTTCGAAACCTTTGTCGGGTTTTGACAAGATTTCAACAACTCCTTCGACTCATGACAAGTTGGTGGCTTTTATTTCTTCCCTTGAATTTTTTTTAAGTTTGCGTCGATCCTATTTTTGGTTTCAAAACTTGTATTGGACTTTGACAAGGTTTTCAAAACTATGTCGGTTGTTGACAAGGTTCTCACAACTATTCGAGGCTTGATGAAGTTCTTATGTTTTGAAAAGATCAACTGTTCTTCACTTTGCGTTAGTTTTCAAAACCATTTCAGAGGCCGATGAGGTTCTTGCAACCTTGTCGGAGGCCAACTGCAAACTCACAATCTCATCAAAAGGCGAAGTTCTCAACCACCTTTTTGCAAGTTAGCAAAGTTTCTTGGGTGTTGGTGTTTTGATATGGTTTCCAAACCTATGTTGGGTCTCAATGAGGTTCTCGCAACCTCTTTGGGAATTGACAAGGTTTCAAGAACCTTTGTTCATTCCACGTGATCTCGCTAGAGGAGAAAAAGGTTAGAAGGATGAAGGACATGCATTCCACATGTCAGGTTTGTGCATGTTCACAGGGACATGAAGACTAGCTCACTTCCCAAGTGCAATGGCGTGCTTTTATGACATGTGTCATCCTCGCACCATGGCTGCCCCTCATTGTTTCAATGCATGGCCTTGACTTTTCAATTGGGCGACTGAGAGAAGTGATGGTCGTCGATCTGTTGATTGATGACCTGGTTATAAACTTACATTGGAGCCCTTCATATTGTTTGATAGCTCGCCAACAGTCTGATCGATGACCAATATTTAAGTGCCAACGACTATGGCGGTAAAATCTTTGTCTGCAACAAAGCTTGACACAACGGACAAAATTTATTGCTCCAATCGCCCCAGTGACCTTTTTCTTGGGCACGAGACTACAAAATGACACATTTATCATTCTCCATTCCCTGTAGGTTAGATTTGCTCATGGCTTGCAAGGGTCATTTTTGCCCATCAATGCATCATAAAAGATCTCAAAAGCTGATTTGTTGTTGGTGATTGTCCCTTCCAATGACCAAATATTTAATTGCAATCCATCATTTCCGTCCTAGGACGATAATTTGCATGCATCATAGGTCGGATATTTTATTTTTATCTACAGATCAAATTTCCTTTTTGATTAACTCTAGCATAGTTAGGGTTTAACCTTTGATTGTAATTCCTTATCTCAGTTATCCTTGAACTATAAAGGCAACTTTGTAATTCTTTGTGGGGGTTCTTCCTTTTAGTTCTCTACAGAGATTCGTGCATTTTTGCACTTCTGTCACTGTAATTTGGCTTGGCCTTTGTATTAATAAAAAATTATCATTTTACCTCTTCTCTCCTTTGGATATGTTGTGTAAATCTCTCTTACCTTCATGTCTGAATGCATTCCTATTTTCTATGTTTATATGCTGTGTTAATTATGTTTGTAGGTTCTGGTTGTGAATGTATCCCTTTCCTTCCAGCATTTTACCAAAACCTAACCTCCATATCTACCTCTAGAAACTAGTAAAATAGAGAACTGTGTAAGTTCTTCTGGTTGTTTCATTGATGCATTGTGCTATTTTAGGTAGGAAGATACATGTTCTAGTCTTAGTGTATCACCTCCCTTTCATATTTGGCTTTCCTTCTTACCCTTTGCTCTTGCAGGTTCATAGAATAGGTTTAGAATAAGATTTCTAAGTGTTGGGTTGGTTCAACACTTCGCTTCTAGATTAGAAATGAAGCCAACTCATCTGGAGACTCAACCTCATTCGCAAAGGTCCCACACCTTGGGTTTGTTTCCATTGTGTTGTTGGAATGTTGGACTCAGTCCAACAAGATGCAATTTCATGTAACAACAATAATCATTACTTAACTTTTTTCCTTTTGAACAAAATTCTTTCAGAATTATATTTAGTTAAAGGATTTAATGTGTAGAGGACTATCTTTTTCTTTGTTGGCTAGATTCAAAGGATTTTGGTCGCAGAGAGCCTTCACTAATGGGAATAATCTAGTTACATCTTATGGCCACTGATTATTTTGTAAAGTTGGGCATAATTTCCAAGGCATGTAAAATCAGGATTTAATTGGAATGGCAATTAAGCTTTTGCAAAAACTAGAGTTCTAATCATAAGTTTTTGGCTTGTGAGTTATTGACAAAAAAAATTGGCTGCACTTTTTCTTTTTTTTTCTCAATTTTAATGAAAATTTTAGTTTTTTAAAAGTTCCCACGTTATTATTGATTAAAACCGATTAATTGAAAAACTCAATCTTTTGGTTTCACTAGGCAATCCCAAAAATGATTTTTGCTACTTAGTCTGCAATTATAGACACTAGTTAAAGCTTATAAAACACTGTAGTTGTACTCATTCCATATGATATGGTTGATTAATCAACCAAATCTACTTTACTCCTGATCAATCAGGATAAGATCAAGTAACAACAATATTTTCTAGTTTTTGATGGTTAACTAAACTTCCGAAATATACAAGATTTGTTTGAATAATCTTATTTCCTAAACTAATCATATCTCACAAACTTTAGGTGCATAATTAGTCCAAGTAGAGGAGCCAAATATAGAAAAAATATTGTTTGGAAGTAAGGGGCCTTATCTCAATGGAACAGGGTAAGTGGAATGACATTATTTTTTCCCATCTCTTTTTTTACATATGAATGAAGAATAGGTGGATTAATAAGGCCCGCTTTATTCCTGAACTTGGTCACCATCTCAAAATCTAATGGCTACACAATATGGCCAATATGTAAGATAAAGTAAAATTGTCTACTTCTCCCCACAAGGTGGTCACATATTATTAAGAGGTATGTTGGCTAAATTGAGACCATACATAGAGAGAGGGAAAGGAAGAGGGCAATCACGTGTACACAGTTTTCTTTATCCATAGTTTTTTATTGTTAAAACATTTTACAAATAACAAATACACCCTCTTAAATATTTGACCGAGAGTTAAATCAATATAATATTTAACAATCTAGTAATCTATTGTATTTAGTATATGGAATCATGCAGTATTTTTTTTTTAATTTGTTTTAGTATTATAATATTTGGTTTTCAATATTTAGAGCATTTAATTTTTTAATATGCTTTGTTGGATTTTGTTAATATCTAGTAAGTTAATATAATACTTGGAGCATTTAATTTAATTCTTGAACATAAAAATTTGCCTGATGGAAGAAAGAGGGATTAACTTTCTCGAATATGTCAGAGAATGGATGTTTGCTGGAAGATTGGCGATTCAGAATGTACATTTGCTGGAGAAATGGCAGTTTTCCTTTGTCATGCAACCTCACAGAAAGTTTTATGGCTGATAAGGTGGTGTTTCTTTACAAAGTTGCAAGTAGGCAAAGAAGGGACAGTCACCTTGTATCTCACAGGTTATAGGATTAAGGTGGTGTGGTTCTCCATAATACAAAGTTTTAGGCTGGAGGTTAAAAGTTTCAATTGGATGGAGAAGAGACAAGCATCCTTTTGACATGGAATAGGCTGGATCTGAGAATGTGGTTTTAATCCCTTTGAAGGCCTTTCGATCCCATATTGAAACCCATGCTGCTGCAGCCATTAAAAATATTGTGCAACTATTAACTTTGTTTCGCAGTGCCCTTTGAGCTATTTAGATCTTTAATTTGCCTGAAGGTTTCTCATGAGATTCTGTTTGAACAACTCTGGCAGCTGCCTCTTATAAGTTTTAGAGACTTTGTTATTCTCATGCCAGTTTCAGTAGGCATATATCACCGTCTACTGTTGCCTGTATATGATTGAAACTGCTATTTGAAGGTCATTTGACTCCCTCAGAACCTTTTGATCCATGTTTAGGCTTCTTTGTCTGTTGTCCTCTGAATGAACATGCAATCCTTTGTGCCTTTATTCTTTTGACTGCTGCCTGTGCCTCTCTCTTTTGGTCTTTTCTCAAAACCGACCATAGCTTGGAAAATACCAAACAACTCTTTGGAGTAGCTTCAAATTCACACTATGTTGCTCAGGCTTTGCTTTATTGACCTCAGCCTGGAATGAAAATTTGGTTTCTACTTTAAACTCCTTGCTGCTCCGTTACCTGAAATATCATGGACTCTGGTTGTCCAAATAGATAGAGTGAAATCATACTGAAGAAAAGACTAGTTCAAAAGATACTTGCATGATTTCTCAACCATCTGAAAATATAACTCTTTTAAAATCATGCAGCCACCTGTTCTGATCCATGTAGCCAATTTGCAGTGGAACACAGGGCAATCAACGATAGTTTTTTACCTTTGAAAATTTTAAAGGCGCATAAGCTGAAGTTTGAGCCAGATTGGTATGAGGAGGGATGTGGCAAATTCTGCTCATTACATTGTTTTGCATAGGAGGTTGCTTTTGCTTTAAAGAGAATAATCAAATCAGAAAACTGTCCGTGTTCTATTACATGAGCAGTTTAAAATAACCAAATAACATGTCATTTTAAATTGAGTCAAAAGTGGGAGTGGGGATTTGCAAACATTGCTTCCACCTAATTGAAAAACAAATAAAGCAAACGATGAAGAAAGATTAGAATTTCTGAGACAAGCTGAAACACATAATATCTAACAATGAGATCAATGAAACTCATATGATGATTAGGGTTTATCCCTGTTGAGATTATGATGGTTAAAATTCATGAAAGTGCTTGACCTTATAACAAATGTCATAATTTATGTACAATATATGTCAGTGAATCCAACACCTCATAGGGCATTGGACTTTGCTCTCATTTCACATTTTACATGGTTCTTTGGAATCTCTAAATTTTCAAATTTGGGCATCTTACACTTTAATATACAATTGAGAACTATCATGCTTTTGAACAATCTCAATTACAGTAGCAGCTGTCATTCATGGATAAAAAGCCAATGGAAAGATTGAAAACAAATTATGATAAACAATATCAATCCCATAAAACTTTTGGAAGGACAATACAGGTATCAACTTAACAACACAATGCTGGAATCAGAGGGAAATTTTGAAATATCTCAATAGTAATTGTGCATCCTGCACCTATTTGAATCATCCAACCTTAAACATTTTCTTTGAAAATGTATTTTAACACCTTCAAATTCCAGTCTTAAAAATAACACCCTTGATATGTGATAACTTCTTAGTTAATTGGAACATTTTGTAAACTTGAAGTTTTGGGGCTGAGCTATGCTAATCTTTTACTCTGTCCATGAAGGATGGTTCCTTGAGCCACATTAATTCAAACATTAAGGCAGACTTCTTTGGTGATCTGTGCTCTCAGCTATTTAGGAGAATCCACTTCTGTGATTAGACCAGGTAAAGGTGCCTTTTTTTGGGTAGGACATCAAATAGGCTATAATTCTTTATAAAAGCTTGGAAATTCAGTTGGGACTGAGTTGTATGCCAAGCCCCTCCTCGCTTATCACTGGCTAGTAAAAAGGCATTGAAATCTCCCCCCAACATGATATGCTCTTCTTGATTGTTGTCAAGGAAGGCATCTAGCTGAGCCCACAAAAGTTTCTTCAAATAACTTCCAACTGGTCTATAGACATTGAAAATCAGAAAAGTGAATTTTGAAGCGTAGATCAATACCTTGCATAGTTTCCAGTTCTGCCTTGAATCCATAGCATCCGCTTGTATGGTGGTGGGAGACCATAAAATCCACAATCTGCTAGAGGCTCTATAGCCTCAACAAATAAACACACACCTTTCCATCTTTGCCACTATTAAATTAAAGAGGAAGCATTTGATAAATTCAATTTTTTTCTTTTTGTAGCAAAATGATCAGCCTTTTGGAGGTTCAAATAGCGTGTAACCAAGCTTCTTTTGTTAGGGGCATTGATGCTTTTGACATTCCATGAAAAGACCTTCATCGTGCCCAAGGAGGGATTTTTACCCCCTCAATCTCATATTTTTGAGTGTAGTCTACTTGTCAGTAGTGATACTCTTTAGAAGTTTGTCCGTTAGCTACAGAAGGGCCATTTTTGTGTGGTCTTTTCAACGACTCCCTTGCAGTGCCATAAATGTTGCGATAAATCTCCTAACTGCTGGATCTTGGTCCAGGGGTGCTTCATATTGGATTTTGATGGTTTCTGATATGAATTTGAAGGAGAAAAGCAATATCCATGCTGCATTAAACATTGTCAGGTTCCTTTTGGACGGGTGACCTTTCCCAATCACATTTTCCATGGATTTCTTGGGAGATTTTTTTTCCAAGATTGCCCTTTTCCTTTAATGTAGGACTATCAGGGTTGTTGGAATGTTCTTTACTAGCCATGTATCAGATTTTTTTATGCATGTGTCAGATATTGTAGGTGGTGGCTAGGGTTTCCTTCTCACCAGGTACTCTCTCTCTCTCTCTCCCCTTGTTTAAGATAAAAAAAAGCAGCTTGCTACTCATTTGTAAGGGTTCTTCCCTGGGTTTTTGGAACAAAGACTCGTATTTTTAAATTTATGTAACTTTAAATTGGCCTAGTGCCTCTATATCAATAACAAACAGCTATTTCACCTCTTCTCTTTCTCCTACATGCTGTGTAATGTTTCATTGCCTCTATGTATGAGTGCATTTTAATATTTTATCAATTTCTGTGTGTGTATGGTGTGTTGTTATGAGTTTCCAGACCTAACCGTGGATATAGTTTTCCTCTTACTCCCTTGTTAAGTAACAACCTCCATGAATACCTTCAAGAAATGATATTAAAGAAAATTGTGTGGATTTCCCTAGCTTTTTCTTGTTGATTCTTTGTGTGTTTTGGGCAGGAAGAAACTCTCTAATCTTGGTGCATCAGCTCTCTTCATTTTTGTTTTCTTTCTTACCCTTTTCCTTAGCAAGCTATTAGAATAGGTTTAGTTGTAGAATTACCCTGTGCTGGGTTGGACCAACACTGCTACACTTTTATAGAGAGGAAACCAACCCTTAACCTGGAGGCTTGGCTTCATCCGGCAAGGTCCCACAATTAAGCCATTCCCATGTTTCATTGAGCAGCTAGATTTGGAATCCAGCTAAGGGTGTAGTTAAATTGACAACAGTTTTTGGCACGCCTGATGGAACCAAGTTTGTGAGCTTTACATCACTCACTGAAGAATTCTGGGGTGTTCTTCTGTGCATCTTGCCTCTCAGGGAAGTTCTTCAACACCATGGCTATCTGAAATATTCTTGCTAGAGATTTTTACCAATCACAGATATAAACGAGAAGCCAAACCAAGAGATAATTTATTTCATGAAATTCTTGCAAATTACAGGCAGTTCGCTGCAATATTTATGGACATACAACAAGGGTTCTCCAATACAATTTCCATTAAACAAATACGACAGTCAGAGACAGTATTAAATTCGAATGATTAATCAATTCAGAATATTTAGCACAAGGCATACCAAATATCGCTCCAAAATCAGGGTACAAATCCCTGACATGTGCTAATATAAATGAGACGCTGAGAATGGCTGTTCACAGTCTGATTTGCTGATGCTGTTGATGTCTGGTCTGTACTAGCAGCGAACTAGAGCCTTTGTACTGAGTGCTGTAAACCCTTCAATCAGGCTGCGATACCAATCAGACTGAATGTTGATGACCCCAAATCGCCAAAATGATCACCTTCAGCACTAGCGATAGGTATTTAGGAGAGATTTTCATTTATTGCTTCCAGAACCGGGTAAGGCGTTAATGCAGGCCTGGGACTTCGTAGGTAAGACGTTAATGCTATAATTTTGTCTATTTAGACAAGATCTATCAAGATAGTAGTGAAGAAAGTCCCAGACAAGAACATAATTTGGATTTCCTCTCCCTAATTTTCATTTACCCAATCCTCTAGTTGCTCTTGAGTTGACCATAGTTTCCATAACCTCCCAATTGGGGCCCTTGATTAAAGATCTAGTATCCTGAAATCAATAGATTTATTTGCTAAATTCCTAAATCTATTTTGATTGCTTCTAAGCAATATCTTCATGGATATTTTCCCTTCATCCCAAATAGGATAGAGTTGTCTGTTGATGCAACATTATAGCACCATTTCTTCTTGCTAAAATTTGGATAATTTATGGACACTTAATGATATAAGTCTTGCTACTCTAAGTAGCCTTTAGATCTTGTGGAGTGGAACACATGCAAAAAACATCTTCTCTACATAGCTATACTTGTGAGGGAGATAGAACTCCACAATCCTTAGTTCCTCTTTGATCAACTGGGTTGATTCCCAATTTGACTTGGACTCTTGGCATATCTATGCCCTACAACACTCTTTCTCCTACAACCTATCTCTGAGAATCTTTCTTACTCCTTGCTAGCTCTTTCTTCATTCAAGTTGGTTTTTGCTTGCCACACTTTTGGCTTTCTCCCATTTGCTTGTTCACCTTTGTTTTCTCCTACTAGCTCATGTGCCTTTGTCTACTTTAACTCACACACCACAAGCGCGACAACACTATAAAACCCGTAACAACAGCAATATAAAAGATAATATGAAGTATTTATTTGACGTAGTACAATTATTTACAACAAGGTCTATTTTATAGGTTATTCCATTTCTTTAATTATTATTGCCCATAACTTACAAACATGTAAAATTTGTCATGTGACCAATTACATCTTTGAGTGTTATCTCCTTGCACCTTCCATATACTTGAAACACTTCTAACTACTAGTAATTCTCTCTTAAGAATCTACATTGCAAAAACTTGGAATGATTTTTGAGTTAAAATTATTTGTCTCGGAATCTTTTGTTGTCAAACTTTTCTCAGCACTCTTAAATATGTACTATCTTTTGGCTCTTCATCAAAGTAGATTAATCAATATGTCATAAATCTTGTCACTCTAGAGGTAGAGTTCTATCTTATTTAGTTATGTAAATATCTTGTAAATGCTGGATTTGGCTGATTTTGGCCTAGGCACTTAGACTCAATAAATTGGAAAAACTATGAAATACATAGATTTTTAAGGAGTACTTTTTCTTTTTCTATTTATACTTCTCTAGATCAGCTTTAAAGACACAAAAATACTAATCAATTGCAAACTACTTTGATCACATACAAAATATACATAGAACAATGGAGCGAGCTGAAAGAAACAAGATTTTTAAATATATAAATATTCTCAAGTGTTTTTGGTGTACGAAACTTAAAGATTATGATGTCAGTGGCATAAAAAACAGAAACGATAACATAGACTCGTGCACTATGGGAGAGAGGAGTTTGTATCACTTGACTCAATATCAATAGCGCTACAATGGGTTGTGTGCTTGCGTCACAGATTGGCTTTCGATGTTGTTGCATCCATGATATATGTGCATTTGTCAACAATATCCAAGGGGTTTGCTAGTGCTTTATTCTCCTCCTTCACCATGCTATTGTGCCTTCCTCAAGATTAACTTGATTAACCCATGCACAATCATCCTCAGTAGAGACAAAATCCTAAGCTTCGGTGATCAAACTAGATTAGGGATCAACCTATTCTAAGTAATGGGAGATAAATTAGAGCCTCGAATTTGCATGTGATGGAGGCAAATGTTGTAATGAACATAGATAAGGCTATTCAGTTGTTGCACCAGCAATCTATTGTGCTTCTTGGAGTGTATGTGGTTAAACATGCTCACATTATGCCTGCTTTTTGAAATGCTGCATGATTAGCTCAAGACGCATATGGCAATCCTTTGAAAATTTGACAACTTGACACCAAGCCTCTTGGACCCTGCATTTGAAATGGAAAAAGTGAAAAAACATAATGAAAATGAATCTAATCTCCTTGTTAAAAAAATTAAAATTTTTAAATTACAATCTTATTTTTTAAACAACTTTTATTTGGCTGCAAAATGTCATCCTAGTTTCCTTAAATACATCTCGCCCAAATAGGTTCCCTTATGTAAGTCTGAAGATCTCAATTATTGGAGACAATTGTCACTTTAAATTAAGAATCTACTTCCATCAACTTTGTGACTATGTAGAGCCCACACAAAACCTTCACTTCAGCTTTGAAATTTGAGCCTGATTAGAATGTTGGATCAAGGAGTAATCAGTTATATGTAAAGACTTATGAAGCTGATGGTGTGATCACCAATTAATGATTTCTAGTATGGGACAATATTTGCTTTAAAATATACCATAGATTGCTTTATTGGTCTCCATATGGTCTTGTTGGCATTATCATTGCCATAATATACAACCCATTTTGGGCTTCTCCCCATTAACAACACGAAAGAAGGTAACTAAAGATTTTGTGACTTGTTAAAATATAAAATAAATAAGCAGTTGTTAGATATATATATACCATTAAAATGGTAAATAGGCAACTTATGTCTAAAATCTACTTTGTCAAAAGCCAAAAGTTGCTTAGCAAGAACTCAGTTAGTAATGCGAACCTCAACAATCGTCCTCAAATATAAAGATTGGGACCACTCCTCACAAACAAATATATCCTTTAGAGCCTTTAATTGAAGCAAAGATTGCAATGTCATGAAATTTATTGTAAATCAAGCTATACTAGGATAGACCAACTCCTATGTATTTTCTCATTAAGTTGACGACCCAAACATGGTTGTATATGTATCAACAAATATTTCAAGTTTGAATCATGATGTAGAATGGTTATTCACGAAGGTTTGCTAAGATCTTTCCAATATAAGGTCAAGGCCATGAGTGGAATAATGTAGGAAAGGGATGTGTGATTCTCTATTAGAAGTCTACCTACCACAACATAATTTTCTATATTATCTATATTCATTTTCACAACATCAGTCTCATTCTCCTTGGCCATGACTTGAAAAATCTTGCAAAGAAAATTTATATTTGTTGTTTTCCTTGAGGTATTAATGAATTTGAAAAAAAATGTACCACCTGAGGAAGAAACAGGGAAATTCAACAATGTCATATATTTATAATATGTCTAACCATCAGGCATGATGGTGAACCTTCTTTCACCATAATTTACACTGCTCATCAATAATGGACTTCACATATGCCACCTTTGAGTTAAAATTGAGCTCTTTATCTCTTTATCTCTTTATCAATAGGAGCTTCAAAACCATTAACAACAATAATATCCAACTAAATTTACCAATAAGGAGATTTAAAACAAAATAAAAAGGTATTGTAAATTTGGAAAATCATTAAATTTAAAATTCAAAAGATAAATTAATAAAATAATCATATTAAAAATATAAGAAAATAATAATGTAGCTATGTGAAACATCCTACTATAGAACCAAAAATTTCCAACTAGATTCCTTGTTGCATGGTGTTTATCTCTATTTCAATCCATGCTCTTTGAAGTAATGGTTGAGAACTTGGAGAAATGTGTGGTACAATACACAAGTTTAATCTTGATTTGTGAATTCTGTCCAACAGTAGGCTCAAACTTGAAGGGAATGGAGGAATTGTGGTAGAGTTCCTTGACCCATGTCTGCCATCTCTTCCCTTAATCTTTTTCTGAGGTCCTTTTCCTCTAAGGACTCTAACCAATTTTGGACTTTTTATAAAACTTTAGGTAGCACTTATGTGCACAAAGAAGCATCTTAGCCAGGTAATGGCGTAAGGTGAAGTTTTAGGTGATCAATACCTCTCACACTAATTATCATTTTGCAATAATTGCAAACCAATTATCCTTTCTTAGCCCATGGCATGCCATATTTGTAACCTAACATAGGTCCTTCTTAGGGGTTGACATCATAACGATCTTTAAATTGTGAGTAGGCTGCAAAAGAAAATAAAGGGAAAATTATTTAACATTTGTACTTGTTAGTAAGAAAAAGACAAATGAATTGGAAAAAATGGATTATGGAAACAAAAAATAAGAGGAAACAATGAAGACAATTCAAAATTGAATTAAAAAGAGTAGAATGGAATGACAAATGAAAAAAGGAAAAAAGGAAAAGATTTAAAGAAAGACGTATCTCTTCAAATTTGATGCTCAAAATTTACCATGGGCTGCTCCAAATGCATTGTGGGCTCTTTTAAAAGCACCGTGGGTTTCTATGAAACTGCACATACACACTTTGATCACTGTCTGGTGCCAATTCTGTTGGCTTTGTTTTGCTATAATTTTTCTCTGCGCTCTCAGTGGTCTCCCTTGTCTTTGTTATTGGTTGCAAGTGATGTCTCTTTCTGTTAATTGTGTTAGTTTTTCGCTTTTTAGGGTTTAGAAAGTCATTTAATTTATTTTTATGCTTCTCTTTGGTTTTGAGGGGGTTTTATGTGGTCAAATTTGATCTATGGGACACACGACTCTTAGCAAGTCTTATAGAGACTTGTGGCCAAGTCAATAGGCCTTGTTTTTCGGGATTCAGCAAGTCTGCCGATTACTTGTCAAGTCTTGTATCACTGAATCTGATAACCTAATCGAGCCAACAATCCTGATGCTTTGTAAGCTTAAGTTTTACATGGTTTTTTCCTTACATGCTTTCACTTCTGAATGATAACTTTTGGTATCTTAAACTGCCGATCAGTTTTATGTCTTCTTTGTTTTCCTTACATTTTGTTTATGTGAACTCTATAATTATTAAACCTATAAACTCAGAAAACACTCTTCAACCTTGTAATACTGCAGCTGTGCTTAACTGCAAATCTTTACTCTATTACTGGTGGAATAAATATAACACAGCTCACTGCAAATTCGATATGGATTACGAAATATGACAAACATCTTTATTTGCTGAACATCCATATTCTTGAAATTGTCAGTTGGCTTGTAACAGCCTGAAAAATCTAGTTCGATTCTTCTACATTTTGTTCAATGTCTGCAAGAGGTTGATGCTACAACCAAGTTTTATATGGAATTGTTTCTGTTGTCTGAAATAACACCTGCTTCAAACTTTCTCATAAAGAATTTTGTTCCTTTCTGCCATGTACGCTATTTAAATTGCTACTTTAAGTTACATACCGCTTTCATAAAAATCTGCAAATTATTCACATTATAAATTTCTTTCCTTTATGACTTCAATACATCTCTGGTGCTTTTGAACAGTCTGTAATATTTAGGAACCGTGATTGATTATAATGTGTGCGAATTGAGCAAAGTAATGCAAAAGAATATCAAATGAGGTTCCAATGATGGTGTTAATGGAGAGTTTCATGGTTCATGCATGAATATACCTTCTTTAAACCAGAGGCAAATATGCATGGACATGAGACCTTATGACATGTGAAATCTCTGCTATATCTTCTGCAAATTACCTAAGGGATCTGAAACAAAGTTTTCACTGTCTGCACAGGGGTTTCACAGTTGTTTGGAACAAATGTCCATTTTGGGGTTTCTAAGCACAAGTAAGCAGACTAATGCTTGTGCACAGATGTTGACAAAACATTGTACTTCTGGTCTCCCTAATTCATAACAAAGTCTTTAAACTTAAAACATCAACCATTTTCAAAACTTTATCTCCCAGCACACTGTCATCAATGGTGTTGCTTATGCATTTTGGGCATGGATGTGGTTTCAGTTCTTATATTCGAATAGTTTTTTACTTGCAAAAAGAAAATTGAAAATTCTTATCTAATAGCAAGTAGCCTCTTCTCTGTAGGGTCACTTGAGGCTTTTGTTTCTTCTAAAACAAAATTCTTGATCGCATTATTTCAGATGTTCTGTGACAAGTGTTTCGGGATGACATTCATCAAGTTGTGACTTGAATAAATGCAACAGCAGTTATTAATATGATTTTTAATAATTTTATAATATAATAACATATATGATCTGACCACATAATCTGATGCATGGGATTCTTGATTATTGCCACATGAATCTCTGCAACAATAGGACTGTTTAAGATACAAACTAGAGTTTCAAATCACTTCAGTAAGCCTCTAGGGCATGAACTCGATTTTTGCTGACTTGGATGAGATCTTTTCTGCGAAATTTCATATAATTTGGAATAAGACCTAACACTTTGCCAGGGTTTAATCCGCTTTTTCTCACATCCCACAAGCAATTTAACCATGTAAAATTTCTTCAAAAACACCCTGCGAAATCATCATGCTCCAACTTGGTAAATAATTGTTAGCTTTCTGTTCAAATCACATGGCCAACAGCTCTCTATAAATTGCTTCAACAAACAATCATTAGCAAGGGATTCGAGGATGTTTCAATAAAGAAAAATTGTGAGACTTCAATGATTTTTTAACCTTGGTCTCCAAATGGCTAATACTTTCACTTCCTTTCCCTGCTTTGCAACCTGAAAAAGCTGGAATTTAGTTTAGCAATCTCCTTTGCACTATTTTATTCCTCATTGATTTGTGCGTATTGGAACTCACTCTAAGTTATAACAAATGTATGGCCCATAAGAGGTATCAAGCTCTGGATCTGATTCAATACTAGAAGAATGTATCAGTATGATAAATAGAAGAAAGATTTTCTATTGACATAGAGTGCAATTGTTTACAATGAGAAGGTTTAGCTTCTAAGTGCCCATAGTTGCGCAGCATGTGACTAATGACATTGTTTTGAATTTTATCTTCTAAGAGCACTGACCTGCAAGTATGTCATTGTTTTTCACTTTTAGGGTGTGAATTTGAAGTTTTGCTACCACTTAGGAAGTTAGCATAGATCCTGTAAAACTTAAGATGAAAGTGTAATTTTTCTTGAAGATATGATTGACTTCCAAAAGCAATAATCAGTTTGAAGCTAATATGGAAAAAGTTATGGCTTATAGCTAAGTTACGGAATTGTAATTGGAATCAGGTATGGGTATGTGGTTATGGTACACTGTTATGCCAAAAAACATTTGAGGGTTGGGTACGTTTTGGGTACATCCATATAAAAAATATATAAAAATCATAAATATATACTGTTTTTATTTCATTTATGTACCATTTATTAATTTAATTTAATATTTATCATAGAATTTATATTGATTTATATTAAAATACACTGAAAAATTTATATTAGTATGATAAAAATACGTTATGATCAATATTAAAGTTAATAATGATATAAAACAATATATATCCTAACAACATATAAAATTAATTATGATTAATAATGTAATATTTAATTATTAGGTCCTTACCTCTTTCAAATCCATTTTGTAGAAAATATAAAGTTACACACGATATGTATCAAGACTTTAAGTTATATATAGTCAGGTTCTGTTATATCTGTGTCTTGTATCTGTTAGTGCTCCTCACACAAAATCGGCAATGTCTGTTTGATGATTCTGCAATGTGTTATCACACACGAAATCCCTGTTTGCTGTTGCTGCAAGCAGTTAAACACTCAAAACCTATTTGACTATGCCCTCAAATGATACCATGCGATTCTAAACATTGAAAATTAAACCCTACTCTTTTCCGCAGTGGAATTGCAACTGACTGATTCCGGGATGTATTGCACCCAGAAACACAGGGTTTTCCTGGTAATTTGTTAATCTAGGTTTATAGTTATACTTTATCCAATCGATTTTTTTTGAGTGGTTGATTGTGGTACAACCAAATTTAGAATGAAATCAAGTGATCAATCTCTTAGAAGGAGGTTATCTAAACTTCTGTATGAGCTCTATACATGTTTTAAATTTTTTGCAGTGGTAAATACTAAATAATATAGGCTTAACTTGTAAATACATGTCATGTTTTGTTCCCATCCCATATTAAGCACATTTAACTTTTGTATATATTTTCCTTATTATTATCAATATTATCAAGATTTTCATATATTGCTAAGTTGCGGGTTCGGGTTCGAGAACCTGGTTCACCGATTCAACAAAATTTTTAAAAGGGTTTGGGTTCGTTAATACAAAAACAATGTAAATAAATTAATAATATTATATACATTAATATACAATATTATTATTATATTATATAATTTAATTTAAGTTAATTTAATTTAATTGAATGACCATGGTGCATTCGTATATTTTAATAATGATAGCCAACCTGTATAAACAGAAGCCATCACCCATGCATAGATGCTGACTCCTTCAATTGACATTGATGGCATCCCCTTCAAATAGTAGGGGTCCAGCTCATCGGTAGCTAGTCCTTCCCCATCCACCGCCCAAGCAACCGAATGGGAGGGGTGGGGACCAATCCTACTGCATTCTGTTTCCTTTCTTGGCATCCAAGTTGGAGTCAATGCTAGTATCTGAGTCAATGCTAGTATCTGAGTCAATGCTGGTAGTAGTAGCTTATAAAATATATAATGATGGCTTCTGTTTATAGAGGTTCTATGAATGATGGATTCCATAGCTGTGAAAATTAACTTAAATGATTAAAAATTTCCCGATGGATGAGTGCAATTTTTTTTTACAGATGACACTGTAAATATACAGACCCGTTGGCAAACCGGACCGGTACCACGGACCCGGTGCGAACCGGACCTGGATCGAGCTGCCCAGCCAGCGAACGCAGTAACTTAGATATATTATTGAAACGCTTATACTATGCAGTTAGATCTCATTGATACCCTGATATACATAACATTGAAATATGTAAAATATCATTGTTAGATGCTAGGTGGCCTTAGAAGGTAATAGAAATACTCTGATCCATGTAAACTACTGTCTTAATTGCATCATAAGTTGTAGGAAACTCTTCATTCTCTTCCCTCTCCTTTATTTGGGTTTGGATTTTGTTGACCAAAATGACCTGGAACTTTTCTGGCAATGTTTCTGTTTCCGCCATTGGAAACTTTACATTTCAATTCCAGAAAGGGAGATATTAATGTTTCCACCCTAACTAGCATTTCAGTCCTAAAACATTAATATTTCCCTCATACATGCACATGAAATCATTAAGAGGTATAAAAATGCTAGTATGAAAATGCATGTATGAGGGAAATATTAATGTTTTAGGACTGAAATGCTAGTCTGACCACCTGTAATATTGTTGCACAAAGTTCTAACCCTAACTGATGAATTTTCAGTAGTAGTAAATTTTCTCATTCACAGAAATTTGTTCACACCAGTATAATGATTGTGGCTATGTATTAGGCTAAATGGGGTTTAAAAATCTGATTTTATTAGAACTTTAGAGTGTGTTTTGTTTTCTGCAAGCTTAAGCATATAGTTTCAATCCATGTAGTTGTAATTTTTTACACCTCTTAATGATTTCATATGCATGTATGAGGGAAATATTAGTGCATTAGGACCGAAATGCTACTCTGACCACCTATAATATTTTTGTATAAAGTTATGACCCTAACTGATGAATTTAAGTAGTAGTAAATGTTCTCACTTACAGAAATTTGTTATCACGCCAGTATAATCCTATTGGAAATAGTCATGAGTATGGCAGTCCATTGTACTTGTAATTTTTGTGCCCCTTAATGATTTCATGTGCATGTATAAGGGAAATACTAGTTCTTTAGGACTGAAATGCTAGTCTGACCATCTGTAATATTTTTGTTAATGATTTCATGTGCATGTATAAGGGAAATACTAGTTCTTTAGGACTGAAATGCTAGTCTGACCATCTGTAATATTTTTGTACAAAGTTCTCACACTCACTAATGAATTTTCAGTAGTAGTAGATGTTCCCATTCATAGAAATTTGTTATATCACCAGTAAAATCATTGTTGTAATGTATTAGGCTAAATGGGGTTTGAAAATCTGATTTTTAAGTTTAGAATTTTAGAGAGTTTTTTGTTTTCTGCAAGCTTAAGCATATATTTTCAATAAAATGCACGTATTTATTTAGGATGTTTGGAAAATTGCATTTTTATATGATAACCATACTCAATTCTAAGTTTTGTTAAGCTTAGTTTTAGACTTATTCTGGATTTCGGACATATGTGTAATGAGCAGAAAGTGTTAGGATTTTGGAGAGTCCTTCAAAGTATTTGTTTAGCCCTTTGAAAGTGTAGCTGAAATCATAATTTTCTAGCCCTGTTTTACAATTAAATATTGCCAATCTGTATTTTGTTTGCATGAAATAATTGCATGGATGACTGGGTCTTTTAATACACGTCTCTTTAATGCCCCGGGCTTGTAGATTGTCTTAAATGCAGTCTTATTGTTTCCTAAAATGACGATACCTTAGTTATGGCAATACTGTATTTCTTGATAAAAAAATGTACTTCTCTATGAGTTTTTGGTTTTTTATCAGATTTATTGTTCTCTCTATGGGCTTATATGGGTCTTAGGTTTGGGGACCTAACTTGGGATCAATCCATTGGGCACATATTGAGAGGGTCTAGGTTCTCATGCTGCAGCAAACGATCATTTGCAGGTGGACTATTCCTTAGACCATAGTCCATACCAAGTTTGCCACCCAGCCACTACGTCTAGAGACAATATGCAAACTTACTTCATACATCCACATACTTAGCTCAATGGGAGATTTAGCTTCTAGTCATGAAAGGTATCCACACTTAGCTCTTGATTCCTTTAATTGGATTGCTTCATTGGGCATTTGTAAATGCCAACATTGTTGGTACTTTGAGACTAGCTTGCTCTATTTTATTGGTATCTTTGTTGATATGCTACCTTTTTTCATGTATTTTTTGGATGTTCCTACTCAACTCCTTTTGAAGGATATCATCACGAGAGAGCTATTAGAGAAGACATTTATAGACATTAGTAATACATTTAGGACACCTAGACCTTGCCTCTTGTGCCATTGAACTCAAAGCTTTCTTTTTATATAGAGTATCTCTTATAGGTGGAGGATGGGTATTTTACGTTGCCCTCACTATCTCCAACATCATTGGTCCCATGGCTTGAGGTTTCCTTGTTGTCAGTTGTGGTTGTGTTCCCACTAGTTACAAGTTGAGATGGATCATATTCTTCTATAGGACTAGACTGATGTCTTTGCTCCCTCAAGGAGGAGATTGAAGAGCACTTAATCTTTAGATGCCCCATTTACTTTGAGATCTAGGGAAAACAATCTAGTGTTCCACGAGGATGTGTCCCTCTCCCCTGCCGTCCACCCACCCCCCCATAAAAATAAAAAATAAAAATAAAAATGTCCTATGTTTTTAGGACATGGGGGCTTGGGGGGGAATTTCCCCCTGTTACATTGCCACCATCTTTGTAGTTGGGACCTCAGGGACTTCGAGATGTTCGGGGGACTCCTAGGTGTCTCCCAAAAGTATCAGGGATGCCTCAAAGTCTCTTACAACTAGACAACTGAAAAGGCATTTAAAAATAATAAAAAAATTTCAATCCCTGTGCCCAAGGCTGAACCCTAATGGCCTATGGGCCCCACCTAAACACCACAAGCCCTACAAAGGACCCTCAAATCCTCTTTTCAACTCACAACAACAAATCAACAAGTTGATAATGTGAGTGCGAGAGTGAAAGCTGCAAGTGCAAGGTGAAAGAGTGAGAGTGAAGTGCAAGAGGGTTCAGGAGGAGCAAGAAGAAGAGCAAGAAGATGCATCACCAGTTCCAGTGATGAGGAGTTTTGGGATGATTAGAGGCGTCACTTCACTCCATTTTGATATCTTTTGAACATTTGTAATCATTATTATAAAATCTTAATAGAAATTTTAAATTTGAGAGTTTCGTTGTTCAATGAATAGATGAAAAATTCGGCCGACTCACAGAAATTGCGACTACTTGTGAGGCATATCTCCAGGTGAGTCATTCGCCGAAATACTTGCAGCTGATTTTTTATTAAAACTCGCAGCGATTTGTGCTGAAAAATCGCCAAAAATTGTCTCCAATCGCTTGCAAACTCGCTGATAAAGACAACCAAATAATTTTTTTTTGAAAACCTAAAATTAATGATAGCTCATTCAATCGTTTTTAACAGCAGCATAGAGGTTTTTTAATGCGTGATGGGGACCTAGGGCATGGCAGTGGGAGTAGAAGTCCAACAACTGTTTGTAATGGACTTTGTGTTCAGAGCAGTGCATAGTTAAAAATTGTTGCTTAGCACGATAGATCAAAAATGCAAACAATAGATCTGAGATTTCAAATATTTGAAAAGATTTAAATCTATATAGTTTTTCGCAATTATTATTTCAATTATTTAATTGTAAATGTTAATTTTGTGGATCAGAATTAACATTTATCTTGTTCTATGTATTGTCTATCACTGAATTGTTGTATAAATCTGATTGTCTTCTTTTCTGTTGCAAGAGAGGAGGAGCATTTTTATTTCGATGTCCATTCTCACACATTTCATTTGGTATATGTAGTGGGTTGGGTACAGTCAAGCGATGCCTTGACCGGCCATGTCTTTTGGACATGGCCGATCAAGACATCACTTGATCGTGCCCCCTCACGATAATAAATGTTTGAATGAGAGACTTCATTTATCTCTCATTCAATCATTTATCTTACCGAGGCTATCATGCATTAACACTCCCTCTTAGCTAGGTAAGATAAATGTAAAAGGTATTGGGAGCAATATTCATAAATCGTATGATGCTTATCTTGGGACCATAGTTTCAAGATGTGAATTGCCTTTGTCGGCGATTCTATTCACAAACTCTTGAGTGGATTGCCTCTATCGGCGATTCTATCCACAAACTCTTGTGTGGATTGCCTCAATCGGCGATTTTATCCACAAGCTCTTGTGTGGATTGCCTCAGTCGGCGATTCTATCCATGAGCTCTCACGTGGATTGCCTCAGTCGGCGATTCTATCCATGAGCTCTTACGTGGATTGCCTTAGTTGGCGATTCTATCCATGAGCTCTTGTGTGGATTGCCTCAGTCGGCGATTCTATCCACAAGCTCTTACGTGGATTACCTTAGTCGGCGATTCTATCCATGAGCTCTTGTGTGGATTGCCTCTGTCGGCGATTCTATCCACAATCTTGAGTTATTGTAAGATCGTCACCTTCCAATAACCTCAAAAATACAAGTGGAAATCGTTTGGAAGTCGTCACTTCCTTATGATTTACACAAGGCCCATAAAATAATTATTAGTATTAATAATAATAATCAATATTTACAATTTTTACCTCAGAAGTGCTCAATCTTGATTAGTAAGCTCCCTCTCAATCACAAGGTATCTTGAGTTTCTTCTAGAGAACATATTTTTCTGAACATACGTCTGAATTTCTGACTTCAGCAAGGGACGCTTGTAGTTTAAGTTTGAGAGGACAAGTTCTTGCAATGTGGCCATATTCGAGACTTTCAAGGAGATATCAATCTGATCTTAATCGGATCTTCCTTCAGGTGGTTAGGCTTTATAGAAGGAAACCTGGCTCTGATACCATGTTAATTTTGTGGATCAGAATTAACATTTATCTTGTTCTATGTATTATCTATCACTGAATTGTTGTATAAATCTGATTGTCTTCTTTTATGTTGCAGGAGAGGAGGAGCATTTTTATTTCGATGTCCATTCTCACACATTTCATTTGGTATATGTAGTGGGCTGGGTACGGTCAAGCGATGCCTTGACCGGCCATGTCTTTTGGACATGGCTGATCAAGATATCACTTGATCGTGCCCCCTCACGATAACAAATGTTTGAATGAGAGACTTCATTTATCTCTCATTCAATAATTTATCTTACCAAGGCTATCATGCATTAACAGTAAACAATTATGTTTGTTTTGTGTAAAGTGTAAATTATATAAAAATCTTTCTAAATTATTTTATTTAGAAATCTATATAGAAATCTTTTAATTTAATTTTATAATTTTTAGATTGTATTTTTGTATAGATTATGTTATTATGTTTGAGGTAGAGGTTATTCATACATTTTAATTCTTTAACAATTATTTATTTAAAATAATATTTTATTGATATTAGTTTTATCTATATGAAGACAAACAGAATACATATTTTTATTTTCTATTCAATTATTACAATATTTTCATTGGTATGTATTAAGAGGTTGTAACTCTTAATTCAAACTTATTCAGATGTTGCACTTGTTTTTGGTCTATGATATTGTTGTGATATTTTCACACATCATCCAATTGCAAATGGGGACCCCTACTTTTTTTTGCTTGGTAGTGTTGTTGTTTTAGCTTAGTTGTCTAGCTTGGCAATAGTTCGAGTCTTTAACCTCTTGCTTGTGAGGGGATGCAATGCCTTGTCTTCAGGATGTGATAAAGTCGGGCAATCTAGCAGCATTCAGGTCCCCTCTATGCTAGTTTGGAGTCTTCTCAACTCTAAGTGCTTGAGTGATAGGTGAGAGTCAAGGTAGTCTTTGGGTGATGCTTCACAATGCAACCTCTAGGTCAGGTCAAGATGAGTCTTAGGCGTGATGAGCAGTCAAGCAGACAAGTGGATGCCTTTAGGTTAAGATAAGGAAGTGAGATAATTCAAGGTCTAAGTGATGATGAAAGGAAAGAATACACCAAGTCAACCCTATGAACAAGTCACTCTACACTTGGTGAAATCAGTAAGTGAGGAGGTCAAAGGGAGTTATCCATGACTCACCAAAATCCACGACCTTAAAGGTCTTGATGATGAGGTTAAATGGAAGTAGCAATGAGTGAGTTTACCCCCTCAAATCCTCCAAGTTTGCAAGCAAAGGCGCTGAAATGGTCAACTTAGACAAATGATGAAGCAAGGAATGACGAAATCAACTTGAAGTGGAGGTGATAAAGTTTATCCTTGAGTTGCTCAAATCCATGACTTAGGTGACTTTTATCCTTGAGTTGCTCAAATCCACAACCTAAGTGACTTTTATCCTTGAGTTGCTCAAATCCATGACCTAGATGACGAGGTGATGATTTTATCCCCGAGTTGCTTGAATCCACGACTTGTGGAGGTCCAATGCTTGAAGAACTTTGAAAGCGATGATGAGTGGAAGTAATGCTATCCTAATGCCTTGATAAATAATGATGAACATGTCTTGAAGCGAATTGAATAAAGAGACCTTGATGTTGAAGGTAAATGACAACAATCAATCGATGATTTGAGCACATCCTTAAGTTGCTAAAATCCACGCCTCAAGCATGAAAATGGCAAGGTTGATCCATGAAGTGAAGAAGAAACGATGAACTAACCCAATCCTTGCTTGGAGAATGAAGATGAAGATCAAATTGAGGGTGAATTGATAGACTAAGTGTTGGAGTTGGCAAGATTAAATAGTGAGCGAGATCATCCTCCACTTGCCTAAATCCACGACTTGGAGATGGATGTGAGCAATTTTATCCTTGGGTGGATAAAATCCACGATTTGATGAATATGTTCCCAACATGATGATGTTTGATGTTTTAGGCAACTAAGTATGATGAAGAGTGAAGCGACCAAAGCAATCCACAACTTGAGGAAGGCAAGTGAAATTATCCTTGGGTCTCCAAAATCCCCCACCTTCGTAGTTGAGTGATGCTCAAATTCACGACCTTGTTGGATCACTGACTTTGAGGCTGGAAATCAACTTTATCTCTTCCTTAGCTAAATCAGCAACATGGCAATGAGTGCTTGAAGTGATGAAGTGCTAAAGACCGCCATCTTGAGGAAGCAAGAGATCATCCATGGCTTGAAGAAATCCACGACCTCTTGGTGAAGTGCAACAATTTGTCCACCAATTGCCAATATCCACTATCAGACTTCAAAATGTTAAAAATCTTAGATTTAGAACCCCAATCAGATCTCAGATGATGGAAAATCAGACTTGAAGTGACTAAAACTAGACATGAAAATCAGAAAACTTAGAGTGGAATATCAGATATATTAAGTGTGTTTGATAGCATTCTTGTTTGTTTTGAAGGTGACTAATAAAGGGAGTTAAGGAGCAGGCTGCGATCAACATCAAGACAGAAGATGAACATTCAAGGAGAGCTTCATCAACAAATAAAGGAGTGCAAGGGCAGTGCATGGACTGATTGAGTAATGATGAAGAAGGCCATTTCAAGAGCTTGAAGAGGTGCAGCTCATCCAGATGCAAGGCTTAGCAAGATGGTGAAGGGGTCGAGATTCACTGGCATAGAAAAGGCAAATTAGCATCAAGATGAACAACATCAAGATATTGCAATGAAGATGAGGAAATTTTGCAATTATCTTGATTTTCCTCCGGAAATCCAAGATCCAAGACTAGTACGTCATGAAGATACCCAAATGTTAAGTGCAAGATGAAAGTTCAACATACAAGAAAGATAAATTATGAAAGTGATCAAGACAAGTTAAAAGAATCAAACAAGGTTACGAGGTCGACTTGAGCAATAAGATCATCATCACGGGCTTTGAAATGTTGAGTATCAAGAGATATTGCTCAACCACAAACACTTGCAATGATCAAAGGGATATACATGGCACATGCTGAGGTGGTGACAACTCACCTCCATTCATCAATCAAGGTCAACATGTCCAAGTCTAGGGAACCTAGCTCATTCAAAGGTGGAACAAGTGACATGCCACTTCATCAAATATTGTTTATCTTACCTAGCTTCGATTCCTATTGGTTATAATTCAAGGAAGGACGTGTCCAAAAGATGTAATTTTATCATTGGTCAAGCATTAAAAGTATTGCATAGTTAGTTGTAACTAACCCCAATTAGGCTTTTATCTTGTAATCTTGGTTGTTGATTTGGATTTGATCCCGGCCATTCATTTGTAAAGGGAAGTCTATAAAAGGCTTGCTCTCCTCATTTGTAATGGTTAATAGATATTAGAAGGCAATTAGAAATAGAGTAGAGTAGGAGAAAAGGAGAATCGTTGCCAAGACTTCGTTGCAAGAAACATAGTATTTTCGTTGAAGACATGGTGAATTTCATGTGTTGATTCAACATTTTGCATGTTCTCTACTTCTCATTTGTTTTGATGTTGATTAGATGGATGGAAGTTATTGTGGATGATTAATGGTGAAATTTGCATGTTCATACTATTTGTATTTTGCTGATTGCTAGATACTTTGCGTGGTCAACTAAACTCCTTACATAATCTTAACTTCAATTGGTACTCACTCATTGATATGCATTACATTAATGGTGTCTATGTTGTTGGTAGTAATTTGAACATCATTAGCTCTCCTTAGAAGATCAAACCAGCTTTTCCTAGTTGTTCCTTGCATGGAAAAACAAAGCATGGTTGAGTTTCACCTAGTCATTCAGTCTCTTAAATTCTTAGAATTAGATTAGATTTATCTAAACCCTCAATCCTTTTGTCTTTTTTTTTTCAAATCAAGTAAATTTCCACGTTCCAGCCATATTTAAGTTTGAGCAAAACTTAAGTCCCCCTTGTGATTCCAGCAATATCACATCAAACCATTGAGTTATCCACACGTCAAGACTTGACATTAGAAACCTTTGAGTCACCTTGTATGATCACATAGTTAAGCATTTGAGAGGATTTTGTTAAAGAGAGGATAAAATACTTGGTGTTTTATTCTGTCTATGAAGTGCATAAAAAACACATCAACAGATATCTATTAAACCCAAAATTTGATTTATATATGATGGAAATCAGTACAAGTTTTACAAATTCGGTGTATATGTACGTTTTTTAAAAATATTTTAAGAAATTATATGTTTTCAAATGTTTGATAAATTTACGTAGTTATTGCCAATTTTTTCCCAAGTTTTTTGATGAGTCCCGAGTTTTTAGAATTTTTGGGCTAGCCGAGTCATTGCCGAGTCCAAGTTTTTTAACTATGGTTCAATGTTAAATTGTTAATGTTCACTTAAAAGTTCAGTAATTTCTAAGCTTTACTAGTTTGCCAAAGTTTCATTTGTAATTTTTATACGTCTTTTTATAACTATTTTTCAAGTACTCAATACATTTCAGTGTCGCCCCCCCTCACCACTGCCATCCACCCATTGTCCATCAACTTAGGTTCTTGGTTCCCCTGTCCTTGAAACCCGTTCCCACATCCATGCTTCCCCTGTCACGAAACTCCGTGGAACTATGGAAAATATCATTGCCTCTACAGGCACTCAGGAAACTATTATTCATAAGATGGGCCAAAAAATAAGATTCATATTCTAATTAATTTGTTATAATTCTCAGGTTTATATATGTTTTCCAAGCTTCCCTTTTTTAACTGCTATTATTTTATCATGTTTGTTTTGATGTTAATATTGAGAGTTCCTCATTTCTGAAGTTTTCTATAGTGGTCTTCTTTGGCAATAATCTTAGCATTGTTAATGCCAATGTGATGATTTGAGCTCTGTGAATGTTCTGTGAGTGCTGACTCCTTCCAACACTTGTGAACCATAACAGTGCAGTGCCTGTTCACCCTGACCTGATTTAATCTTCCTGTTTCACATATGTAGGGTTTCCCAGAAGATCATGGGTCCAAATAGATTCTTAAAGCCAGATTGAACTCCTACCTGCCCTTACATGGAAGATTAGGGCAGTTTAATTTGTTACAAACTTACAACTAAGAGGATGGTTGTCTTGCCCATGAGGACTGACCCATAAAGTACCTGGATATGGTGAGGAAAATTGTTTTTTTTTGACTGTTTTGAGGATTGTATGCTGAATATGTAATGAATAGATCTTGAGATAATTTATAGGGATGACTTACACACATTTCATGTCTATTGATTTTTGTATGAGACAATGCATCTCCATCCTTTTCTTATTATAATATAATACTCTATCTTTTATGTGCCCTTTACAGATATCCTGAAATAGACCTAGTGGGTCCACTGCAAGTGGAATTAGTGTCCACTCTTTCAATGACCAAAAGTTTTTAAACTATTAATATATCTGATGCCTATTGTATACAAAATTTCATATAAAAATTCTATCATTTGATTGCACCTAAATTTTTTGAGCCATCTCTCCATAACTAAAGTCATATTTATAATTTATCATATAAAAATGGAGTCATTTTTGTCCTTAAAAACTAGTTTTTTTCAATTAAACTCAAATGGATGAAAGACTGAAAAATACAGATAGATGGAACTTTGAGACAATTTTGCTTGTTGATTGTGACATTTTTTTGTTGAAAACATATCATCAAGCCACACATCGAGAATTTCAATGCAAGATAATCACATGTGCATTTCTTTGCAAATCAAAGTGAATAAACTTGCAAAGATTGAAAGTACAATCACAACGATCAAGTGGATGAAAATTGATGTTGGCACTCAAACCAACAATGATACAGAGTTTTTAATGGGAAAAATAAACAAATTATATTAATGTCCACAAATGATCTAAACAGGTAAATGGGACTTCAAGCAATAACAATGGAACCAAAAAGGGAAAACATTCAGAAGAATACATGCCTACAAGCTGAAAGCTAAAGACTTGACAGTAAAGATTGTAAGTTATCGGCCTAGCTGAATCTAGAATCTATAAATCCTAAACATGGGAGAGAAGATAACGTCACGTTGTACCAACGTAAGAATTGTTAACTAGGCAATCTGGAGGAATGTAAAGACCATTATCGATGGTCCTTAAATTGTAGATAGGAAGCTGAATATACATGTCTGACAGAATCTTCTAGAATGTGAAAGAGGGCTTGTAGATTCTCTAGGCCAAAGAATTGCCAATTAAGGGCTAGCATGAGATATGGAAGGCTCATGGAGCATGTGGTCCTACCGATTTGTCATTTTTGTTGCTGGCAACTGTGGCATCCAAAGGAGACTTGATGTGTGGCCCCTATAAAACTTAAGGTGCTTCTTTTTGGATGTAAAAAGCCAATGTATTTTGTCCAGACTGTAGAAATATACTTATGTATGTTGCCATTGCTATCAGCCTTAAAAACAATCCAGATATTCTGGTGACAATATAGTAGTGTTACTTGCAGATGTTTTTTCTTTTTAGCAGTTCAAAATTTCAAATGATCACAAAATATTAGTTCCTTTGCAATTCAAGTTGCCTAGCTAGTAAATGCTCTGCTAATGTAAGACATCTTGTACCACTTCCTTGTGTTTTTTGGCAAATTTAACCTCTGAACATTTTTTGGTTTGAGAATGGGAATCCTTAAGATTAGTGACGTTATGTTACTTTGGCTTTATTTTTTACATTTAAAACAAAATTATTAATTTTCATTAGTTTCATCACTTTCATCCATACAGATTGAATATGATTTTTTTAAAAAATTGAATAAACTTACAAGAACCATAGAAATTTAGACGCTATGTTAAAATATTTCTTGAAACAGGGTCAGCTGAATCTAAAATGGAAATGGCGAAAGCACTTGCAAAATTTGACCTTGATGACAGCCGAAGAGAGTCATTAATTGATGCACATGTGATAGAGGCTTTAGTTGACATCCTGAAATCAAGGCAACTTGAATCAAAGCTTGCATCTCTTAAAGCCTTGGAAAAGCTTTCATGCCATGACAAAGCCAAAAGGCACTTTGTAGAATCTGGTGCAGTTCCTTGGGTAATTGATTCTGTACACAGGTCAGAGCAAAGATTGAAGAGCAGTGCTGTGGCTATTTTAGCAGATTTAACAGCAAACCATGGGGAAAGTTTTCTGGTGGATGCAAATGGAACACCAATTCATATCAAAGAGATAGTGGAATTAGTTATTGAAATTATAAGGTCTTTTGGCAATTTAACATTGAGAACAAATTCAGCTAAGGTCCTCCTGAATTTGGCAGCACCTACCGATTCTCATGATGTCAGAAAAATAATAAGCTCCAGTGATCAGTGTCTTGCAACCTTTTTGCATTTGGCCAAAGTTGCAGAGCCCTCCCTACGGGATGTTTCTGTACTATTGCTGTTTTCCTTGTGCAGCAATGACACGGATGCTGTGTCTTTTGTCAGTGATGATAGGGACTTCTTAAAAGCACTCCTGTTTTTAATTAAAGAGGATTCGGTCAAGATGGACTTACGGGCAGCGGCGGCAGGAATTTTTTCAAGCATTCCGTCTAACAATACTGTAGACAAGTTAATGATTGGTGAAGATGCATTTCCAGCATTAGTAAAGATGATTTCTGGGAAAGATTTGGAAGGCCAAGAATATGCTCTTGGAGCTCTGATAAGATTTACTACTTCGGAGCATGTTGAAGCAAAACGAGTCTTGATAGAATTAGGTTTATTTGATCATCTTAAACAAGTATTGCAATCTGGCAGAAAAGGAGCAAAAATCAAGGCATGCATAGCCTTGACAAATATTTCCAGAAACACTCCAAGGTTAAGCATAGAGCCTCAAAGGAGGAGTTTCAGACTTAGCAGGAAATCTTCTATCAAATGCAAGGTTCACGGTGGGAGGTGCAGTTTGAAAGACACTTTCTGCATTGTGGAGGCAGGAATAGTTCCAGATATTGTGGAAACTCTGAAAGACCATGATGCAGGTGTTGCTTTGGCTGGGATGGAGGTTTTGGAAACACTGTTAGAGGGAGACATGCTTATAAATGGGGTACAAGTCTTGCATCAGTTTGAAACCATAGAACATCTTTTTCCTTTGATAAACTTGAATTCTTGTATATGTTCAGAGAAGTGCGTTGATCTGTTTGATATGATCCTGAAGGTGTCAGAAATGAAGGAAAAATATGGACAAAGAGTTCAAAGAACATTGACAAGTCTTTTGGCAAGCAGGAATTCATCACTAAAGCAAAAGGCGTGCAAACTATTTAGGGAGATTGCAGACTAGTAGTGACTATGTTAATTGTGAAAGTTTCCTTTGTGATCTGTCCTAATCTGTCTAATTTCATCCTAATATCTTAGGAGAGATGTGGGGCCCATTTGAATTGTAATGATTTCTAAACACAGTGTTTTACGGGTTCATCTAAGGCATTCGTTTCACGCCATGGGACAGACGACACTGTAATATATAATATTTCACTGTCCAAAGGTAGGAAAGCTTTTGACAGTAGGCTAAGTGCTGTTTCACTTTTTGCACAGTAGAACGGTAATGATTTGTGACATAAGGGTGTGATTATTTCAATCTTTATTTTTATATTAAGGGGTCTTCCAGAAAATATCTTCTTGATAATTCCTAGAGATGTGAGACCACTTGCAGATAACTTGAACTACTCTTGTTGTCATATATATATATATATACACGTTGGAAGTATAAGTTTACATTTTAGGCTTGTTTAAGTATATTGGCCCAATAAATCCTTTTCAGAGAATCAAATTTTATTGTTATTTCTTAGTACATTTGTTTCAAGGAAACACATTGAAACAGGCAATTCTCTGGTAACATCTTGACTATATCGAGTCTACACTTTTCCCCAACAGTACTTGTATCCTGAGAAGGTGGAAATTTTCATTTCTTGGGGCAATACCAGCCGAGGAAGAACACATACTTTTATTTGTAAGTTCTGTATTGTTAGAGAAAGATCACATAAATTGACAAATTCGCACCTTCAAACAAGTACACAACCATGGGCCCTTGAGAGGCATATAAGAGTTAGCATGGTATTGAACTTTTTTGTACTTCTATTCTCATGTATATTACTATTTAACTGGCAGTTGGCACAATAAATCAGCAAAGTTGTTTGCCTGCACTGGCTCTGAGTGAGCACGTTAATCTGTAAGCTTGATAAGAAATACCTTGGTAAAATAAGTTTGATCTTACTTATTTGTTTCCAATAATTTTTGTTAAAAAGTTATCATGGGAGGTGTGTTTATTGAGCTACAGATTCATCTTTTATTGCTAGGATCATCCTATAATCTCTTAACATTTATAACATAAACATGTACAATTATGCTGTTTATGCATGTTGACTTCCATGTGGTCAAGCTATTTTCTCTTCTCTTTTTTTTTTTTTTAGTTTAAAAGATCTGAACTTTGCATCTACATCAAAACTTGGCATGACTAACATGGTAAATCCTTGAAATTTCTATTGGCATTAGAATGAGAAACCAGAGCACAACTCACTTCTCATGTATCTTCCACAGTATTTGTATGCCAAGGGTAATCATAAATGTAGTGTGATTTATAGATCTTTTATGTGATTCTCATTTCCTCAGTAATGGAGGGGCTTGCTATTGTTCTCAAACAAGATTAATTGCTTTGATGTGATACATTGTCTTTCTTTTTATTCAGATTGTAGCAATAATATAATGTTTAAAATACAGTTTAAAAATTTGGACCACGCGACGACTTTGTGGCTCAAAAATTTGACTCGACTTAATTTTAAATCCATGAGGGAACAAGTTTACAAAGGAAAAATGAAGAAAATTTGACAAAAAACAAAATAATTTTTGTTTTAAAATTAGCTGGTTAGCTTGGTTAAAAAAGGGCAAAAACTCAATCAGTACTGTGCTAGGCTGAGTTTCTCACTGGTATTGAAGATCTGGGCGAGTTCTAAAACTATGGACTTAACCATAGCTTGAATTTGGACTCGCTAGAGAACATTGGATATATGCAAGTTCTGGCAGGTTTAAAACTATGGACTTAGTTTGAAAAATGCTTCTTGAAATGACAGGGATAGATGCAAGCAAACGGGGAGACCTATCTATCTGTTTGTATGCCTTCCTATCTCTAGGGATGGATATGGGCTGAGGAGAGAAGAATACCACACACAATGTAAAAGTTTCTTGGAATGATAGGGATAGATGCAAGCAAATGGGGAGATCTATCCATCTGTATACCCTACTATCTATAAGGCTGGATGTAAATTCAGGAGCAAAAGAATTTTGAATGAACCATTTCAATCTTGTGGTGGGTCCAAAACACCTATTTGGGTGTGGTGTGGCTTGGTCTTGGCCAATGTTATGTTATGCATCTATTTTAACAAGTTCTTGATAAGATTTGTTTTGACATATTTTGCCAATTTGTGCAATGACAAAATGAGTAGAATACTTAGTTCGTTTTGTTGACAAGGTTTTGTTTGATTGTACTGAAAATGATTTAGGAGCGGTGTGGTGTGGCCTGGTCTTGGCAATCTTTTTGCTTTTTTTTTTAAAGACTGTAGGAATCAGGTATAGCACCCCCTATAAATTGCAGTGCGCTGGGTAAACTTTTTAATGTGACTGGTGATGTTGGCGTGACATGTCCTCCGGTATCACGTGGGTCGGGGGGAGACTAGACCTCATCACCTTGTGCTTCACCACTAGAAGCTCTCGCCAATTGAGCTAGGCCCCTAGCACCTTGACAAGGTTTTGCTTGATTGTAATGAAAATGATAAGATTTGTTGCGACATATTTTGCCAATTGGTGTAATGGCAAAATGAGTAGATTACTTACTTTGTTTTGTTGACAAGGTTTTGTTTGATTTTAATGAAAATGATTCAGGTGCATCTAGGCTCATGGTCAATCTTGAATTACCAAAACCATTTCAGGTTATTTTCAGTCTTAGTGCATTTATGATTCTTCGTAGCTTTCTTCATCTTCCTTATCTAGAAGTGATACACAATGGTTTCAATGTCATAAATGGGCATTAGTTTTGTAGGTGCGTTGTCGAATGTCTATGGGTTATTGTAGATTATTTTCCTGATGCTAGAAGATAGTTTTAATGAGTTTATAAGTTGCTTCATTATGGTTTTATTAGGAATTAAACAAAGTCACACATGACAATTAGATTAATGATTACTATTGCCTAGGTCAAGATAATCGAATAAAGATTGTATTTTAAACTCCTATTACAATCTCCATTTGTCATGAAATTGACCAAGTTATTGATTTGGGTATGGGTATGGATACAGAATTGCAGGTATGACAAATTTTTGTTTCCTTGGGTATGGGTACGAGTGTGTGTGTGTGTGTGTGTGTGTGTGTGTGTGTGTGTGTGTGTGTGTGTGTGTTCAAACATCAAAATTATAAAATATAAATTGTCACTTCCATTATTACAATAATACAATCCATACAATGTAGATTTTTCATACATGAATCCATAATTGCTAATAAATATTCATCATAATATTGTAAATGTGATATCATATTCATAATTTGCAAAAATGATAATATTCAACTTTCCAATCTCAAAATGTCATAACATAATGAAAATTCAAATTACAAGCTGGGATTTAATCTCCATATTCATCTTCATTTGAAGCATCAAGCCCAAGCCCAAGCCCAAGGTCATCATTTGGTTCAAATTTAACATCATTTGAACCCACAATCCATTGGAATGCCACTCCCACTAGCTACATCTTTGTCAAGATCCACAATTGTCTCATCTATAGAGACTTGGGCAAGCCGTGCAACTATAGCATCTAAATCAGCACATTCAAGGGCTAGATCCCAATTACTTGTCGCACCTACATTATATTTATGTTTCTTATGTGACAATAGATGAAGGTTGGAGTGTATGTAGACCAAATCTTGACTAAGTGGATGGAGGAGTATGTACTCCAATTCTGCTCAGCTGAAGAAGAACATGCAACTTGTTAAAACATAATTATAAATTTATAAAATATAAAATAAAAATATTTTAATATGATAGCATCAAATGGAACTAGAAAATGACAAAAAAATAAAATAAAAAGACATACTTGGGAGAGAAGTTTAATTGCAAGAGGCTACAAGAAAATGGAGCCTTGGCCATGTACATACTACCACTCGTCAACATCCATCCCATATTTGGCTTGAAGAGCAACAACATCAGGATATTTTATAGATACGAATTGGCCAAACTCTCTCAAGTCAATATTTCTAGTCCCCTCATTTGAATATATCTTTTTAAATGCAACCCTATAGCTAGTAGCAACCTCCACATCTCCATATGGTGCTAGCCTCCTTGACGATGCAAGCATCTCTGTGCTATTAAAATTTGGCATCAAAGAAGATGCTAAGAGATGTAAGGGGGTGGTCATCTTGTTCCAACTGTCAACAACAATTTGTTGCACAACTTTGAAAAATGTTTTCGTTGGGTCATTTTCTTTTTTTTTTGTATTATTTCTCTCATTTTCTCCACCATGCAATCCATGGCATCATAAATTTCACCCAAACATGGGCAATCAGTATCAACATACCTAATCATGCTCATATTGGGCTCGGTGAAACTCAAAACATATTCCACACGATCTCGCCATTCATCATCAAGGATCAATGCTCTTACTTTTTGAGCTCTTTCTATAATTGATTGCTTCCATACACTCCACAAGGTGTTGATGACCATAGAACTCAAGGCCTTTCACAACTTCACAAGTCGTCTTAAGATGAGCGTGTGATGTAAATCGTGTTTCGGCAACCTAACATGACATAGAAAAATACGTCATATATCAACTATAAAAACTAAAAACTAAAAATAAAATAAAAATAAAATTACCTTCAACAACTCCAACTTGGAAAAGAAGCTCATTAAACTTTTTTTTTCCGTGATGCCTGCCGCTGCGAAGCCTTCCGTTGCCCTAAGGCCGTCTCCTGCAGCCGTTGCGAAGCCTGCCGCCCTATGACCTTCTGCTGCAGCCGCCCAGCTTCGTCTGGTTGCCGATGCTGTCCCGCCTCCTCTCCCGAATGCTGCTGCAGCCGCCCAGCTTCGATCGACTGCGGATGCCGTCCTGCCTCCTCTCCCGAATGCTACACCCCCTGGCGTGGCTGCTGCGATTGGGGCCTCAGCGGAGGTCCGTGCCTTGGCGGAGGGTCCGAGAGCTTCTACGCCTCTTGCCTCGGTTGCTGCTGGTAATATGGTGGATGGCGATCTAGTGCATCTAGCGCCCTCAGATACTGATCGGGTTGCCCGTGGCTTGGGGCCTGTGGCTGTTATCGTGTGCAAACCCTTGGTTTTCAGGATGTTTGCTGATACTGAAAAGGAGGTTATCCACAACTCCTCTGTGTTTGAATCTCATGGTTTGATTTGTAGGTTTCAGGGCTTTTGGCCTAGCCTCCCTCAGCTGCACACTTGGATTTCCCAAAACTGGGAACCGCTCTTAAAAGGTTCAGTTAACATTTTTCCTTCAGCCAAGGGTTTTTTCATTGCTAAATTTGAATATGCTGAGGATAGATCGAAAATTTTAAGTATTAATCCTTTCAACTGGGAGGACAAATTTGTTTTGATGGTTAAACCCTGGTTCTCGGGTTTTAACCCATCTACTGACTCATTTAATGAGATTCCTATTTGGGTTAGGCTCCCTAACCTTCCCCTTCATCTATGGATGGACTCTCTACTAGAGGAAGTGGGGGAGGCTTTAGGCGAATTCCTAATGATTGATAAGGATTCTTTCCAAATTTATCATTCTACTTATGCTCGGATATTGGTTAACATGGATGTTTCTAAAGGGCTTCCAGTTGAGATAGAGATTGAATCTTCCTTGGGATTTTGGGTCCAACCGCTCGACTTTGAGGGTATCCCCTTTAAATGTCGAAAGTGCTTCCAGACTGGACATGTTGCTGCACGGTGTGAAATTGATAAAACAAAAAAAAATCTGCTTCTTGGTGGAAGGGTGCCTCCTCTGAACACTATTGTGTTAAAAAGAAAAGCTTTTCCTAGGTGGTTGCGCAGGTTCCTCAGGCCGATGGTATTGTGCCTCTGGTTGCTGCCTTTGTTTCTGGTGTAGCTTTGCCTCAAGAGTGTGTGGATGCTTGCGGTGGCATCCCGACTGATCATTTGAAAAATGTTGGATCTTCTTTTTTGGTGGATGGCCTTCCTGCTTCCCAGACTGCTGCTGGACCTTTGTCTGACTCTCTGACTTCTGTTGTCCCTGCCTCTCTGGATGTTGGCTTTGTTCCTCTTGGTGATGGGAGGTCCTCTATTCTGGACCCATCCTCTTGGCAAAAGGCTGCTGCTAGGGTTGAGAAGGGATGGATTAATTGTCCCAGTCCTCTTTTGATATGACTCTTCGATTCCACAAGGGCAGATCAAATTTTTGATCCGTCCTGATTGGGTTGGGGCTGCTGTCTTTTGCAGCCCGCTGGGTTTTGTTGGGGGTCCCTTTGTGTTGTTCCCCCTTTTGTGTTTGGCTGTGCCATGTCTCTTTTGTGTTCTGTTTCTTTGAGTGGACTTTCAAGTTTATCTTTCGGTTCGGGTTGCAGGTCCTTCTAAAACCTGTCTTGTATAGGGTTTCTGGTCCCTTAAAAACTTGTTTTCCTTAATCAAAAACAACTCCAACTTGGAGAAGGTCTTGAATATGGCTTGTGACATATAATAATTAGTCACAAACATTTGAATTTTCTTGTCTTCTGTGTACATTTGTTTCACCCAATCAATTTGTGTGCCAATCTTTTGCATGATTAAATTTAGTGAGTGGACTGCACATGGTATCTAAAAAATGTGACCATATGTAACCTCCCCTACAGTCCTAGCTGCCCTACAATTTTTAGCATTGTCCGTTATGACTTGGACAACATTTTTGGGCCCCACCATGTCAATGGATTCTATGAGGATATTGACAATGAAACTTGCATCTTTCACTTGCCCCTCACAATCCACCGCTTTCAAAAACATTGCTCCTTTAGGGCACACTACTATAACATTGATTAATGACCTATTTTTACAATCTTTCCTTTTATCAGAAATGATGGATACACTTGTTTCCGGCTATGTATCTTTGATGACTTCCAATTGTGTCTCTACGAAAGCTTTCTTTTTTGTCACTAAGGTGGTTTGCAACTTTTCATACCCGAGACAAACATAATTAGGTGGTGTATTGTAAAGGGTATGGACCATCCCAAAAATAAGGTGATCTAACAATGTTGAAAGAAAGCCCATTGCCATAAATGCAATGAGCAATGCTCTGATCTGTAAGCTCTTTGATTTCATTTTATGAATGTAGTACCCAATGAGCCTCTTTTTTGTGTAACCACAACATTCTTTGGTTCTAGAAGGTGGTGGCATTAGCATGAAAGGATGTGGGCTAGCTAGTCTGGTAGAGCCACTACTACTAGAAGGCCTCTTTGAGCTTGATTTGGGAAGAGGATGATCAAGCTTTGGTTTGTTGCTTCTCCTATTGGCTTCTTTTTATTCTCTAATATATTCCATAACTAGAGCTTTTGGCAGCCCTTTGCCATCTAACCCCTTACAAAATTATGTTTCATGTCCACAAATGAAGCAAAGGTGACCTTTCACTTGATAGTATGAACTTATATACTCTATGCCACAATGGTTACACCACCATACAAAACTCCCACCACCACACATTTGCTTGATCATTGTTGTATAATGCCAAAAGTGATGAATCAACATCAATTTAAAAAAGGTTTTGTTGAGTTTGGGCTTGAGCTACTAATTAGAACTCGCACTTGCACTCCCAACTTGAGCCATTATGTATGAATGGAGAACTCAACATTTTTGAAAAAAAATTGAATAAAATTCGACATTATAACCCCGTATTATGCAAAAAAAGTGTAAGTTTTTTTAAAAAACTTAAAAAAATTTGAAAAAAATGAAGATTCATTCACCTTTGATGTTTAAATTTTCCTCTCCAACGATTCCTATGTCTTTGAAGTGCATCTCACACCTCCATAGCCTTCACCTTTGAAGAAAAATGCAATTACTTTCAAGACCTGCTTGGAGAGAAAAAAAATTGAAAGATACAAATAGAATGAGAAGAATGAAGGGTATAGAGCAAATAATGGCAACTTTAGCGTGGAATTATGGTTTTAGAAAAAAAAATAAAAAAATAAAAATTGTTTGTAAGTAAAAACAAAATGCACTTTTTAACCAGTGGGCCCCGTTTTTGGCACCCATGGGCTTGGGTAAAAACAAAATGCACTTTTTAACCAGTGGGCCCCGTTTTTGGCACCCATGGGCTTGGGTTTTCTCAAGCACCCGGTGCATCTTAGGTGCTTGGGTTCCCTGTAAGAATGGTCGCCCGAAACACACCCGGGACAAACCCGACAAGTATAAGGCCTAGAATCGCACCGACTCTGATTCTTTGGGCTACAAGGAGAATCCGGTATTATAGGAATTTGATATACTTCTGTTCATAGCTTCTGCTAAACCAATCTAAATCATTGTGATAAACTTTATGCAGTCTCTTTTGACACGTGGTAGCTTAATGCAAAAGGGGATGTGTTTTCTTTTCTTTCTCTTCACATATTCTTTGGTGCTGATTTATTATTCATGGTAGTTGATTTATTGGAGGTCGTAAATCATCAAATCTTCCATTTTGGGCAGCTAGTTTTCTTTCTTGAATGTGCCTTTTCACATCTTTCCTTGGTCATGAATTCGATTTACTCATATTGTGTGTGTGAAGTAGGGTACCTGCAACTGCAATACAAACACTCAATAGATAATTACAAACATGGTTAGCAAATTGAAATCAAATGAAAGATAAACCATGACAAAGCAACCTATCGCCTCCTAAGAGATGCGAGTGTGGATTTGCTCTCAGATCTGGATAAGCAATCCCAGTGACTTGACTACACCTAGACGAAGGATTTAAAATGAGAATGATATGCAAGCTAGATGAGATTGATTATGCTAGATTGATCCAAAAGGCTAATTAAGCTAATGATATGCATGATTAAGCTATGATTCAACAATTATACTGGAATAGAGATTGATTAAGCTACACGATTCAACAATTATGCTAGAATATGATCAAATTAAACTAGATCTAAGATGCAATTGCCTATGATAACAATGCTTAAATGATATGCTAGAATGGATATGCCTATAGTAACAATTCTTAAAATGATATGAGATGGGATCCTTTGTGCTCCAAAATGGGAGATTTATAGGATTTCCAAGGTCAAGGGTGAGGTGGCACGAATCAACGATCAAGATTGAGTCTGAAGATATCAAGGGTGAAATTGGAGGAGGTTGGAGGGAGGGGCACTTGTCATCTCTGTGGTGACAAGTGTCAAGGAGTCTTGCTCATAAGAGGGCAAGTGTCCAAGGGAGGAGACATGTGGCATGAGTGCCATGTGTCTCAAGGGGAGGATATCCAACCTATAGGAGGTTAGGATAAGGAGGTTAGGATGTGCAAGATAGGATAGGGTTAGTTAACCCCAGGTTTAAGTGAAATGGGCTAGGTTAGAGGGTGGTTAAGCTAGGTGGTTAGAAGTTAGGAGGCATGTAGGTAATTTGAATTTAAAAATTCAAATAATAGGAAAAGGCTAATTAACTTTCAACAACTCATAAATTGATTTGTTTTAATTAATCAAGGGATTAGAAGGAATGAATTAAATGGGGGGAGGATTAATTTACTCAGATTAATTAATCAAAAGGGACTATTGAAACGAACCTATTAAATAAATCATTAGATTTATTAATAAGTAGATAAATAAGAGAATTAATCAAATTTGTTTGTGAATTCGATTAATTGGGAAGGGGGATTAATTAAATAACTGCGTATTTAATTAATTATCTTCAAACCATTTTTAGGTGTATACAACTCCTATTTTCATATTTTTGATAAACCAATCTAAATCATTTTGGAAAGCTTTATGCAATCTCTTCTCATAAGTGGTAGCTTGATGCAAGGAGTACAGGGTAGTCTCATAGTATTATAAGTCATATGTAGACTCATATACAAATGGTCAACATGGTAGACTATAATATAATCTTTTTTTCTTTCATTTCTCACAATTTTTTTGTACTGATTTATTATTCCTGCTGATATTTGATTTATTGGAGGTCATGCATCATCAAATCTTCCATCATTTTGGACAGCTAGTTTGTTTTCTTGGACGCACCTTTTCGCATCTTATCTTGGTCATGAATGACTTCATGTTGCATGGAATGATTTTTCTTTGGTTGGGCATCATTTTGATTGTCCCCGTGACACAATAATGTGCTGATTTTATTGTCTTGGCAGTTAAACTCTAATTGGAGAAGATTCTTCCTTGGGCATGAATCATTGTTTTGTTGCTCAAGTCTCTTTGACTCTGCAACTCCTTCCAATCTTCCCTTTTGAGCTTGATCTTTTCACTTTTGACTTTTGGTCATCCATTTCCTTGGTCGCGTCCCATATTGTTTTGTGACAATGTGCATCGTGGGGAATGTTCTTCTATCTTCTGCTGGCCATATTTTATTCCTGATCATGGTGATTGATCTTGGGTTCGTAAGAGGCATTGTGCAATTTGGTGGTAATTTCATTGGCCACTAATATTCCTTGAGGTGACTGTTAGCTTTGGTGGCTTTCTTTCTTTGAGTGGTGAGGTTTTGTGGTAGTGATCAAATGTTTTCTTTTATCAATTTTCTGATCTTGACGATGATTGCTCTTCTAGACCATAGGCATTAAATTTTGTTTTGAATATGAAATAAGGGTTTCTTTGTACAACAGATCATTCCTAGGCTGCATATTTATTCATTTCGAGGAAAGATGATAGGAGAAGAAGAAAACAATTTTAATGTTTATGAGGCTAAAGATATTTTATGAAACAGCTTGTTCAATCAAAACTATCTTCTACAGATCAGTTCTTTGTTTATACAAATTGATGATGAGTGCATCCAACTTTTCAATCTACTCCTCGCTGAATAAAATTGCTTCTTATTAAGACAACAAAGGAACTCTTAAATATGAAAGGTGCTAGGAGGGGAGAGTAGGGAATGCATCTCTATTTGTGTGAGAGAAAATTCTGGCACATGTGGAATACAAAATGGAGGAGAGGGAAAATAACTGTATACATTAGAGTACTAAAATAGAAGTTAAATTCCTACAATTTGAAGGGGTAAAGTAATAAGAATGTAGGCTATGTTAAAAGCCTCATTGAGTGAGTACAGAAGCAGGCTATTGGAATTGTTGTTGTTATAATACAAAGTATGATGTAACCAAGCTGAAAAAAGTTTCAGGAGATTAATAAAATTATGTAAATTGTTTTCTTTTGTGTGCTGAGTAGTGATTTTTTTTTGAAGGTGATTAGGATTGATTGTTAAGTTGGTACTAGTTCTTGATTACGTTGGAAAAACATGATGTACCAATTAATCTGCTGCTAATCTATATATCTAAATTTATCAAACTCTAAACTACTCTACTAAATGAAATCCAACCACAAGATTAATTTAATGAAATTTAAATGCTAAAATAACCAAAATACAAACAAATCCTAACTTGTAATTAATTGTTGTATATCTAGAGCAATGGTTTGAAGTTCATCCTCAAATTGACACCTTAATTTTAGTGTGTAGCAAGTAGTTGATGGTGACAATGTTTCCAAGACCAAATAGGGTAAATGCTAAAAAAAAAGGTGGCAAGAAAGGGGTAAAATAAGCCGATTTCGTCTATAGCTAGAGTTTGGTTAAGTTTAGGTTGCATTTTCTTTGTTTTTTACTGGTTGCAAGTCAAAAAATTGTGTTCTCTTGTTGCGTACAACCGTGTAGTGTGCTCTAGATTAAACAAAATGAAAGACAAGTGTGAAGTATAAGCTAGGTAGTTGGTTTGGGAAGAGAAGAAAAATGACATGGTCATTGGCATTTGGTTATTTTTTTCTATCAAATCAAGTGAAATTGTTACTTTTTAGTAGGTGGCAATTTTGTAACCGCAATGGTCCTAGCAAAATTATTATTATTATTTCATCAAGATTGTAAGGATTATGAAATCTTCGAAGCAATAATGAGATCGATTTGGTGGTTTCATGACTGTCGATAATTTCATCTGGATAAGGGAAACACAAGGAAGATGAACTTTGAGAAGTAGGACATGGCATAGAGAGATTGAAAGGGACTAAAAGACATGCTATTATATGTTTAGGAGGTTTGGTTAATGTGATTGTCACAAGAACTAGGTTCGATTGTCACTTTTTAAGCCATAAAAGTTGTTTTAGGTGTTTGAATATCATAAGTCTAAAAATGTCAACCTGCACATTTTGGGGCATTTACATATTTGCCTTCAATATAGATGCATTGTAATGATTAATAAACAATATTTTTTTGTCAAATTGGGAATCGAGACTTCAACTTGTTTTTTACCTTTGTTTCCATTATCTTGCTCAAAATTTGTAAAAATGACAAGAGAAAAATTAAGTGTAGCATTACAAAATATTGAAAAAATATTTAGTATGAACTAATTCTGTGACATTTAGAAAACTAACAATCTCACCATCGATCACTACTTGTAAAAATTACAAAACCTAATTGTTTCCACTATCTTGCTCAAATTTTACAAAAACAACAAGAGCAAAATCAAGTGTAGCATTACAAAATATTGAAAAAAACATTAATATGAACTATTTCCGTGATGTTTAGAAAAATACTTATCTCACTACTCATCACTACTTATAAAAATTGAAAAACCTAATTGAAGTGAAGCACTTTTATAAAATTTAGCAAAATCTTGTAAAAATTGTTTAGACATGAAGACTTATCATCTACATGGGGATTTAGAAGGTTACTTAGCTCAAATATGCACCCAAAAATTGTAAAAGTGGTTAACTTTCCATGGCATGAAGGGGTAACTATAAAAAAGTTGGGCCTAAACATAATTCATTTCACTTGCAAGTTTGACAATTTTTTGAGTTTTGAGCCTCCAATGACCATTTTTGGTAAAACCGGATTCAACAAACAGTGCAACATGGTGATCATAGGATGGTGGTTGTAGTGAGTGGTGCATAGATCCATGATAGTTACAAGGAAAAAACTTCATTTTAATTGAAACATAAAATTGATAAAAGAATTAGCTAAATAGTGCAATAGAATTTGTATAGTCCAAATATTTGTTGGGGTAGGTATAATAGATGTGTAAAAATTTGAATTTTAAAATTTGGTTGTTTTATGTGTTTTTAGACATGTTTGACAATTTGGGGGTGTGATCTATGAGAAGACAATGATAATCACTAGGCTAGTCATGTAACCATAGAGGTAATTAGATCACTATCATTAGTGGTAGCAAAGCCACCACCTATTGTAAACAACAAATCTCCATCTATATTGAAAGTTTGCATAATCTTTGATGCTTTAAATTGTAAAAAAATAATACTTGACCCTAAGAAGTGTTTTCTTATTTATTTTCATACGTATTTGGTGAACTTGATGTGAAAAGATAATTTCTTTCTATTTTTTTTTTTTAACACCCCCGCCCCCCCCCCCCCACTCCCTACCCCGCGCCCCCACCTCTCTCTCTCTCTCACACACACACACACACACACACACACACACACACACACACACACACACACACACACACACACACACACACACACACACACACACACACACACACACACACACACACACAAAACTATGGGTAGATTTAAGAGATTAGAACTTTCATCCTATAATTCAATTCTCCTATCTCTTAACTAACCTTGATCTACATCTACCTAATTTTAAAATTAAGGATGTATGGTTTGTTTATATTGGCAAACTTGTGAGTGTATGAAAATTGTATTAAGAAATATGATTAATGATGAGGTTGCAATTAACATAGATCTCATTCCCTTACTTCATAAGAGATTTTGAGTTCTAGGATGAAAGATACAATGTCTTAAATCTTTCCATGAGAGAGAGAGAGAGAGAGAGAAAGGTTGGCTTGAAAAGACAAACAAAAAGGCACTAATTATTCACATTAGGCCCATTGAATATGCTAAGCTATTTTTCTTATAATTTGAAATAAAATTCTAACAAATTTTTATATATGATGAAGCCATTTTTTTGGTAGGTGATAATTTATTAAATATGATTATTCAGGGTTTTGATTGCTTGGAATACCAAACCATCCCTAAAACACACTTGATATTATAGAGGGGCATGATGATATGATGATCAACATTGAAGCTACCTTGAGTGTGTGTGATGATATTATGAGAACATTGATTCTATGGGATGATATTGGTTTTTCATACCCCAAACTACTCTTTTTTTGTCTTATCTTGATATAGCTCCAAATTATATTCTTACTTTACACAAAAACTAGATTATGTGGCTTCTTGAATCCACGTGTTATAAGTCTATTCCTAGAATATTACTTGATTCACCTTAAGTGGGAGATTGATTTTGGTTCATATCTACATTATTTTGTAACGAGACGACTTGCATAGTATAATAATGCAACAATAAATACTTACAAATATAGTAGACACACTTGCAAATGCTTGATAATAATAAGCCACTTTAAAGGATCAAACCTCCAAAATTCTTCAATAAGAAATCGAATTCATAATGTGATGATCAACTATTACTAATTAGCTCACATATATACCATACTTATGCCTTGGATGCCACCCAAGCCCAATATACTATGTATTTAGGATCATATAACTTAATTAATGGATGATAGTGATAAGTTTTCTACACTTATCTCAATACAATCATTGGGTTAATGATGCAAAAATATCCAATAGAATTGATCTATAATGGTGCAAAAATATTAGAAATAGCCCCCCAAGCATTTGTTGGCCACCTCAATTTGTCAACATGATTACAAATGATATAACAATTTATGAGAAAGTTGATTCCCAAAAGTGGGAATAAGTTAGTCAAAAAATTACATGTTAATATAGAATCATGATCACTTACTATTATTTTTGGGGTACCATGAAACTTTCTAATAATATCAATAAAGAAAATTACTATAAATGGTTTTGACAACAAAAAATATGTATATTTGGCAAGTCAATCCACAACAACCATGATGACATTTTCCCTTTAGAACTAGGTAAATGCATGATAAAATCTATGGATATCTCTTCCCAACTTTTTCTTTGAATAGATAAGAATTGTAGAAGATCCAAAATCTTAATCGTCTACCTTATTTTGCTAGCATACTATGCATTTTACTACAAATTTTTGGACATCTCCTTTAAGCCCATCACAAAAGAAATCTTACTTGATTCTATGCTAGAGGAACATGTAGTTTTACAAAAACCCTAAATTAATAGGTTGAGTTCTTACATAGGTACAACCTATCCTTGTACCATAAAGTATTTCCTTTCCATGCAAAATATATTTGACATATTTGTAATGGTGGGAAAATGGTGAATGATAAATCAAGAAGGAAATTACCCTTTCCCTCAAAGAGAGATGAGAGTTATCGATTAGCATTCAAGAAATTTTCACCTTTACATTAGGAAGGGGGAGAAAATAATTCACTAGATTCAATCTCTCCACACAAAGATGGTAGATTGAATTCTGAATGAATTGGGAATGCTAAGTTGATCCCCTCTTCCTTGTTTGATTTGGAAAGGAATCGATTGAATTATGTAGTGAAAAAGTGACAAAGAATTGATTATAACTTGAAATCGGAATATGGGATGAAGCTGTGCACCTAAATCTGACAGTAAAATGTCGAGACGAAGTCGCCTTGCGAATTTGAAGAAAAGTTGCTTGGATCATAGCGGGAATGTACACGGTCCTCCGAAAAATCCGCGAAACGAAAAGGGTTTTTCCGCCTTTGCAAATGAAGCCCGAATCCGAAAGTACGACTATGCACCTGCAACCTACACACAAAAAAGAGAGGGAAATGGGTTGGGATTGGGGGTCAAACCCTAGTTTTGGAATTAACCAAGTAATGAAAGAAAGTACTTGCAAGTAGATGTAAATGAAAGACTGAATTGTAAATCACCTCAAGGGAGGTTGTAGTAGCAATGTTGGTGGAAATGCTTGTGTGGAATTGAATGTTGAAATCAATCTCCTCTTCAATGGTTGAATCCTTGACTTGAATGCAACACCTAGCCTTGAAGGGAGACTTGAGAATGCTCAATGCTGGAAAAGAATGCTTGAATGCTTCATCACTTGTGGAAATTGAATCTCTCCAATTTTGATTTCTCCAACTTCTATCCAAATAGAAGAGCGAATGCCCCCTTAAATACATGTTGGTGGATTTGAATTTTGTCATGGGCCAACATCGGGGCAGTTTCCCCCTCGAGGCACAACCCACATTGCATGCTCTAGGAAGGGTCCTGCCCCAAAATATGGCAGGGATAGGGGCGCCACGCCCCTGTCCTGGGAGGACAAGGGCGGCGGGGCACCACACCCCTGTCCAAGGGGGGCCAATGGTGCCATGCCCCTATCCTACCCCTTTCTCTAGGGTAGAATGCAGTCGGGGTGATGCACATGCCAAGGAAGAAGCTGTTTTCGCAAGTTGAGCAATTTTTGATCTTCGATCAGGAGCTAGAGGATTCAAATTTGCATGCGTGAGGACCCTAATGCAGTCGAAAATTGCTAGGGTCACAATTTTATGACACTAAATTTAGCCCGCACTTTAGTGGGAGTATAAGCATACACCAATACTGTCGGTAAAGTACAAGGAAACAAGATTGAAAAACTTTTACCACGTCAAGGAGGCAAGATGCGCCAAGCCTCCAGTGGACTTAGGATCTTACGACTTTGATTGACAAAGTAAAAGGGAAGATCGAGAAGGGGAGAACCATGACTGCAAGTAGCAAAGTTCCCTTCACTATGAGTCATGAAAGCAAGGATACTAAAGATCACAAAGCAAAAACAAAGTTCACTAAGTAATTGTAAGTATCAGAAGAAGGAAAGTATGAGCGGAGTGTATGCCCCCACGTTAAAGGGATCACACGCGCCTTATCGGGAGCGATTGCTTGAAGGTAGGATACACCCAAGAAAGAGAAAGAAAAAGAGCACGTTATCACAAGGATTTAGCCCCCAATTGACAAATAAACCCAAGGATAATGAACACAAAACACGAGGTAGTGTTGCTTTCCTGAGGGTCAGTATGATGTATGATAACTCATGTATATCATGTATGTATATGCATATAATAATCTTCATTCCCCAAAGGACACTACCTTAGAAGAAAGGGAAGATAGGATGTCTTCTGAGTCAACATGAAAGAAACCAAAAAACAGATCTCAATGCTTTGCATCGTCCCCAAGTAGACATTACGGGAACAATAGAAGAACAAAGATACACATAGAAGAATGGTCACAAAAGAGAAAGAAAGGAGAGAGAGAGAAGATCTACAGTGCTAGTATCACTAATTTAGTACAACATCAGCCTCCCAATCTTGCTAATCACTATTTCGGGAAGGCGAGCAACACGCTAGAGGAGCGACATCGAGCACAACAAATGGAGCTATCACAAGATCCAAACAAGGACTATGCTCATGTTGTAAGTCACTTTGTTCAATTCGAGGAGCTAGGATTAGGGTTTGTGAAAACTCATTCGATAAATGTTTGTCCACATCAACATACTCATACTCACTATCGGAAGCATTGGGAGTTTTATTACTATTATGAATAACATTTTCACCCATTTCTTCATCAAAGTTTAAAGAAAGAGGAGCAAGAACACGAATAGGAGTAAAACCATCACATGTTTTATGCAACTTATGATTTGGAGATGTAGGTTGAACATCTTGCTTAGGAGAAAAGGGAATCATGTCAACTGTCGGAATCTGAGGAGACTAAGTATCTTGAGGGACTAAGTATCTTGAGGGATAGCTTCATGAGCTTGAAGGAAAATAAAAAAGATAATTTAGAAAGAATGCTCTCAATTATATCTAATTGTACAGCTCAAATGTGAATCAGTAGTTTGCACCCCAAATGTAAATCACATATTTTAATGACAGTTCAGCCAGCAAACATCCGATGGAATGTTTTCTCCTCTAAAGTTTGCTTAAGTGGCAAAGATGAAAACTACTTTAGTTATCTAGAACAATATTATGTATCTGTTACTGGAAGATCACTCTGTACTGGTAGTCATTCTCCTGCTTCAAAACATCATTTTACTCTCCTGATTTACATTTTAAGTCATAAAAAGAATCATACAAAATTACTTCTCTTAACCTGGCATTCAACTTTATCTACTGCATGAAAAGGTAATGTATTTGTTTGATACATTTGAAAGCAAGGATAAAACGGAAAATTTTCCATTCATCAATTTACAAAATTTCTCCCTGGTATTAAGAATTAACTACTTTGAATGAATGTCACCCTCACATTAAATTAAATTTATACATGAAAATCGCCATGAGCAGAACATAAGGTGCTTCAGCAGAATAAGAAATTATCATACTTTACTCTTGAAATATCAAAAAGTGTTTACATTTCTCCTACGTTTACAAAATGGTCTACCTCCGCTCTCTTATCTGAGTCGCTACTTCAAGAATTCTGGCTTATATCTCATAAAGGATACCGGTACTAAATCTTATATCACCAGATAATAACCTACAGAATAAGAATTTCTTTTGAGGGAACCTCCAAAATTAAACTAGAAGGCAAACAATTCTTGACGTGAGGGTGTATTTTAGTAATTGCAACCTTGCAAAATGACAAAGGTGTACTGCAAATTCTGATAATCAAATATCATGGTTGAGGTGGAGCAGGACCACGAGGATGAGATGGAACACCCATGCCCATGCCCATTCCAAGGCCAACATTGGTTCCCAGGTTTGTGCATCATGTTTGGTGGAGCAGTTGACTGCAGAAACAGAATAAAACCCAAATGATATACGCAAGTATAGTTGAAGTCCCATGTAAATTAAACAGCAGCTAGCTTTATGCCAGCACGCATAAACAAGCAGCTTACAAGCCATAATCAAAGTTTCAATGATTATGCAGTACTCAATTTTTTTTTGATGGAGATTCAGATCTGCGAGCATGGAAGGGCATGAAGTTTGCCGAGCTGCCAGTCCAGCGAGGGCTTTCAGAAAGTATTTATTTCCACTTGATAAGGGGGCACGAGTCAATAGACTGAACTTCTTCGGCTCTTAGCCGAAGGACTGAGGGGTATCTATTCCGCCAAATTCGTACGGGGCAGATCCCTGTTAGCGCACAATTAACTTTCTGTTCTGCCCATGATTTATGGAGAACACGCGTTGCATATGCATTGTGATTGTAAGCTAACTAAAGAGTTTTAAACTCAAACTACCTCATTATTTCAGTTTAATTGATCTACATCTTCAGAAATTTCATGCATCTCATGCATAATTTGCAATCATATAGATTTTTAATAATGAAAATGAATTAATAGAGTTTCTTTTCCTCTGTTCTTTATTTTGATTTCTCTTGCAAGTTTTGTTTTTCTCTTTCTTAGTTAGATCGTATTTTTGCTTTGCAGAAAATTTAACATGGTATCAGAGCTTGGAGCTAGAAAGAAGGAGCACAACAATTATTTGCTGTAAGATTTATGAAGATTACCATCACCATGGAAGCTGATGTAGACCTCTGTTTCTAGATGCATGCATATTCTTCCATTATTTTTTGCATGCTCCTTGTTTTTTTTTTCTATTTTGATTCTTTAAAATTTGTACGTTCTTTGCAAGCACTGCATGACAAAGATCTGGAAAATTTGGGGCTTTGTTAAAAAAAAAAAAAAGAACTTTAGAAAGTTTATATGGGGTTTTGCTTAATGCATTTAGTATAGGTTTCTTTCAATAAGTTTCCTGAATAAAATAGAAGATTAAAGTTGCTATGCTCTCTTCCTCCTATTGACAGTCAAAAGTATTCTTTTGTTCTAAATTCCTCTCTACATGAGATTCCAATGTTGCAACTTTGTTTGCTCCTAGAGATTCTTTCTAGCAGGTTTCTGACTACATGAGATTCCAGAGTCGCATCCTCGTGTGTTTCCAGAGTTTCTTTCTAGTTGGACATTATTGAGCAATGTATAAACAATGGCATCATCCTAATCGGAGGACATTTTGAAGTTCTTCAACTTGGAGCACATTTCTGCAGATTCATATCTTCCCGTCTTTAGATGATCAGTTTCTGTATTCAGAGACTGTGTACTTGTCTGTTCATCCATGTGAGCATTGCAGAATATGTACAACTGATTTTCAAAGTATCCCAGAGGTACTCATGTAGTGGTTTTTATGATTTTGTACAATCCTGTTGCAATGTGGATTCATTTGCAGTTTTTTTTCATCGGCAATTGCAACTTTCTTTTATAGTTAGAATAATGATTAGGAGTTTTTTTCAATTGAGTTTTCTCCTTTCTTCTTTGTAATTGGGTTTTTGATCAGACTTTGTTTATCTCTCCTTAGTTAGACTTAAGGGGGAGTGTTAGCGCACAATTAACTTTCTGTTCTGCCCATGATTTATGGAGAACAGGCGTTGCATATGCATTGTGATTGTAAGCTAACTAAAGAGTTTTAAACTCAAGCTACCTCATTATTTCAATTTAACTGATCTACATCTTCAGAAATTTCATGCATCTCATGCATAATTTTTGCTCCTGTGATCTATATATCATTTGTAATCATATAGATTTGTAATAATGAAAATGAATTAATATTCTGATTTCTCTTGCAAGTTTTGTTTTTCTCCTTTTTAGCTAGATTTGTATTTTTGCTTTGCAGAAAATTTAACAATCCCCGCTTCATCTTTTATGATGTGGGAGCTTTGCATTCAGCAAGACTATTCGATCACTTACCCTGCAACAAGCCACAAAAACACAGTTTTAAACATTCTCCATGCTGGGTACGTATGTTTCTACTTGATTCTGTCCAAAGATTATTTTTGAAATTTACGATGCACCGTTACTGTTTTTTGCAGTTGATTTATGTAATCTTCCCCTTTACATTAACATAATTATTGAGATCATCTTTTGTTTATCATAATGCTTATAAAGTTAATTAAATAAAATCAGAGCAACCTCTTAAAAGAAGTCCAAAAATTGAGAGCTACAATCAATTCTATCAATAAAAGTGATGACAAGAAACATATGGGGCTGAATGTAATGTCCCCAATTTTAATAAAGCGATTTAATTAAGTTAATTAATTAAGTGGTCTTAAATTTTAAATAATATCATAAGGATTTATTTAATTAATTAATTAAATTATTAAATAAAGAAATCTAAATTAATAAAATAATAAATTATTGTTACCCTGGGTGTAATCTTGAGCTCTTTATAAGACCAAGTTTGGCATAGTTGTAGGTATGGTATGATGAATTTAATATTTTCTTTGTATTTATAAATTCCAATTGAAATTTGACACTGTTGCAGTTTCAGAGGTGCAAGATCCTCCCTATTCTGTAATCGCAATTTCAGAGATGCAAGATCCTCCCTATTCTGTAATCGCAGTTTCAGAAATGCAAGATCCTCATAAGCAGGGACTAATAATGGGAACGGCACATAAATCTAAGAACAATTACTTTTGCTAAGTATTGTCCCTTCGTTATGACTGGACATCTGAAGCAGTGCATATTACTGTATTGCAAGCCTATTTTCATATATTGTTTCATTTTAGATACACCAAAACATTGTCTATGTTAAGGTGATGGTAAATTTCCACATCTCTGAGAACGAATTTCTACAATTTAACATTCATAGCATTCACGCCTGAAAACAAATACTATTTGGCATCCAATATTTTTCATGTAAAAGAGCTCCACGTAAGAGGTTAAGCACTCTTTAAAATTATGCGGAGTATAAGGAATCGTGCCCACTTCATCCAACTTGTTATTCTCTTCTTCTTCTTTCTTTTTTTTTTTTCTCATAACTTTTAAACCACTGGAGTATATTTGTAAATCTACTTCCTTATTCCCTTAAATGGGTATAGTTCAAATAAATCCATCCTCCTGTAAATGCCACATATAGGTATTTTTAAGGTAGAAGGAAAAGGGACATGGTAAATGAATAAAGTAATTTTAGTGTAAAATTTTAGGTGAGGTGAGGAGAGTAGGGGGCCATCCAGAATTTACATAGGAGAAATCTAATTTACTAAGGGTTACGTATTTTTCTCATTTTTTTTAGGAAAGAAAAATGTTAAAAGAGAATAAGGAATTAATATTTTATTTGTTAGGAAATTATTATTTTTAGTATAAAATAGATAATTATTAAATTATCTTATTTTAAAGAGGATTTGTTGTTTAAAATGTAGTATTCTTATTGTCTCAATGCATGTATATTTATTGTTTTGAATCCTAGTTGTTGTATTGGGAAATTATAGAGATTATCTATTAGTTATAAGCATTAATAAAATATTTTCTTTACAATTATGCATATAAGATTCTTATTAATCAAAGGAAGAGTAGCTATCACTCTCCTTCAACTCCATCTTCTCTCTATATCCCTATCTCTCTCCATATTTAATTCCCCCTTTGCCCCTATCTCTTTTAGTCTCTTCCTATTGCAAAAATAACATGAGCTTTTTAGTAATGGATAAATAATTATGTTCCAAAATGCTTTGAAAGAAAAGATGTTGCAATGGCAACATATACAGTCTATGATTTTCTCTTATCTTGGTATTCATGTCCTCCTTGGCAAAGATTTCAATACCATTCCTAGTTGATAGGAAAACCATGAAGGCACCTCACACTTGGATACTAGCTCATCCAATATGTCTAGATACTTATAACCTCTTAACTTAGTTGATGTTCTGACTGGTAATGGGTTAATGACACGGTCCAATGAAAAACAAGGCCTCAAATGTAATGCCCCCTTTTATTTGACCATGAAATATAATTGAATAATTAAAATTAAGTTTTTGACAATAAGAAAATTCAATAATGACTAAATTGAATTATTTAAAAGGATCCTAAAATAATTAATTAATTAAATATTGAATAATCTTAGGCTTTTCAGATTATTCGTATTTAACTAATTTAGTGCTGGACCATGGTTATATATTAAGTGACTTTTCAAAAAGTCATTAAGAGGGTTGTTTTATTATTTGCTAGGGTAAAGCCAAAAATTAAAAAAAGGGGGAAAATTTGAAATATATTCTAGAAGTTTCTCCTATTGGTTATAAAAAGAGCATGAGAAGCTCATTTTAGATATGCTTGGTTTTATTATTTTCTGTTGGAGAGCTTGTCATACGCCATCCATACACACATACAAAGCACAACATTTCCATGCCTTACATAAATGAACCTAGGTGTCCAATTTAAAAAGAAAGAAATAATGATATTTCCTTGAAGGTTGACCCGGGTTAAAACTGAAAGATGCCAACAAGGACTTGACTGAGATTGTTGAGCTTGGTTTGAGTAATTGTCTTTGACCAACTAAAGGATTGGTTTATGTTTTGTTTCTACACTCTGATTTTTTAACTCTTTTTGGATAATATTGCAATACTGAAAAGAAATGGTGAACCCAAACAACACAACAAACTCCTAAGGATGAAATAACGTCTATTGCTATTTAAAAATAAGATTTCTTATTCTTATTTCAAAGTCAAATCAAATGCAGAAGTTCATACCAGGATAAAACCTTGCATATATTAGAAAGGCAGAATGAATAGAAGGCTGAATATTTTAAAATGTGCCACACAATGGCTGTCTATGTCTGACGTAGGCTTTGGGTGGATGTTGTACGACAAAATTAGACTTGATGAAAGTCTACAAATATTGTAATTCAGCTCGATCTGCACCTATGTCCTTTAATTATTCTGTACACTTGAATTCCACTTCTGAAACTATGCAATTTTTTCCTTGTTGGCTGACATCACCTTTCTAATTGATGAAGTACGACCAGTATAATGATTGATGGACAATCTGTAACCTCTCCCAGTGGCTCGATCTGGAAGTTCTCTTAGAAATTTACACAATTTCATCCACTCAACCCTAGCGCCCAGACTGATGGAGGCGTGGGACTCTTTGCTAAAGATGTACGACTGATGGGGGCAACCTGTAGAAGTGTGAAACAACTGCCATGAGGTTTGATCTGCTAACTGTACCCTGGGATTTGTAAATTACAATGATTGTATTCTAATTTTTGCACTGAGAATCACTGTAATAGGCTGATGATTGTCTATGTTCTGCCCTTGAACAAAGTAATACACCCTTGAAAGGTGTTGTCAGCTCCTTTTAGTGGGTGTACGACTGGCAAGAAATCTTCTAAGCAAGCACACGTCCCCTCAATGCTCCAGATCTTCTCTCTATAATGAAAATAATAATAATACTGACCTATATTGATGTAATTTGTGGTTTGTTCTTCTCAATTTAATGGCAAACTTTATGCTGATCAACTGATGATATCAAATGACTTCTAATTTTCCAGGGAACTGGGTATCATCCAGCATGGAAAGCTCAAGAGGCTATGTTCTTGGGCTTGGTTTGTAGAAAAACTGATAACTAGAATTCTCTTCTCAATTTCTTTAAATTTTCAACCTGGTGTTGGATATATTGTTGGACATTGTTGCTGCTAGGATATGCTGTTGTCATTGATGTCAACATATTCCTGTGGTGTGTTTCTAGTTGTGTCCTATTTGTTTTGGTGATCTGCATTGATCCTTGTATGAGTTATTGGTGGTTTTCATGAATTGGTGATGATTTTCATGGTATGTGGTATTTCTGGTGGTGTAGCATGTTGCGGTTGATCTTGGTGTGATTTCCGAGCGAGTTGAGCATTTAGGAATTTGAATTAGGTCCATATTATATCATGTAAATCATTATATTGGTCTGGTGGTCGATCTTTGTATCGTGTGATGTAATTTTGTAATTGTGAGTTGAGGGTTTTACTGACCTTGTTATCAAAGTTGATGAATTGTATATATAGGTGATAAATTCATGTAATTTACATATAAAGGTTGTGTTTGCATTATTAGAGAGAGGTTTGTGTGCGAACAAAGAATCATCTTTTAATATTGTGATTGAGTGGAGATTGGTGTTGCAGAGCAGACATTTGTGCTTAACTAAAACTGTAATTATGCATTTGGAGATGCTATTCTTTCAGTTCATTTTTTCTGGATTGTAGTCCGAATCTTATTGTAAGTCAGTGAGACTTCCCCGAGGGTTGTTACTTTCCGGGTCATTATCTTTTGAGCAGTGAGCTCTATGAAGTGTGCCTGAACGCCTATGCATTCTCCATTGTAATATTTTCACATAAAACTGCAGAACATCATCTTACTGTGGGTTGGTTCCCACTATGGTTTTTCCCTTAATTGAGTTTTCCACGTCAAAATTTTGGTGTTGTGTGTTGTGCTATCAATTTGTTTATCTTTATTATTGTTGCAGTTTATCAGATCAATTTTTGTAGTTAAAGTTTGTAGATATGTGAAAACTGATTCACCCCCCATTTCAGTTTTCGTCCTCTTTGTTGCTAACAATTGGTATTGAAGAGCTAGATCCTCTGGAAGAAGCTTCACTGCTTGAGGAGATCCAGGATGATAGTTGTAGGTGTTATCTTTAAGAAGGACAGTTCGAGATTTGATGGAAGTAATTATGCTATATGGAAGAATCGAATGAAAGTGCACTTGCAATGTCTTAGAGAGGATTACTGGAAGATTACAAAGAATGCCTATTCTGCTCCTCCAAATGGACCAATTACTGTTGATGAGATCAAGGAAGCTGAACATAATATTAGAGAGAAGGAAGCATTGCTTAGTGCCTTGACTGATTTTGAGATGAAAAATGTAATGGGACTTCAGACCACACATGAGATCAGGGAGAAGCTTCAAATCCTGTATGAAGGTGATAAACAAGTGAAAGTTGCTAAGCTGCAGAGTCTGAAAGGAAAATATGAGATGTTGAAGATGGGAGATGATGAGAACATACACTCTTTCATGGCTAAGGTGAATGACCTTGTCCTAGGTATTAGATGTGCCGGTGGAACCCTTGAAGAAGATGAAATTGTTGCTAAGGTGTTGAGATCTCTGCCTCCTGCTTATAAACATAAGGTTGTTGCTATAGATGAGATTTGAAGTGTAACTAGAGTGACAAGAGATATGCTGGTTGGAAAGATTGCTGCATTTGAGCCGAGCAAGTTTGGAGAATCACATGGAAAGTCCGAGACTGCATTTAGAGCATCGACATTTGTATCCAGAAAGTAGAAGTATGATCCTGATGAGTGCAAAATATCTAGATATGGAAGAGAGAGAAGAGAGATGGAAGAGCAAGAAAGAGAGCTAGATGAACTTGAAGCCTTGATTGCCCTAAGATTGCCTAAAGGAGCCAATAAGTATGATTAAAAATTGCCTTTAAAATGTTTCTCTTGCAATAAGATAGGACATTTTGCTTCTAGATGCCCAGAGAGAATGGCTAAATATGAAAGGCATGATAAGTTTGATAAGCATGATATGAATGATAGATATGAGAAGCATGATAAGTATGATAAGCCTTACAAGTCTAACCAGGAGTATATGAATCAGAAGAACTATTATTATGTTACTGATGAAGGTGTTACAGATGAAGAATCATAAGGAGATGAAGGTTGTGTTTATTGCCATTAAATAAGATAGATCGATACTTGTTGATTCCACTAGTTGTTCTATTGAGGAGAAAACTTTAGTTGTTATAGTTGAAAAGAAGATGAATGGGTAATTGATAGCGGTTGTTCACATCATATGATTGGTGATAAGAGAAAACTTGTGAGTATGGAAATATATGATGGTGGAATAGTAAAATTTGGAGATGACAAAGCCCGTGTGATCTGTGGTAGAGGTTCTATTTCTTTTGATGGTAAGCATAACACTGATGATATCTTGTATGTTGAAGGTTTGAAGCATACTATTTTGAGTGTTGGACAAATGGTTGATAAAGGTTATGATTTACAATTCAAGAATGGAAAATGCAAGATCCTAAATTCCACTAGTATAGAGATTGCATCTGGAACTAAGACTGAAGGTAACATTTTTTATTTGAATGTCGGTGAGAAAAGTTGTTTGATTGCTCAGATTGATGAGAGTTGGTTGTGGAATAGGAGAATGTATCATGTTAGCTTTGATTTAATGATTAAGATCAGTTATACACAAGTTGTTAGAGATCAACCTAAGATTGTTAATCCCGCTAATCCGGTATGTAAGGATTGCCAATTGGGTAAGAAAACACACATTTATTTCAAGAGCAAACAATATACATATGATGGATTGCTAGATCTTGTGCATACTGACATGTGTGGACCTACAAATATTAAAAGTGTGCAGGGAGATAGATATTTAATGCTACTAATTGATGATTATTCCAGGATCATGTGGATTGTCTTTTTTAAGTAGAAATCAGAAGCATTGGGCAAATTCAAGATATTCAAAGCAAAGGTGGAGACTGAGTTTGGACTGAAGGTGAAGTGTCTAAGATCTAAAAGAGGTGGATAATTTTGTTTCGGTGAGTTCAATTCATTCTATGAGAAGCATGGGATTAGAACATAATTATCTACTCTTAGAACCCCTCAGCAAGATGGAGTTGTTGAAAGGAAGAACAAAATTGTCTTAGATGTTACAAGGACTATGTTGATTGAAGGGAATGTTCCGAAGACCTATTAGAGAGAAGCTATTTGCACTGTTGTTTACACATTCAACAGAGTTCATATTAAAGGTGATATTGGTAAGACCCCTTATGAGCTATGGTTTGGTCATGTTCCTACTGTGAGATATTTCAAAATTTTGGTAGTAAATGTTATATCAAGAGAGATGAGGATATAGGAAAGTTTGATGCTAGAAGTGATGAAGGAAGTTTCTTGGGATATTCAACCAAGAGCAAAGCCTACTAGTGCTACAATAAAAGATTGAGAAAGATAGTGGAAAGTGCAAATGTGAAGGTGGATGAGATCCTTGGAAAAGAGATTAGAGCATGTGGATATGATGATGGATAACATATTGTTCTAGCCCCTATTCAGACTGAAGAACCAAATCAGACTGATCCAGTAGAGATAGTTAACTCAGATGTTGTTGTCGGTGAAGAAGTGCAGGAACCTAAAAATCAGAACAATCAGAAGACCTCGAGGTATGTACGATTAAATCATTCAGAAAATCAGATTATTGGTGACAAAATAAAGGTGTGATGACTAGAAGAAGGTTAGCTACTGAAGAAGTATGTTTGATTTCCAAAGTTGAACCTAAAGATGTTGTTGAAGCTTGTAAACATGAAAACTGGATGAGAGCTATGGAAGAAGAACTAGATTAGATTGAAAAGAACAATACTTGAGAACTTGTGCCTAAACCTAATAATAAGAATGTTATAGGTACTAAATGGATATTCAGGAATAAACTGAATGAAGCTAGTGAAGTTTTCAGAAATAAAGCTAGCCTGGTTTGCAAAGGATACTCTTAGCAAGAAGGAATTGACTATGAGGATACTTTTGCTCCAGTGGCCAAACTTGAAGCTGTTAGACTGCTACTTGCATATATTACTTATAAAGATTTCAAGGTATATCAGATGGATGTCAAATCTGCCTTTTTGAATGGTGATCTTGAGGAAGAAGTCTACAATGAGCAACCTGATGGATTTTCATTATCAGATGATGGAGACATGGTAAGTAAGTTGAAAAAAGCTCTTTATGGATTGAAACAAGCCCATAGAGCCTAGTATGCTAGACCAGATAAACATTTGTTGAAATTAGGATTCAATAAAGGTGTTGTTGATAGTAATCTATACTTTAAGATAGAGAATGATAACATCTTGATTGTTGAAGTCTTTGTTGATGATATTATTTTTGGAGGTGATGATGACTTGATCATGAAGTTTGTCGGTGATATGCATAAAGAATTTGAAATGTCTATGATTGGAGAAATGAAATTCTTCTTAGGTTTGTAGATTTCACAGACTGGAAAAGGTATATTTATATCTAAAACTAAATATGTGAAGGAATTGCTAAAGAAGTATGGGTTAGATGACTCCAAACTAGTTGGAACTCCTATGGTGATTGGTTGTAATTTGTCTAAGAATGATGAATCTCCAAAAGCTAATCAGAGTTTATATAAATCTTTGGTTGGTGGACTGCTATATCTTACTCAGACTAGACTGAACATTATGCATGTTGTGTGTATGGCTGCTAAATGTCAAGTTGATTCGAAAGAGATTCATGTCACTACTGTGAAGAGGATATTCAAATACTTGAAGGGAACTATGGATTATGGTTTGTGGTATCTAAGGAATGATGATTTCATGGTATGTGCTTACACTAATGTTGATTGAGCTGGTGATGTAGATGATCAGAAGAGCACTACCGGTGGAGCATTCTTTTTGGGTAAGAAATTGGTTTCATGGGCTAGTAAGAAACAAGATTCAGTATCTTTATCTATTGTTGAAGCTGAGTACATTGTTGATGCTAGTAATTGCACTCAGATAGTTTGGATGAAACAAATGTTGAAAGATATCAAAATTATCTATGATGAGCCTATTGTCATATACTATGATAATTCTAGTGTTATTAACATGTCGAAGAATCCAGTGCAACATTCAAAGACTAAGCATGTGTCAATCAAATATCATTATTTGAGAGAGCAAGTTGGTGAAGAGAAGGTGAAGCTAAAGTATGTATCTATAAAGGAACAAATAGCTGATATTTTTGCTAAGCCTTACAGATACATTTGTCTATTGGAGAGATAAATTAGGGGTATCCACCCCTCCTGATGAGAACTAGATGAATTGAGTTGCATCAATTCAATGGACTTCAAAGCCTTATCCTTTAATCTGGATTGATGAGTTGGTGTTGCTCCTTCGGTGGAGCAGTCTGTGTTTTAAGGGGAGAGACTCCTGAGATTCATGTTTTTATTTTGGGGAGAGAGAGTTTGGTTATTCATTTTGAGATCTTTGGCATTTTTGTCAAAGGGGGAGAGTTTTATATGTCTTAATCTTAGGGGGAGTTTGCTAGAGATATCTTCTTTCTTTGCATTGATTTTTTTTCACATTCGTATGTTGCCATCAATGCCAAAGAGGGAGATTGTTCGACATTGTTGAACATTGTTGCTGCTAGGATATATTATTGTCATTGATGTCAATATATTCTCGTGAATTGCTCCAGTGTGTGCAAATTGGGAAGATCTTATGATCTGGTTTGCAGTTTTGTTTTGTTGATCACTATTTTGCAGAGTTCAGTATTTCCTCTGGTATATTCTAGTGTGATAAGATATTGAGCTAAGTTTTTGGGATATTTCTTGGGATGGTCTTGTGTATCTTCATTTCAGATGGTTCATGAATTGGTACTTCGTAAGTTATCTTTCTTCGTGACAGTTGCTGATTGGTTATGTTCTTGAGCTTTCAGATGTTGATTGATGAAGATTTGATAAGTGGTATTTGTGCAGTTGTTTCTAATGATTCTAACATACTTGCTAGTGTTTTCATGAACCAGTGATGATTTTTCATGTTATGCGGTATTTCTGGTGGTGTAGCATGTTGCGGTTGATCTTGAGCATTTGGGAATTTGAATGAGATCCATGTTATGTCATGTAAATCATTATATTGGTTTGGTGGTCGATCTTTGTATCGTGTGATGTAATTTTGTAATTGTGAGTTGAGGGTGTAACCAACCTTGTTACCAAGGTTGATGAATTGTATACATAGGTGATATATTCGTGTAATTTACATATAGAGGTTGTGTTTGCATTATTAGAGAGAGGTTTGTGTGCAAACAATGATTCATCTTTCAGTATTGTGATTGAGTGGAGATTGGTGTTGTAGAGAAGACATTTGTGCTTAACTGGAACTGTAATCAGGCATTTGGAGATGCTATTCTTTCAATTCATTTCTTTCGGATTGTAGTTTGAATCTTGTTGTAAGTCAGTGAGACTTCTTGAGGGTTGTAACCTTCCGGGTCATTATCTTTTGAGCAGTGAGCTCTGGGCAGTGTGCTTGAATGCCTATGCATTCCCCATTGTATATTTTTCACATACTACTACAGAGTATCATCTTACTGTGGGTAGGTTCCCACTATGGTTTTTCCCTTAACAGGGTTTTCCACATCAAAATATTGGCTGCTGTGCTATCAATTTGCTTATCCTTATTATTGTTGTAGTTTATCAGACCAATTTTTGTAGTTAAAGTTTGTAGATTCGGTGAAAACTGATTCACCCCCCCTCTCAGTTGTCCTCCTCTTTGTTGCTAACACCTGGATGCCCAAAATGAATGCCAAATTCATTTTTATTTTCAGCGCTAACCCTAATTTTGAATTAGGGTTTCATTTGCCCTTTTATTAATTAAATAACTATTTTATTTATGCCTCTTTATGAAAATGAAACCACAAGGGGCCTCCATCATTATTTTAATTTGGCCCCTTCATTTTTATAATAATATTTTCTAAAACGCCTAGGTAAGTGGGCCAATGAATTATTATAACTTATTTCCCCGTAAAGTGATTATAATATCACTTTATTATTATTTTATTAAATCCAAACTTAAGAAATATTAATATTTCCTTATTTATTAATAAATGAGCTTCGAGGCTCAGATTGGAATTCCATCTGAACTGCTATGATCACTATTGACGATTGAACCCTTGCAAGCTGACTAGTAGTTCCTCCTAACAAATAGGAACTCACCCTAAAAAATAGGAACCTCGCTCAAAGTGCCAAAAACTGTCTAAGAGGTTCTTGCTCAGCTCTGTGGTCCTCTGAGTGGTCAACATGTTAACTGCCAATTCTCCTAAAAAATAGGAGACCTCCCTAAAAAGTAGGAGACCTCCCTATAAAGTAGGAACTATCGTTTGAAAACTCAAAATGGCTCATAGAGCCCTTGCAAAGCTCTATGCTCCTCAAAATGAGTCCCCTAACCATCTGGTTGACCTACGAGAACTCGAATGAAAGGTCAACCCTCTGTTCATCTCTTGTCGTCTAGAAAGGGAACATTACAAAAACCTTGTTAGGGGCTGACTACGTTAAGGCAAAATAATTTGGGGTTAATAATAGCCGATCCCCTCTTATTGATATATGGCAACCATTTTGGTCAAAGTAATTAATAATAAATTAATGACCCTTAATACCCATCCGACCTACGCTTCAAGCAAGGGAACTGTTAAGTTAAAGGGAACTTTGGATGATATAAATAAGAGATCTTGAGGATCATCAAGGGCTTCAAAAAATGGAAGAAGAAAATAAATGAAGCAAAATTAGAGCAGATCAGATCTAGAGCAAAAATATATGGAAGAGTCTGAAATAAAACTTGAGAAGAGAATAATAAAGACAAAACAATGAATAGGAGGAAAAGAAGATAAAGAGAGGAAGGTAGATCAATCAACATTAGACTGACTCCCTATGTATAATATATATGCAATCATTGAGATGGAGGTCAGATCATAAAATCCTTACTTATTACAGATTGTAGCATTACTATTCAAATTGTATGTAGCTTTAAATAACAACCAAACTTGGGGTGACTAATATTAGAAATAAAAAATAATAATAAAGGTTATTATAAGAGGATCGACTAAGCCCAATAATATAAATAATCATTGGCAGATTATGAATATCATGCAATGGTCGACTAGGTTAAGGAATTAAGCAATATTCAAATTATAGATTCTTTGAGGTTGATTGATTATTGTTTAGGGATGTAAGAGACATATCCTTTCAAGAACAAAGGGCCCTTGGTAAAAGTCACACCCCTATGTGTCCCTTAAGGGATATAAGAGGAGATTCCCCCATTGGGGAAGAGACAACAAGGGAAAAAAAATAGAATTTAGGCATTAAGAACATAAGATCTCTAATCAGGATACATATATTGCTTCAGACCACCTGCAATCCCTAACAACAGTCTGACAACTTAGCAACCATTGGTACATAGTATATTGGTGTTTAATGGATAACTCTTCACAAAGTAATAAACCAATAATAGATACATAATAACATTTATAATTTGTGATCATCCTTCTAGGGATGTATGTTTAAAGATTATGAGTATGCCTAGTATGCAGTCTAGGTGACAAGGCTAGGCATCTCTTGTATATAGTGTATATATGTGAAATGGATAAAATAGTATGCATAAGTCTTCACATATTGGATACATGCAACAACGAAGAATATCTAATTGTTGCAACCAATCATGAGAAGGTTAGTGAGGGAATACAAGGAGGGGAAATAGTTATGAGGTCCTCTTCTAAGAGAACCACCTCATGGTGCTAATGGATAGTTCCATGAGGCCAAGGGGGTGCAAGGAGTGCCCTGCCCTTGGGATTAGAAGGGAAGGATGTTTCAGACACCCTATTGTAGTTTCTCCAAGCCTCTACCATGGTTGACCATTGGATTAAGGAACTCCAATCATGGGGAGTAGAATAAGGATGGAAAGAAGAGGGGAATGGCTACATGATTCCTCAGTAGTACACCCCCTCATATGGATGGCAAAGGGCCACATGATGGCCAAGAGGGGTGGTATATCCGCTCTTGGGCCTAGGATAGAGGATCGTTTCAGGCATCCTAATGTGCCCCTTATCCCAACTCTCCTATGATTGAATTCGATCATAAACTAGGTATATCTAATGATTAAATTAATGTTCCTAACCCTAGTAGGAAAGATCTATGCTTTGACTTAAAATAGTGTTTCTAATAAGGAAGATCTATTTTATGGATTATGTTTCAATGATTTACTAACATGTTTGTAGAATCTCAATCAAGTAAATGATGTCACTAGCTCTATTCCATGTATTATGATATTGTAAACAAATGGTTGGAGGGATATCTTAGGAATTATGTCTTGAAGAAGTAGAGAGCCTGGGTGAGATGGCTACACTTAGGGGAGTACTGCTACAATTCATCCTACCACATGTCCATCAGAATGTCTCCTTTCATGGCACTTTATGGATACAAGGCCCCTATATTTGTTGATTTGATGTTTGGTGATAGCAAATCCCCTCAAGCAAAGGACATTGTGCAGTGGTGTCAAGATATTTTGAAGGTTTTGAAGAATAACCTCTAGATTGCACAAAATCAATGGAATTTGTACGTTGATCAACAACATATAGAACGCACATTTGAGGGTGGAGACATGGTCTATCTTAGGCTTCAACCTTTCAGACAATCTACTCTCAAGAGGAGTGGAGTGGAGAAACTCAAGCCACGTTTCTATGGGCTGTTCAAATTCATTAGGAGAGTTGGTGCAATGGCTTATGAGTTGGGGCTACCGATGAGTAGAAAAGTTCACAATATCTTCCACGTGTCTGACCTTAAGAAGGCACTTGGACATAATGTGGTTCTCTTCCGATTTGCCTCCCTTAGATGAGGAAGGACAATTGGTGTTGATTACATAAGAGATCATTGATTTCATAGAATTTTCTTTGAGGAGGAGGACAATCAAGGAGTATTTGGTGAAGTGGAAGAATTTGCATATGGGGGATGCTACTTGGGAGAATGAGGAGATTTTGCAGCATCCGGACTTACGATTGCTTGAGGACAAGCAATCTTGTGGAGGACGGACTATAATATCCCCTTCTTAGCAGTAATCAGTTCAGTTGGCTGTTAGCCTATTTCAAAGACTCGTAGGCTAGTCAGGAGTAGAAATTAGGGTTCCCTACTTTCTAAGAGGATGTCTCGACAATTTTGGTGGCTTGCATGTTGGAGTTTTATAGTTCTAATTTTGGATTTCTTCTGGGTTTTTAGAAAGCTTCACAATGATGGTACATGCATAGCAAGTAGTGAAGTTTGGTAAACTTACTATTTTTAATAAGTGGGGGTGAGGTCAACTCATTTCTCTGGGTTTTCAGAGAGCTTCGCCATGGTGTGACATTCAGCTGGATCCAAAGACTTTTTCAGAGTTACTATGTTTAGTAAGCTGCGTCGACTACTCAGAATGTGGTTAAAATCACTTTGGAAACACTTACTATTTTTTAGTAGGATGCTATTTATAGTAAGTACTATTTTGGTAATACTATTTTTGGTAGGTTTCTATGGTCTAGTTTTGAGGGTATTTCTGGCAGTGTATTTTTTGGTACCTTTCGCCTTCAGCTCTCTATGGCAGTGTTCAATTTATGGAAACAAAGTTTTTTTTTAATACTTTTAATGTTTCCACATGGCCTAGCGTGTGACTTATGTTATGACTTAAGGGGTTGATTTGGTGCTAAAAGTATTATTTTTATGACTTAAGGTTGGACTTCCACTTTGGAGTTATTTCATTAAAAGCTTAATTTGTAACGTGTAAACAATTATTTAAGTGGGTGATCCTTTTGGAGGAATATATGATTTAAAATAAAGATAAATATTATATTGCTTTGGGCGTCCAAGTTGGCATTTGATTTCATTTCATTTAATGTCAATTTGGAGGGAGATGAATTTGAATTTGAGAAGAGTGTTTCTATAAATACAAGGCTCTTCTCCTCATTTGGACATCCATGAATATTTGTAATGAAGTGCTGCCAAACTTGTGCTTTGAAGTTGAGTGCTTCCTAGCTTGTGCCAATTTTGTGCTTGAGAGATAGCAGCTAACTATTGGAGAGCCTATTTCTCATTCAGAGGAATAGAATGAGCTACATTTAGATGGATTTTGTTATTGTATTTTAAGTTTTCTAAGTGTTAGTGTGATTTTGTATGTTGTTGGTTTGTCCATGGCTGAAGAAGTTATTCAATCATATCACCCTACCTAATTGTTTGATCATTCTGGCTATTGGCTTGTTGGATTCCTCTTTGCTAGGTATCCCTTTTTGTAAAGTTTTACGAATTATATCGAAGAGCTGGATTTTTAAGATAGATTGCCCTTCTCTAGGCAGGTTGTACCATGTTGGAAGTGACCTTGCGATGGGTGCATTAAAACTTTGAAGGGTATTTGGATTAGTTTGTTGGTTGAGACTTGGGTGTTCCCTTCCTAGCTCTCATTTTCCTTTGATTTGGATCTATTCAGAGGTGTCTTGAAGGAGATACAAACTTCATAGTGCTGCTGGTCTGGTTTTTGGTGTGTTATTTTAGATATGGTAAAGTGTTCTTTTTGGCTTGTATTTTCCAGTATTCATGTTTGTAGCTTCTTGGAGTATCTTCTTGTATCTCTTAAAGATTGGAGCTTGATGTATTGACAAGTATTTTGGAGAGTTGCCATTGTAAGACTTTATTTAGTAGTATCAAAACAATCCATTTTATTTCTACACTATATTTCTTGTATCGCCCACTGCACAAGTGGAAGATGTTGGCTTGTTGCCTATCTCTAATTCTATTTTATACTCTCGTCCTCCTATTGAATAAGTGGTTGAGTGATTCTCTTGTTTAATTTTAGTCTTCTTGGGTTTGTAATTGGCTGGTTATACTACCAAATAGTTGTTAATTTTCAGCATTTTTTTATCTCGCCGAAAAGTGGAAGTGTTGGTCCAACCGCCAATATGTATTGCTTTCAATATTTCATCTTTCTAACGCTAATGGGTGAGATTATTGTATTTAAAAATTGAAAAAAAAAAGGTGACATTTTATGTTATTATTAGTTGTTTTGAGCCTTTCATTTAGGTTCTCATTTAGGGATGGTAGCTGCAATAAAAAATGAGACTGCTTCAAGAAGATTCAAATTATGGTTGTGTGGGCATGAGTGATGTCCAAGACGTTGACAAAAATATTGCTTGGATCTTGCAAAGTGTTGATTGAAAATTTTGTACACTTGGGAAAATATACAAAATTGTGGTTTTAACCACACTGTGAGTAAAACTCTCATAATTAAGGGAAGACTCCCCCTATCTAAAAGCTAAACTAATCTAATATGGGTGGGACATCAGTCTTTCTTCTTCTTTCAAGAGAAACTATACTCTTTTCTCTTCACAAAAAAGTAATAGCAATTGGAAATAAATAACAACAAATACAGAAATGAGACTTCTTTGTAGGATTTTTGGAACATAAAGGGAAGAAAAGTTCCCATGAAGGCGGAAAGACCTCTGTCACTTCCTCGGGATGGGAAAACAAAAAGAAAGCTCAAAGTCTTCAACTATCTATTCTCCTATCAACCTTTCTAGATGATTTTATGCTAACTAAGCACAATATGTAGCAGCTCAAAGTCTAACTACATGATGCAATTCAACTCACATGCACAAGTCTTAAAGATAGAAGCAACACAAAGTCTACAAACTATCTTCCCACTTTAGCTTTCCACACTAGTTTCAAATATGATAAGAAACTCAAAGTCTGCAAGACCAAATCTGAAAACCAAACATATAACTCTAAATAAAATTAGCAGCTCAAAGTCTGCAAGATTGAATTCAAATCTCTCTTTCACAATAGAACAAAATTCACAATCAACTCTAGAAAATGTCGCCACATAACAAATTGAATTGGCACAAAGTCTCAACACAACTTGCCTCTTTTATTGAAACCAATATGATTTACATTTGTGCTCAAAGTCTTAGAGTGTACATACAAAATGGCAGAATTTTGTTGCATTGCCAAAAGATAAAGATTACAATAGACCCCTCAAGTATTTATAAAAGAGGAGTCATGAGAAAAAGGTGGGAGGATCCCAACTAGCTTAAGAAATTCTCTCAACCACCAAGACTTACTCAATAACTAACTATGACTTATTCCAACTACAATCCTAATTGAACACAACTTGTAGTTGCTTTACATGTAATTACAAAAGTACAAGTAATGAGTTAACTTGCAATTACAAAGTTTTTTTTTACATGTAACTTGTCAAAACAAAATTATAAATACATAACTAAAACTATTCCATGTGTCTAAAGACGTGACTCTAATTGCATCATCCTTTGTCTGTGATGATCTTCATGTTGCTTCAAGATGCTAGAACTTGAAGTATTCTAGGTCAGTGAAGGCATCTTGAACTGGAATGAGAATTTCCATCCTTATCTTCTTTCTTGGGGTAGTACTAGCTTTTCAAGAAGGAAAGGGTTACCTTCCTCTTTCCATGTCATGACCATATTTGTCTTGAAAGAATTATGTGCTCTCAAACATGAATTATTGTTGTATCTCTTTTTTGTATCATCCTCCAATCTTGAAATCTGCTTGCAAAATAAGGCCCATGCCGTAATTCATTGATTCAGTAGGTCGTGTGTATAGACCAAACTGACAAGGGAAGGGATAAATTGATGCAAAAATGGTCTCACAGGTGAATTTCAGGTTTTGGAAGCTGCATTATATGTGTGGGGAAAACAAGAGCATTAACTTGCAATTGTGGAGAACAAACATGCAAATTCATATGTGTAATGGGTAACTACAAGTTTGCACTTGTAATTGGACCTTTAAAACTCATTTTCAAGTGGTTTTTGAGTGCATTTTGGACCAATTTTGGGTTCTAGATGGCTGACTGCAGGTAGACTTTAAATGGGGAAAATGAATGAAAGTGTTAAATGAGTGGATGAAATGGTGGGAATAGGGATCTTGATATGAGGGAAATGAAGCTTATGAACAAAAACAACAAGTGCAGATGGTTATGAATGGATTTTTGAAGAACTTTTCCATGTTGATCACATGAAAAATGGGAAGAACTTTTACTTGTAATAAAGTTTTAAAAACCTGATTTTGGAAAGACAAGATTTTTCCAAATTTGAAACTTGGAATTTCACCAAAAGATGGTTAAGATTTTTCAACCAAAGGGGTAGATCAACTATTTTCATCTTACATGCAATCGGGTTTTTAAATCCCGAATGCAAGTAAAGAGGGAAAATGGGGAAAGACAATGCAATTTGCAAATTGCTTTGCAAACTTGGAACAAAGGAAAAAAATCTCTCACAAAACCGATTTTAGGAAAGAGCAAAACAAAACTAACAACTATCATGAAGAGAAATAATCTCTTATAGACAAAAGAAGAAGATTAAAACCCTAGCCACTTTTTTAAGAAAACACCATATGTAGCAAAAACGACTATCAAAATGGCATGAGAATTGGTCAAATCTTCATCCAAACCCCACGCCTAGGTGAAAGAAGCCAAAACGACTTAGGAAAGGCAAGATTCGTAGCATTTGAAGAAGAAAATCGTGGCATTTTTCAAAAACGTTTTTGTTGTTAAAACACCATAAAACTAGCAACAATGTCTTCCAAATGGCATGAAGAGAGTTGGAAAATGCATGAAAACAACAAGGAATCCAAAACACCTTCCTCCTTGAATTTCTCCACAAAAATCATTGGAAATCTTCAACAAAATCCTCCAATATTGTTGGTCAGGTTTTTGGGAAAGAAGAACAAGTTTAAAATTGCATGCAATAAGGAAAATCGGGTTTTTGAAAGAAAACAAGTAGTTTAAAATACTTGTAATAGGGAAATAAAAATCCCATTACAAGCTTTAAACAACTCAACAAAAGACTAGTAAAGGGAAAATAAAATTCCTTTTACAAGTCACAAAAACAACTTAAAAATAAAACATGTAATAGGGAAATAAAATCCCTATTACAACTTAAAGTGACTTTATAAAACTTGTAATGGAGGAGAAAAACCCCTACCATAACTTAAAATCACTTAAGTGGAAATTTTTAAAAGAATTACAAGTTTTATTTTAACTTATAAAACTTGTAATTCTTTTAAAAAGTTCACTTGTAATATGCCCAAAAAGTTCCTACAATGACTTAAAAGATAAAAAGCAACAAGGGGAAAATAAAAAGTAAGTTACAAGTTCTATTTTTCATAAAGTGCACTTGTAATTAACTAAAAATTTCCCTACAAAGACTAAAACAAAGGAAAACATTAAAACTTGCAACTTAAGGAAAATTTCCCACTTGCAGTCAAGGAGAAAAAAACCTGAAATTGAAGGAAAGACATAGCAAAGGGACCTAGAATGCGATGAAATTTGAAATGTGGATCGAGGATGGACTGAGGATTAAGACAGTCCAAGGGCAAAGCAAAATTTTGCCTTGGGAAGCGTGCTATAGAGTAAAATCTTTAACATGCAGTGACTGTTCTGAAACCCGAAATTGCATAGAAAGCAAGGAAAAGGAAGACCAAAACTCACAAAAACTTGGACAATGATGGCAAAGACCCCCCCCCCCCCCCCCCCCCCAATGATCTGACACTATCAAATGTGAGTTTTGTACCTCGTAAAATGTGCCTTGGAGACAAAAATGACACTTTTAGGCAAAAATTTATAAGGGTTGTCACATTTTTGAGAATCAAAAAATGAGGACAACATAAAGAAACGAGGTTTGTAAAATCGAAAGTTAGAAGAGGATACATTTTATTAATTAAGGATTTTGTGCAGCAGAAGAACCTTTTCACCAAAAAGGTAAAATGAATGAAATGAAAACATGCAACTAAAATACACATAGAATTCCATTGGCAAAGGATATTGTCTAGCTCAAAATGTAAAATGTTGTGTGGCAAAGTATCTTCACTAGGGGATTAAATTATTTTACACAAGTAATGGATAGAAAGTGACTGGTCAACCATCAAAAGGGGGGAAATTTGCTATTTTTGATCAGAGATAAAAGGTGGGTTGAAAACAGAGATAGGCAAAGATTCAAAAGGATAAATTTTAAGTCAGAGATAGTTAGGTACCATAAATATAAATTTTTAGTCAAAGGGCCAAAAATGAGTGTGACAAGATATTGCAAAAATATTTTCTATAATTTTTATGTGATTTCAACAAGATCAAGGTGCAGGTCAAGAGATAGAGATGAAAGAGGAAAAAAATGCAGATTTTGAAGACTAAATTAAAAATTTCCTGAGGATGCCATGTGTCAAATGTATATTTATTTTAGGGCTTCTCTAGGGTTTTTCTTCTAGTCCTTTTATTCTCTTCTTTTCTCATTCTGAGGGGTTCTAGATTTTGGCTCCAAGTTAGCATTGTAATGTTTTTGTGTAGGGTAGTTTAGGGCTTAGCTTATTTTGATATTTTAGTTTCTGAGTGTTTTAATAATATTTTTGATGACAGTAAGCAAACTAGTATGGAGTACTAATGTTGTAATGTCTCCTGTACATGTTCAGTTTTCTTCTAAATCAAAGAAATCAAGGATTTTAATGGTTTTTGTCACACACTTGTTGTGATAAGTGTTTGGCTTGGAGGCTCATTCTCAAGGAGCATGTTAAAGCTTTCTTACAAGCAAATGTTGGGGTTTATTGTACATTTTTAGGATTAATAAGAATGTGTTCAACATGTTTATTTGAGGCCTTATCATTGTAATGTAGTTATGTTCTAAAGGTTACTAGTTTTGTATTATATGTTGCTATCATAAATGTATGCTTCATTTTCTGATCTTGTAAGTTGTCAAAGGGGTTGTCCTAAGGCTTATTCTTGTGCAAAGCATGAAGGGAACCATATGTTAAATCTGAAAATCAAAGCATTTATTTTATTTCCTTTGTTTTTCCCTTTCTCCACTTCATACTAGTTTTTGATAAGAGTAAGAGGGATGCATTAGCTAAAAATGTATTTGTATGAAGATCCCACCATATTGTATGAAGTGTATCTACTATAGCATCACTGTCTGTGATAGAAAAAAATATGAAAGTGGTGTGACTATGGGTATACTCGCCTTGGTCCCACAAAGCCTAAAGTGCAAAAGGCTTTCATAGCCTTGTTTGTTGGCCATTGAGTCCAATTATCTGTGGATAGAAATAGGGCCATTCTTAGGATTTTTTGGAATATCAGTTGGAAAAACCAACAAGCTCTCCCCATTTTTCATGACACTATTCTTTGGCCTCATTAATTCTAATCCTACCCCCAATCCCCCCCCTCTAATTTCATGAAAATTCCTCTTTCCTTTAACCTTGTTATTGATTTCCCCATGGTATTCATTCCCATAGCAACTGAAATTTTTACGTTAGGGTTAATTTGCTTACCATTTGAAACCACATACTGGTGTGATGGCCCTTCATCACACACCACCTTTTCTTTCCCTTTCCACGGCTTGCTTGTGTGCTCCAATGCTCTCGATTTTGTGCTTTGGTGGTCTTTCCTCCTCCAATTTCTAAACACATCTGCCCTTGGAGTTACTTTTTTCCAAAACTTCCCATACCTCTTTTGATTGTATCTATTTCTTTTTAGTAGATCTACAAATTGGGTTCCCATGTTCGAAGTCCTTTACTCCCTTCGATGATTTAGATTTTGCTCTCTCTGGTTTTTCCATTTTTGCAGTTGCATCCAAGGTAGTCCTCTTTGCCTTATGCCATTTGTCCTTCCCCTATGGTTTCCTAGCCTCTATTTGTTCCTCATTCTAAGGTTTGGTAGGCACTTGTCTATCTATCTCTTGTTTTCAAAAACTCATTATGGAACATGTTCTTCTCCATGTCTTCCCCTTGCTGCAATATCCTCCCAAGGGCATCTATCCTCCTCCACATCTCCCTAGGCCTTCCCTTCTAGGTCATCTTCTCTTCTCCTAGCATCCTTGCCGAAGTTTGCTTCACCAAAATTTGCTTCGCTCGCTCCTCCCACCATTTTTTTAATCTTCATATCATTTTTTTTTTTATCAATATGACTGTTATTTATCTACGTATTTAGTATTTGTGTCATTTTAGTTAATCAAACAACATCACTTGCCTCACTTTTCTGTTACGATCTCTCTTAAGATCAATATGCAATGTTATGTGCATAATAAAAGGGCCTTCCTAATTTTACATATTTTTGTATGTTGGTAGCACTTAACACTTTCCTAATAACTTTATCTTATGAGTTCTTAAGGAAACTGCAATTATATATCTTACCATCAATCTTCCAAACCTAGAAACTTTATGAACTTATTTTCACTTTTATATGTGTTTAGTGACATAGATACTTTTTTATTTTTATACAAAGTGATCATTTTGAAAATAGAGAGTGGTTCCCTTATAAAAAAAGAGAGCCTAGGTTAATCTTACAAACATTTTACACTAATTAAGAGAAATACAAATATTATTTATAAAATTAAAATTGAACCTAATAAAAGTCATTTTATATATTTTTTTCCTTAATTGGTAGTAGTTATTGCCTTTTTATTGAAATTTTTACTACTATAAATTATTATTTGTGTAATCATTAAAATTTATCTTTTTATAAAAATTAGATATACTTTACACTATTTATCTTCAAGGCTTCTATTTTATTCATAGTTAAGTTTACATTTATTAATAAGATTATCAGATTATTGGTCTTAAAATTCTACTTTTCATATGATATCAAGTAGCTTTTTATAATCAATCTGACATGTTGCCTATTTTAAGAAGTTCATAGCCTTGGCTGTTGAGTTTACTGGGTGCATATGTATTTCTCAGGCATCACAATAATATACACAACAAGTCATACACACGGATCATGGTATGTGAATGACATGTAACTTCTTTTCAATGCTTCTAATGTTCTCGTTTGAAGGGATGATACCCGGAACCAAAGATGTGAAAAGACATGACACCAATCGGGGTGCCACTACAAGGAGGGGGTGCGATATGAACAGACACCCGATAGGCAAAAAAGTATTAGTTATCCATTAACAAATGGATGTTAATGAAAAGAATCATACATGGAAAAGTAACAAGCAGTTAGTAAATTAAAAGTAGCATATATATAAGACAACGATATCTCCTACTGCTACAATAACATCAACACTCCCTCTTAGCTAGGGAGATATCTTTCTAAATATCCATGTCATGAAGTCTCTCAACATGACACTCATAATGGCTACACCCATTTGTGGAAGAAGGTTCATCACAGAGTCATGATATCGTCATGGAGTCACTCAACATGATGTCCACCATGGCTACTCCCATGCGTGGAAAAGAATATGTGCACAAGTGACCATCACGAAGTCACTTGACGTGATGCCATCATGGAGTCACTCAACATGACGTCCACCATGGCTACTCCCATGTGTAAAAAAAAAACACAAGTACAAAGGATTCATCACAGAGTCTCTCAACGTGATGTTTTCATGGAGTTTCTCAACATGACATCCGCCATGGATACTCCCAGAGGGTGGAAAGAACCACATCTCTGTCTCGGGGATGGACAAGGGGTTGCACCTCAAGTTTCTCTGTCTCAGGGAAAAAATGCATTAACAAGGGCTTTCACCTCAACTTTCTCTGTCTCAGAGTAAAAATGCATTAACAAGGGATTTCACTGCAGAGTCAAGGGATTTCACCTCAAATCTCTCTATATCAGAGAAAAATGCATTAACAAGGGCTCTTCATGATGATGTGACACTAACTCATTTCAGTGCATTTTTCTAGAATTTTTTTGATGAACTATGGGATTTTTTTGTTTTGTCGGATCTTATGAGGCAATTTGTGTCAAATTTGTTTTTTTTAAAATCTTGCTTGACGTTCGTCAGAATTTTGAAGAAATTACTTATCGTTGGTAATATGATGGTTGTTCATCGGAATTCCGATGACAAACAGAAAAGTGAAAGAGTAAAAAAAAAACCCTTAGGGTTAGTCAAGTAAATGATATAAAAAATCGCGTAGACAGTGTTTTCTGTACTTGCGACATTGTTTTGCTTGGCTTGTGAAGGTTATAGACTTAATTTTCCATAGCCCAATTTTTTTGCCTATGAAGAAAAATCATGTCAGATAATATCAATGAAGAACAAAATAAGGAGACTATTGCTAGATTGTGGTCTAGCTTGAAAAAAAAGATGATGGGAAATGTTATTGTCCCTGCAAAACTTGTAAGGGCTTAAAGACTAGAAGACTTTTAATCACAACAACTGAGAAACATTGTAGGCAGGATGGTCGCATTGAAGGGGGGCATGACTATCATCCATTGGTAAGTTGTTAATTATGTGTGTCTATATTGATTGCATTTGTAAACATTTATATTGTTTTAACAATTTATATACATAAAAAATTACTTGATAATGAGATCATGATCATGGCTTATTTATGTTGATCATTTTTATATAGGTGGCACGCTCTAGGGCACATGATATGGACTACCACAACCCAGAGAATGTGGTTTTCCAAGTGGAGGAACATGGATGTGTGAAGATTGAAGCTAAAGATAATGATCCTATGGATGAAGATGATCATGCACCAAAAAACATGGTTGAAGATGATGGTACAAATACATTGATCCATGACACGTTTAGTATCAACACAGCTGATCATGATGATCAAGATGACTTTTATGTTGTTCATGATTTACCTGTACTTGAGAAGGCATACGAGCCCCTTTATGAAGGCTCCCAAACAACTCTTCTCTCTGTTGTATTGTTGTTGGTGAACTTGAAGGTTATGAATGGTTTATCCAACATATATGTCATCTCTTTTCATCTATTTTTGTTGTTATTTCATCACTAGTAAATAAATGGTGAAATATGTACCATTAATATTCTTTATATTAACATTTTTTTTTCATTCTAGATTGATAGGTGATTTTTTGTTACCACCATCAAATATTCTACCTTTCTCATACCAAGAATTATTTGCCATAATGAAAGATATTAGAATGGAGTATCAAACAATAGATGCATGTCCCAATGATCATATTATATATCATAAACAACATGAATTTGCAATAGAATGCCCCGAATGTCATATTAGTAGATATCAAACATATCAACTAACAAAAAAGGTGCCTCACAAGGTTCTTAATTATATTCTCATTATTCCACGTTTGCAACAATTATTTAGGTGTGAAAGCTTGCTACAATTTATGGATTACCATGCACACAATAGAAGTCGAGATGACATTCTTTGAATTCCTGCAAATGGTTCTACATTTACAGACATAGAAGAAAAATGGCCACACTTTAACGAAGAGCCTCGTAATCTCAGGCTTTCATTAGCAATGAATGGTGTCAATCCATTTGGAAAGCTGAGATCTATTTACTCAGTGTGGCCTATTTTTGTTATCAACAATAACATTTCTCCATGGACGTAAATAAAGAAGGAGCACATAATGTTGGCAATGATTGTTCCAAGTATTTTTTTCATTTAATAGTCATGTACATTAAATTATATATATTGCCGTAAAATGGTTATAATAATTATGTAATGTTTTTGTTCATTCAACTAGGTAAGTACCAAGTTAAAGATATGAATGTATATATCGAGCCTCTTATCGATGAGTTGTTGGAGTTATGGAATGGTGTCACTATGTATGACGTCTCTAGACCAATAGGACAAAGACAATTTCAATTCCATACAATGCTTGTATGGACAATTCATGATGCCCCAGGGCTAACACATTTTTATGGTATGTTATAATGTTCAACTTACGGACCTTAATAATGTTTAATTTTTTAAAGTATAAATCATGCATTTTTAAAAATAATCCATTCAATATATATAATTATAAAAATTAACATATTTAATCCAATTATACACGATCTTGCAGGGCTTCAAACAAAGGGAAAATTTGTATGTCTAGTTGGTGGTCCAAAGATGAAATCTCGTCATTCAACAAGTTTAGGAAAATAGGTTTTTGATGAGTATAGGCACTTCCTCCACAAAAATCATAAGTATCGAACTACTAAAAAACATCTTTTCAATGAGAAAGAAGAGACGACATCAAAACCATGAAGAATGACACCTTGCCTATGGAAGTTGGAATATAATAGAATTAATCGTCAAGGTAATGTCATTCAATCTAATTGTTTATCTATCATATATGACATGCTTGGAATTTATATTTTTATATTGTGTTTTGTTTACTCATGCTGTAATTGACGGTGATTGTTGTTGTTAACTTTTTAAACTTATATGCTTCATGAAGGTTGTCAAGACATTAATGACCACCTTCCAAAGGGACTAAAAATTTATCCCAGACAATTTAGTAGGTTGCCCTACTATGAGCGGCTACAAATTGTGCATTTGTTTGATACTATCCATATTGGAAAGAATATAACTGAGATGTTATGGAAAATATTGGATGGAAGGCATGACAAAGAAAAAATTGTCAAAATTTGTAGTGACGTTCAAGAATCCAATCATGCAATGAAAAATGTCATTCAATTAAATAGCGATGGAGACCAAATTAACATAAATGCCCTTCCTTGGTTGTTAATGGAGCAGCAAAGCAATTCTATAAAAGAAGCCATACGAAAAATTTGATTTCCAACAGGATTCGTTGCGAACATAAACAATCTCATAACAAAGAAAAGTGAGTTTGGGCCAGGGATGAAAACATATGATTGGCATACCTTCATTAAGGTAATTCATGTTCTTGTATATTTACTATATATTTGTATACTGCATGTACTTTTCATTGTATTATGTTTACTAGTTTTGGAAAAACAATGTAAAGATCATTTTATAATTGTTGCAGTACGTTCTACCTCTATCTCTCACAAACCACTTCAACAATAATGTCAAGCAAGCTATATATGATCTTGGAAAATACATGAGGTAAGTAGCGATATTTGTTCAATTTGTTGTATAGATATTATATTTGCTATTTGTTTTACTTGTTATGTAATATATTGTATATTATTTTGTTAATTCTTGTTAATATATTTGCATCTTGAATCACTTGTAGATGGTTGTCATCTAAAGAAATCCATAAGGAAGATATAAAATATTGGAAGAGAAAAATTCCTTGTCTAATGTGTGAAATGTAAAAGTGTCTACCTTCGACATTTTTCAATGCATGAGAACACTACCTCATACACCAAGTTGAGGAGATTGAATTGTGTGGACTTGTACACACAAGGTCAATGTGGATGGTTGAGAGGCACTTGAAATTTTTGAAGGCTTTGGTTTGACAAAGAGCACATCTAGAGGGTTCTATGGTGGAGGGATATATGGTATACCAGACTATGGTGTACATTATTGAATATCTTTCTAAGTTTGCAGCAAAGATCCATGTAGATCGCATTTGGGATCCCAACTCCATTAACAAATTCGAAGGGGAGTACCTGATGGGGAAAGGTAGATTGAGGAAAGTGAGAGGTAATTATTGGATGTTCATGGACATTAATCTGAATACATTTTACATTTGGTTTTTATATATATTGTAGTTAATTAATTCTTAATCTTCAATATACATTAGTTGTAAATTTCTAGTTATTTTTTATATAGTTGCTCGAGAGTGGGATGCACTACATTTGTATGTTGCAAATAATCTTGATTGGATGACGGCATGGATTGAACAATGTCAACAATCTGGTCGTGCATTAACATGGGAAGGTGTGGCTTCATTGGTTAAAGAATTTCATTGTAATGGAGATTCCAATGTTACACCAAGGGAAATTGATTTGGCATATGGTTTAAGAGATAAATAGGTACGTATAAATATATTAATCACCCATATTAGTTAATTTTTTTTCAATTGTAATGATGTATATATATATGTTTTTTTTTGCATACATTCGACCAAGAATAAATATGTTTATCAACTGGTGATGCAATAATTTTTACATGTTTGACATATTGCAGGTGAAACACCACAAGGCTATGTGGTGCAATGGTCATAAATTTCGCATCAAAAACTTGGATGACACGAAAAAAAACTTGTGATTGTGGGATAACTGCAGTATTTCAAGGGACTAATATTTCATCTAGAAGTGACATACATCCTCAAGTGTCAGAAAATCGATATTATGGGATTTTGGATGATATACTTGAGTGTGACTTTGGGTCCTTCAAATTAGTTCTTTTTGTCATTCAATGGTATAGGCTACGATTGAATGAAAATGATCTTGACAAAACTGTTATTGAACATAATAATGGATTTACAATGATTAATACAAGGTCGTTTGAACAAGATGGAAATGAGCCCTATGTTCTTCCAAGCCAATGTGAGCAGGTATTTTACTCAGAGGTTCCACATAAACTGGGTTGGTCATTTGTTGTTAGACATGATCCTAGAGGAAGGCCGGTAAAGTATAATGTCATTGAAGAAGAAGATACAAAAGAACTAGAAGATGATGTACATGGTGATCAGGATCAACAATTATTTGATGATGTGCCTGACGAAGATGTCGAAGAAGAGGAACAAGATCATGGTGATGTAGGAGTTAATATTCATGAAGAAGAAGAAGAAGATGATGATGATGATATGACCAATTCTTACAATGTTGATTCTGGATCGGAAGATACAGACGAAGAGTTGGATGAAGATTAAGAAGATCAATGACATGATTTAAATGTATGAGGTATGCGATTAGTATATTATCTATTTGATATTGATTTTTTGATATTTTTTGGTGAAATCTAAATGTTGTAATTATGTGGGAGGACTTGTTTGTAATTATGTGGGAGGACTTGTACTTTGTGATTATCTTTACATGTCAAGTCATTTTTACTTTTACAGTACAAATATTTGCATCATGTTGTGTTCCCTGCCGAGATATTTATGGAAAACTTAATGGATGAATCCTTTTAATGGTTTGTTATGCAATAATACAATGATTCCTATTATGATGTATGATGCACCTGATACTATTTTGTATCTATGCTCTTATTATAATTCGAGGAGATGATGTTTTCCAATCTTGATAGTTTAACAAGTCTATGACATTTGTATGAGCTATTCTAGATAATACCTTAGGGAATGTGTGTTGCATTAAAGGATCATTAAGAAGTGTTGCAGATAATACCCTTTATTGGACATATTGATATAATATATATTTATTAATGTTATCAATTCTCAAGTATGATGTTTTGTTGTCATAAAATGACACTTGCATTTAGGGTTTGACTCTATTATCTTAGATAGACACCATTAAGAGAATAACTTCTTATTCAAAACGTAGATTCTAAAACCCTAAAATCAGAAAACAAACATTATAATTTTTGTTTTTGTGTTCAAATTTTTTTACGTTCTCAAGGTGTTGAATAAGATAAATATTAAGGATTTAACTAATATTAGGTAGGATCATTTCAATCCTTAGTACAAATGGGGGAACATTATGCTCTAATCTATATCTCAGTGTGTAGAGATTGATATTTTAGATATTGAAGTAAGGGATACCCCCTACGTCTAGCAAAGCCTAAAGTGCAAAGGAGAACAAGCCACTAACTCATTTTCATTAACAACTAATTTGAGAGTCTTAATAATTGAAGATAACTACATTATATAGATAATCAAACAATTAGTTGGGAACACCAACACTACCCATGTTTACCCTTTGCACGTGTTTCGTGACATACACACTAAAACACTTTACATACATTTCACCCTTCTATTAAACAGTGAATTTCATAGTTTAGTACATATACTTTCCTAGTTCTTCTACTCCATTAGTGACCTCCAATTTTGATTTTTACATATAATTACAATAGAAATGTATAATATCCCATACCCTGGCAACGTTTACTTATAATTTCATATAAAAATGTTTAATATCCCATAGGTCAATTTTAATTTTTACATATAATTATAATATCCCATACCTTGGAAATCTTTACTTATAATTTCATATAAAAATGTTTAATATCCCATAGGTCAATTTTAATTTTTACATATAATTATAATATCCCATATAATTTTAATTTTAATTTCAATATCCCATACCTTGGCAATGTTTACTTATAATTTCATATAAAAATGTTTAATATCCCATTGGTCAATTTTAATTTTACATATCCCATAGGTCAATTTCAATTTCAAATTACTTTGCAAAGCAAAAGACTTTGAAAAACTTCATTCCCGCAAGGCAAAGCAGAAGACCATTGGTGCATGTAGGAGAGGAGATTCACAGATGATGGTAAATGAAGAGTTTATTTGCGTGCGCAGGAGGAGGAAATTAGTTTACAGGTGAGAAATACCTTAGCTTCATCTTATGTGCATTTCAAACATAATCAGATTTATTTGTTTCCCTTTTGCTAAAAAATACCCTATCCGATTGGATAATCTAAACCTAAAACCCTATAGATGGTAGGGAACATCTACCTCATTTGCTAGAAACTTGGGTGAAGCCCTGGTCACTGTTACAGTTGTAGGTCCAACAACACATTTAGCAGGTTAAACCATAGTAGTGTGAATAGCCGAACAATATCCACCCATATGGGGCATTGTCATATCTCTAATGGAAAAAATATTGACTTTGATTCACAATATCATGAAATAAGGGGAATCAAATATCTTCATTCATGGGCTGAAATGTAGAAACCAAAAAATGCTCAAAATGTTAAAACAAGGAAAATCAGGAAGCCAAAAAATAATATTTGTCTAATACGATTATCAATAGTAAAGAGCCCCATGCTAGGAAATCATACTTTATTTCTTTCTTTTTTATTTATCTTTTTTGTGATTCCCCAAGCCTAGTCATGTACAACTAGAACGATGAAGAGGCTAACCATTGAAGTGTAGAATTGGGTGATTAAGGGCATCATGTGCAACCTATCCTTGAACCCTCCTAACCAAGAGATGTGAATGATCAAAAACAAAGGCCGAGGAATCTGTGAGAAATAGAAATGAGTTAAAAATGATGATTACATGCCCCTAGTCTACACCTTATATACAACTAGGAAGATAAAAGGTCTTACCATCAAAGGTCATTACGCAAGCACTTTCTCAAGAAAAATCTAAAACACTAAAATAGCTTGATTTAGACTCATCTCGCCAATCTTGACTCAACAAATAAGATAACTGTTTGGGAATCTACTTTTGTTGAGGTATGAATATCAAAATATTTTCGTATTAGCTTGTAGATACAAACTATATCTAGTTGTATACCTAATTTAGGACTTGATGGTAAATAACATAGATATGAACCAAAGTCAATTTTTTGCTCAAGGTGGAGCAAGTAGATGCAATATCTATCAAGGGTTGAAAATAAGATGCCATAACCCACAATATTGTAAAATAAGAAGAGTGTTTGAAACTTTGTAAAGACAAAATGTTAAAAAGTCAAATAAATGAAACACCATACTATTATGAGTGCTAACCATAATATGTAGCTAGTGTGAAATGTATAGTTTTATTTCACTTCCAATGTATTAGATTAAAAAGTGTGCATCAACTAAATCATTTGTTAAAACTACAAATATATATATATATATATATATATATATATATATATATATATATATATATATATATATACTATTATGAGTGCTAACCATAATATGTAGCTAGTGTGAAATGTATAGTTTTATTTCACTTCCAATGTATTAGATTAAAAAGTGTGCATCAACTAAATCATTTGTTACATATATATGTACATATACATCTATATGTACATATATATGTACATATACATCTATATGTACATATATATGTACATATACATGTATATGTACATATAGATGTATATGTACATATATATGTACATATATGTATATGTATGTACATACATACACACACACACATATATAAAAGTTTGCATCAACTAAATCATTTGTTAAAACACACACACACATGTACAAATATATATATGTATGTACATACATATGTACACACATAAATATGTATAGATATATGTGTGTGTGTGTGTGTGTGTGTGTGTGTGTGTGTACATAGGAAAGGCTTGAAGTCGTTGGAGTGTTGTGTTGAGCCACCCTGAGATCAATCACTTATCTAATTAGTTTATAGGTGAGAAATCACTTAGCTTCATCTTATGTGCATTTCAAACATAATCAGATTTATTTGTTTCCCTTTTGCTAAAACATTATTATAGACCTATGTCAAATCCATGGATTCTTCGCATATACCCGAAAATGAACCAAGGATAGAATGGTTGTATAGTTAGATGAATTTCAGCAATATTTCTCATCTTCTTTTATTAATGTTTTCAATCACAATGGAAGCCTTGGATCAGACAGAGATCCAACTATTGTTAGGAATTTTATTTGTGGTGGCCATTTTGAAGTTATCCTTGACTTTCATTGTGATTGAGTCAAGGAGTTTAACCCATGAATTGTACGAAATAGATTTTTGTTGTTTATATTCATTTTGCTAATTACATAGGAAAATATTCATTTAACTTTTTAAAAGTGCAGTCACCAAATACACCAAATTGTTGTCTACTCTGATATCAAAGATTAGCTAACATCAAAATTTACCAGAATGAGATCCATTCATTGTTAGGAACATATAGAAATGTATAATATCCCATAGGTCAAATTCAATTTCATAGTAAAATACTTCAAATACATTATAAATATATGTAAATGGGATGATGCAGAGCATCCAACACTCAACCACTTAAGGGAGAGCTTTCTCTCAACTCACCTATCCAATTAGGTGATAACTCTTCAAAACCCCATAGGCTTGCTAGTTACTCACAAGGCTCTAATATTACAAAGACACAACCATGCTTCTCAATACTCCTTCATCCATTGGCATACCATCACTTAGGGTAAAACAATAGGACTAGACCCCGAATCCAACTCACCAACACTTAATCATTACCAACACCCTTTGTAGTCACTCACTCAACACCAACCTCCCACTAGGACTTCAATCTCTACTAACAACATGCGTTTGTTACTCACAAGAATATTTACCCCCTAGAAAATCCTATGAGGGATTCTAAACTCATTCCCTCAAGGTTCTCTACCCTTCCAACCACCCAAGAGACCTCAATGACACTTATTGCAGTCTTACTATTTTTGAGATAGTCACACTAGCTGTAGGGGCAGTAATGAATGAATGGGCCATTCTTCCTTATCAACACTTCAAATGTATGACACAAGGATGATGAAAAATCCTATTCCATTCCCTAACTCTAAACCCATCCATAAACCTAATTACTAACTTCAAAGGAAAATGAATCCATGCACTGTCAAAATGTGACATTTAATACACCAAGGAGGACAATCATAAACTTTCATAGTTTGGCTAATTCTTTGGGCCCCTAACCACTTGGAAAATGTTTATGACACCTTCACACCCTCTTCAAAGTATCCACCAATATTTCTAAGCCCTCATTGCACTTCAACACCTCCAAAAAACCAACAACACACTGATGTTCACAATCTGAGACACAAAATCAGACTTTGTGTCCTTCAACAACACGTGGAAAGTGCTTCATGGATCCCTGCAAAGAATAATACAAATAAAGTACACATATAAAAAGAATTTACACCCATTGGAGTGGTCTATTTGATGTGAAAACAAAACAAAAGCATTATTTTGTAGTCTCGGGTTACCCTGATCTAGGGTTTGGACTGCTTTTACAAAAATCCCTATATCTCTCTCAAAATACAATGAAATCAAATTCCACAAGAAGGAAATTAAAGTATATTCATCCCTAAAAAATATCCAATGGATTCCAAAAGAAGATTAATAGGATTTAATATTAAAAAAACTCTTGATCAGACTGTCATGTTTGAAAACTCAGAATTTGCAGGAAACACAATGAAACTTTATTGATTTTGTTGCTTTCTTTTACACCCACTTGCATCCAACCTCTCTATGGCTCGAGGATGGTCTTATTTAAATGTTTTAAAAGCCTCCTCAATGGGTATAAATGATTTTTAAACTTGGTTCAACAAACTAACTTCCATCTAGCCAAAAATGCTAAAGCTGCTTGTAACAATAGTGACAAAAAATGAGTAACTTTGTCCAAAACTAATACTAGACTCAACCTAGGAAAAGTATTACTCAAAAGTGATAAAAAGTGATACAAATAGGTCCATATGACCTTTATACATCATAAAATACCATGTTGGACCTATGAATACACATTTCTCCCATGATGACAACTTGGACAAATTTTAGCAACATGACTCCTACTAGGACTCCATACACAAACCAATGGTCTTAGTGACCTTATTACATCACATATGGTCTTGATGACCTTACTTACAACTCTCATCCCTTAAAACACAATTGATTCATACTTTTCCTCAGAGAGGCTTGATGGTAGCCTAGGTGCTCCTGCACCATGGGATGTTTCAATTTCATAGACATATGTCTTTTGCTTTGCATAGTAATTATAAGTAAATGGGATATCATATGGGATATTATAATTATATCTAAAAATTGAAATTGACCCATGGGATATTAAACATTTATATAAGAAATTATAAGTAAACATTGCCAAGGTATGAGATATTATATCGAATCTCCTCTCTTGCGCACGCCAATGGTCTTCTGCTTTGCCTTGCGGGAATGAGTTTTTTCGAAGTCTTTTTCTTTGCAAAGTAATTTGAAATTGAAATTGACCTATGGGATTTATTTATTTATTATTTTTTTGGCAAAAGTGGCAAGCCACTAGTATATTAATATAATAATAGATTACAAAATATGGTTCAAAGAGCATACCGGGAGGAAAGAACCAGACAAGAAAACTTCTTGTTATAGCTCGAGTTGATAATCAAACTAAGAACTTCTATAACTAACCTAATAACATGATCAATTTTTGAAAAAAAACAAGACCAAAATAGTTTGATTGGTTAAGACCACATAATGTTTCCATACATTCATGAGAAATGTCATACCAAGACCTTCAGTTAAAAGCTTGAAATACACGATGTCGACCTATCTAAGGCCGAAGTTAACAAAATACAATGCCAATGATCAATGCTTTTCATGCTCAAAATAAAGTAGGGGAGCAAGAGATTGATGCAAAAACTCCAGAAGCTCTTTAGAAGTTGAACCGACAGAGAAGTCGACCTCAAAAACCGAATTGGATAAGTTTGCAAAAACCATCCTTCATATATATCATGCTAAGAGATCCTCCAAAACCATAGCTGTGAACAAAAAACACCCTTCTTCGAAACTTGAGCCAAAAAGCCTTTGAAACTCTGTCCATCATGTTGTAGATAAAAAAACTTTTCAATCAGTGATTATTCCTCCATTGGGCATGGGGAAGCTACAATTTCACCTTCCTCTGGAATATCAATAGTCACACCTCCAACAGAAGGATGATGCAAGTCACTATTTCTCTATGCAACAAGTGAGGAGCCAAATAGGGAAATGTTGAGATTAGGCACTGAAGGATGAAGAAGAGAGGCGATTGGGATTTGAGGGAGTGTGACTTGAGAGGCCTCAAGTTCATTGATAAGGAATAACAGGGCATTCACTTTCTTCTTGGTTTTATCAATCAATTCTTGCCCCAAAACTCTATAAAACCTGTCAATTGAAAATTGGACGAATCTAAGATAGCGTCGTTCCAATGTATGTTTGATATTATCATACAAGGAGACATGTGCCTACCCATTGAGCAATAGTTGTCTAGGAAATAAACCTCCCACCTCTGCATGTACATTCTACAAATCATAATTTTGAACTGTCCTTAGTAGCTTGTTGCCTGGGAGATAAATTTCTCGAACTACTCTATGAGTAATTGCCTCGAACAAATCTAGTGACTGCAGTAAATCTAAATCATTCGAAAGGAAGATGGAGACCAATTGTGAAGGAAAGATGGTTCTATTTGATTGAGGAAAAATGATTTCTTCACTAATTACTCTTTTAAAATTTTTCCTCACCTGGGGATTTCCGACAATGAAAATCTGCTCAAGAATTTGATCTGAAATTTGGCCTGAATGTAATCTCTCCCATCCTGTAGTCACAATGCTAACCTTGTAGTTTTAGGGTCTGTAATCCATCCTACTAAGAAAAGCACACAACAATCTCTGCAAAAATCATTGCTAAAAACAAAGCTGATATGAAATAATGTTGAAAACATAAGAGGCATTCAGACATAAATAGCAAAAATCGTGTCACACAAGCTGGAAAAGTCACCTGCTATTTAAATGATTGCATCCTACCAAAAAAATCGGTCTTGATGGTGCAAGCATTGGTTTTCGTAGCACACAATCTGTAAATTAATGCAATGAAATAAATATGACACAATAACCGTGCATTGTTGTGTGCGAATATCCAAATTCAGATTGGAAAAATACTTCAACATTCTTTCACATGAGTTGCAGTGATAGACAGAGTAAATCCAAATATTCATTTTTAAATCACCATGATGACAGAATACAATCGTACTCTGCAACTTCTATGTGCAACATGTTTCCCCATATATACACTGCCTCTAAAACTGTTGATGTGTCAAATTACATATTTTGATTTTTCATTGAGATTGACTTATCTGTACAGGTCGAGATGCTTACCAATTATCACAATTCTAGATGGCAAATAATTCCACAACCAAGTGGCTTTGACACTGCAGAAATTGGAAATTCACTTTTCCAATGTAGACATCAACTTTTCCTCAATCACAATTTTCTTCAAATGAGGGAAAATATCAATGTCCACAAGCCCCTTAGTAGAATCAACTTCCACTTTGCCACATCCCATATTAGCTATTCTATCCGCCAGGTTATTGCCTTCCTTGAATGTGTGCGACAAGAAGAATGTTTCAAAAGAATCTAGGAGAATCCATGCCTAAGAGAGAAAGTAATTTAAACTCCAATTATAAGAATTTTTGGATTTGCAAGCATTTATGATCAATGAGGAGTCGCCTTCAACATGTACTTTTAGGAAGCCCAGTTTCTTAGCCAATGATAATCCAGATAAGATGGCTTGTACTTCAATTGAAGTGTTGGTACCCTGAGCTAATGAAGAGGACTTAAATGAGATATTATATGGGATTTAATTATAATATCCCATATAATGACTAACATAGGCCTTGATGAGAATGTTGTACCTGCAACGAAATTAAAATTGACCTATGGGATATTAAACATTTTCATATGAAATTATAAGTAAACATTGCTAAGATATGGGATATTATATCATGGGATATTATACATTTCTATATGTCATTATCTGTAAAAATCAAAATTGACCTATGGGATATTAAACATTTCTATATGTAATTAGAGAATTTGTGATCCGAATGAACATTGCCAAGCTATGTTGAATATATGTTTTGCACTATTTGACCAATATAAGCAATGTATAAAAAATGTGGTAACATAGACAAGGCAGTGAACTACTAGAAAAAATGCGTTAAAGAAATGCGGTCTCATGGTGATGGAATTCCATGATAGTCAATTTACTATGGATTGTCATGGCATTCCATCACCATGAGAACACATTTCTTTGAGACATTTTTTTCAAATAGTTTGCTGCCTTGTCTATGCAAGGTAGTGAACCATTTGATAGAATGCATAAGATAAACATGTATTTAGTTGTATGTACCTGATTCAAATCAGTTAATAAGTTACTTTTACCTACCCCTAATTGTGTATTGTGTAGTGTGATGAAATGATTGATTTTTACAGTCCTGAAGAATACTCTTTACCACTCATTCCAGTATTTGTATAAACTATGATGACTACATATTGTAACAAGAAATAAATCTATTCATGTTGTCTACTATGTAACTTTTAGCATACATATCATGTGACTTATATAAATTTGATTATGATTGACCTTCATATAAGATGTAAGCTAACATACAATAAATGAATTACATATGTAGGAACCTGAACACCTTTGATGAGGATCCTGCATAGTCTACATAAAGGCAAGGCGACGATTATTCTCATGGATCGGCATGTATAAGTCAATACACCCTATAGAAATAATTTATTATTTGCTTGCTTTCTCTTTACACCCATCTTGGAGTGGTTTAATAATAAGCTAGGTTTTAGCAACTATATTTTGTCAAAACTTTGATTTTTTTTCTCACCTAAACCACCTTGACATACACATGGCATATCTCATTCCACTTTCTCGGACCTCCTATATGCTTTAAGTGATGAGGAAGACTATTTTTCTGAGCCAGGAAAACAAACATGCTTAGTTTTTGAAACCTCCACATTACCATTCATCATTCCATCAAGTATCGACACCCTTATCTCTTCTTCTTGTACATCATCTTGTGTAAGATCTTCTTCTACCCTAGGTTCCCTTTCTTTGGTTATCTCTTCCTTAACATTAACTTATGAAACATTAGTCTTTTCAAGAACTCATTCCTTAGTATTTGTCATATCAATGGTCTAGGATTTTTTGCCTAGTGGTATCCTTTTCTGGTATCCTTTGGAGTGGTTGGTCTTCTTGTCTTCTTTAGAAGATTCAATAATCATTTGTTTGGAACCTTTTCTTAATCTCTTATGGGCCATTGGAATTTCTTCAGGTGCTTCCTTAGTTCTTCTTTGGCCTTAGAGGACCTTTTCCTTTGATGGATTCATGCTCTCATCATTGTCTCTATTAATGCATCAACTCTTGGACTGATCATTTTGGGTTTGACTGAGACCATGGAGGCTTTGAGGCCTTTTCTTACTATCCTATGTCTGAGCTAATGCGTCTTGGATTGTGCATATATTGTTTCATACCGATATGATCTCATTGTTCATTGGCTTTGAACTTGCTTCATAACTATGTAGAGATTATTTACGACCTTTGTGTTGGTTGAATTCCTTTTGGGATTTGTTGCTATCCCTAGCTAGTTTCTTTTCTCACCAACTCAATAGGTGAAACTTCTTCTTTGACTCCTCAACCTACTCACTATGCTTCAATACCCCAAACTCACTCAAGCCTTCTCAATCCCTTGTCCAACCACTCACATACATTCTTCCACTCATAACCAAGCTTCTTGAACTATTAACCATGCTCTTCAAATCTAAGACAATCATCAACACCATCTTGCCTGCTCAACTAGGACTGTCCAACTAGGATCTCATTCCTTCTCTTGTAATAACTCATAACATGTAATAACTCTTCCTCAAACCATGGGAATCAAGAGAGCAACTATCAAAACTCTCCTTTAAGGTGCTCATTGACCCATGCAACCTGCACTTTGACAGGTTTGAGGTATCCTGTCAACTACTCCCATCAATGGAGTATCCAATGGTTGCAACTCGGGTGTTTATCCAGGCATCCACCTCTCCTACTGCCACAAACTCACAACTTCCTTGCCTCACCTAGGAGTTGCTTTCTCCTCTCACCCTAGTCTCTTGGAAACCACAACTGGGTTCTCTCCTAACCTGTTCCAACACCTTCTCTATAATTAGGTGGATCCACACTTGCAACCAAACACAACACAAACCACAAAATAACTTTTCCAACCCAGACCTTTTGCTGGGCTCAATAAGTTAACACATTTTTCAATATTTCATTATCTGCACTGTTAATCTTATTGAATAATGAGTATTGAATCTTAATTGCAGGTTCCAATAGAGCCAACACGAACAATAGCACCACAAGTTGCTTGGATCGACTTCTTAAACGCGGAGTTACACATTCCCATGAACATCAAACCTTAAAGGAAAAGATGAGAGAAAAGATGAGTACACTAATGAGTCTATACTATGAAGCATTGGATGTGTTTGTGTCTTTGGGCCATCCAATGCTTCATAGTATAGACTTGTTAGTCTATCCATATTTTCTTTCTTCTTGTCTTTGGGGCATCTGATGCTTCAAGTTCTGATCTTTCAGACTAAGAGCAATACTTGACATCATCAGATCAGTTGAGAACTTCATTATTTTGTCTTCAACATAATTACGAGAACAAGGTATTTGTGAGTGGTGTGCCTATATTTCAAGCCAGGTAATTTGACTAAATTAAGTTTATATTCTTGTATTTTGTTTGGTTAAATTTTTCACTTTCTACCACATAAGCTAACACGTATGTAATTGTTGATCAATGTTGGTTACAGATTAGACGAGGAACAGTTCAGGTATGCTTACCCTTCAAAGACTCATTGATGGTTGACTTTGACTATGGTTTACATGGAAATAACTCACCATTGCTATTTTATTTTATTACTAGGGGCTAAATCCATTGATGTTCATATTTGCTTTAAGACAAATCAATACAACCTATGTGGGAAGGTATAAATCTATATATTTTTCAAGTTTTCTTTCCTCTCTTTAATTTTCTTGAAGCTATGCAGATGGATTGCTTTTTTCTTTAGAATAGTAGCATCTTGTCAATGCAATCATTAGCGTTTTTTACATTTCAAGATTTTAGAGCATCTTCTACACAAAATTTACAATCATTGAACTAATAATTTGCAATTAAAACATTACCCAAAATTACATAACAATAACTCGATTGCTCTGAGTCTTCCTTTGACAACATCTCTCTAATCTAAAACCTCTCATTACTATCACTTCTTGGTGAGTGATTGAACTCAAGGGTTTTTTGATTGTATTCTTGGAATTTCTTTCACCCTATCTTCTATCACCTCTTGATACTTAAAAACCCTTATCTCTATTTGATAATTAAAACCTCATAGCACTGATGTTTTGATAGCACTGACATTTTCCAAAGTTAATTTTAAGTTTCAACACCCTTCTATAACCCTTAACCAAATTAGAGTAACTTAACCATCTATTAGCCAAGTAAAATTTTCCAAAGTTAAGTTTAAGTTTGTATTGATATGTAATGCAAATAATATGGATATATAGAGCTTGTAGTGAACCATCAATCCCCAAACTTAACTCTAAACCTTGTAAAGAAAGGGAGAGATAGAGATAGAGGCAAACAGGGAGAAGGGGACAAAGAGACAGAGAGTGGGAGGGAGAGAATGGATAGAATGGGATAGAGACACCTGAGAGAAAGAAAGAGGCAAAGAGAGAGAGAGAGAGAGAGAGAGAGAGAGAGAGAGACATGTTTTTTTTTTTTAAATATTGACTTTTTGTCATAAATTTGATGAACGCCACCAAAATGCCCTGACGAGACTGCGGAGGCACAACATTCTCGTCGGAGCATAGTGGCAGTTCGTCAGAATTCCGACGATCTATGTTGTCCAAATTTGCCGCATGTACAACATGGTTTCGATGGGAATGTTGTGCGAGTGATGGAAAACTACCATCATTTCCGTCGGAGTTTCGACGAAAATTGCTGCATGGTTCCGTGCGAGATAAAATTGGTTTCCAACAAAACGTTTGTCAGTTGTTCAACGAAATATCTTGCATCAGACGCTCTGACGAAATTTCAGTGACGAAAAACTCCCCGCCATTTCGTCGAACCTACAACACAAAAATGTTGAAAATCCGATAATATTTTGTCGGAAAATGTGTCCAAATGTGTTAGTGTGACTCCCTTTGAAGCTCTAAGTACTTGCATCAACCTTCTGACCTCCCTATCTAGGCTTCTCTCTATTGGTTTGTCAGACTCCTTTTGAATCTCCAAGTACTTGTATCAACCTTCTGACCTCCTCGTTTGGTTGCCTCTATTTGTCCATTTGTAAAACAGCTAATCATCCATTCATGTTTTACATGCAAGGTCAAGGTCCTTCAGTGAGTAGATAATAAATGATGCTCACCATATATTGCCATTCCTTAAGGTATGGTCTTCACCCTTAGCCATTTACTAAAGCATGAGTTTACACACAACAACTATGATATTGGATCCTCAGCTGCCCCTGCTATTAATCTTACCCTTTCTTCATTATTGTGATTGCCCGTCGTTTGCTTCTCTTCAATTAGAAGGGACTGGTTGATTTCAGTCTACTGTCAGACCTCCAAAAAAAGAGTCAACCAACAAACACTTCCTTAAGCACCCTCAGACTATCTCTGACCTGCACGCTTCTATTCACTGAAGTCACCCAACTGTTTGGAAAACTTACTTTCAAATCAAAGTCAATAATTTGTAATAATTTGTAACAGGTTAAAATGAGCAAACATAATATATTTTTAAAGTTGACTATGTTCAAGCCGACGTCACCACAAGGACCACTGGCTGCAAAAATTGAATGCCAACTTGGAAGGAGTTCCCACACGATTCACCAACTTAGCTATTTGTCCACAATCCTTTAATTTGCCCGCATTTTCTATCTTATTTTCCTTCTAGCCTTAGATTGGTAAAAATTCATGTATGCTCCTTGTCTGCTTTGAAGAGATTATAGCTTCCCAAGCAACACTCAATAGCTAAAATCATTTCCTTAACCCTTTTTTTATTCCTCTATTGCTGCATTGGAAAAAAAATGACTTAGTCCACTTCACATTAAAATATATTCGCCCAACATAAAATCTTCATGACCCGATAATCAAAACTTATAATCTTGCATCCATCCAAGAATTTGCAATTTTAATCGATCAACAAGATAATAACAAACTCGTCAACCCATGACCTCCTTTCTTTTTCCTTTTCCGCTTTTGCAGCTCCGCAAAGTCCCTCAAAAATCATTCCACTGCCCCTCTAGCACCGGGGTCCATAATCTCGGCTTTTAACAGACATTTAAGTGGTGGATAACTTCAGTTCTTGGGAGCGCCAACTCGTCAGAGCTTTTGTTGACGACAGATGACGGGGTTGTCGAATTGGGATTTGGCGTTGTGTCGTCATTTGATGGCTGTGCATGTGGATGCGCTCTTCCTCACGATTTCTGTCAATTTCTTTGAAGAATTGTAGTGCGAAGCTTGATACTGAGGCTCCGAAGTGGAAACTTATTTGCCAAAACTCGATAAGAAGCCTTTCGCACAGAGTCATTCACATCAAGTGTCCGTTCTATAATATTGAATGTTGTATCATTTGAAGGAGGCAACGACAACACTAGCATTTTGCGTACCTCAGCATTTTGTTCAGAAGATAAAGCTTCCTTATAAAGATTGACAATGTTTGAATTATCAACATCATTGGCAAAACACCAAATGACCAAACTTTGTAGTAACCATGTTGTGCCAACAATGAACTCAATCTTTGAATAATGAAATCAGATTAGGAAGGCGACCTTGTTAGCAGAAATTAAAATCTTGAGAAGGCAGCTTAAGAATACGGAACCATTTCATCCTGTCCCCAGTCAATGGCCAACATATGCAGATATACAAATTATGCACAAAAATGTATCCCTCGTAAATTATATACGACCTGCATAATGCCACCAATAACTGCAAAGAATGTGATCACAAATATCACAGACGTTGAGAGAATTCTGTAACATAAACTAAATATTGAAGTTGCGGAACTGTGCTACCAAAGATACGGCTCCCATTTATTGTCTCTCCTCTCGAGTTAAATCCATCTTATCACTAAAGAACAGGCATATGAAACGTTACTGCTCTGATAACCATGTTGAGTTTACCAGGCGCATATGTATTTCTCAGGCATCACACGAATATACACAGCAAGTCATACACAGGGATCGTAGTATGTGAATGGCAAGTAACTTCTTTTCAACGCTTCTAATGTTCCCGTTTGAAGGGATAAATACCTGGAACCGAAGACGTGAAAAGACATGACCCCAATTGGGGTGCCACTACAAGGTTGGGGTGCAATATGAATAGATACCTGATAGGCAAATAATTATTAGTTATCCATTAACAAATGGTTGTTAACAAAAAGTGGAAAAGTAACAAGCAGTTACTAAATAAAATAATCGCATATATATAAGACAACGATATCTCCTGTTGCTACAATAACATCAACATTGGCTACTTTCCTCGTCCTACAATGTTCTTTTTCTATAGAATTCGTTATGTTTAATGGTTGTTGTTTGCCAACTACTTTTGGCCTTTCTATTTATGAGGCACATATGGGTAGAAGAAAGCCTAATCTAGTGATAAACTTCTTACAAAATGACATTTAGTGCATGCTCATTAGTCAAACATTTTGTCCATTCTAAGAAAATTTTGTAACCAAAACATGTAGACATCCTTGAATCCCTAAACTCCTCTCCTCATGATGGTAAAACACATCAAAACATTCCCAAAATTCATATTAGATGTGTCAAGGTTGTTCCTTACAACACAACCTTACTTTTAGCTCATGTGAGAGGTGTACACAAATTTGATAGTATGAAGTGTTAAAGATATTATTTGGAGTGGAGTACCTCAAATCAAAACCACACTCCATTATGTATTAGTGGGTATTGATTAAACATGAATTTGGAACCTTGAAATGTATATTCTTGCAATCTTATCTATGAAAATATAGCATAGATCAAATTTGAAATTGGAGTCCAACAAATTTACATTTTGGCTAACTGCACACTCCTTATCAATGTCAATGCATAGTTAGCTAAGAAATATGCTTCTTCACTAACTTCTCTATATATTTGCTACATAGTGAATAATGTTAGTGTATCAATTAGTGGTCAAGTGAGATATAGAATATTGTTATTTTTCTAATTAACCAAGGCATTGATAATTTTTATTGAGTATTCTATTTCTACATTTTTAACTCCATACTATTGATAGATTAAAGTCCTAATACTAATGTTTGAACTTTGGCTTCTAAATCCCAAATCATGTTTCCTACTCTTGAATTACCTATATTTCCTCTAATCATATTTTCAAAATTCATTTTTACCCATCCTTTGTTGGGGGTTGCCACTTTATTTCTTAATTCCTAGTAAAATTAACTCTACCATCCTCATTAATGAAGGAATTTGTATTTTTTATTAAAATTAATTCATACTAAATATTAATAAACAACATTAACAAATATTAAAATATTAAAATTATAATAAAAACATTGTAATTTTATTTATTTTAATATTTTAAAATAACCAATATACACTAAAACTAGTTTCATACACACATCTCTAGAAATAAGTATTAGGATTATTCTTTCAACACCATTTAAACACAAATTAAGCTAACTTCAAGAAACAAAACATAATTGTTTTCTTTGTTAACTATAACAAATCATAATCTTTTCAAATACCTTTAATTTAAGTTTGACAAATATTTATAAGTCAAATAATTAATATTTATAATAAACATGATGTTTTTTATTAAGAAAAAACATGTTTGAAACATGAATAAACATGATGTTAATATTAATAAAAATTTAAATATTTAGCTTATTTACTTAAGAATGATTTTTCGCTTACTTTGCAATTATTGTATTTACTATTTACATACATGAACATATAAAATCTAAATTTCAGTTAATAATATTATTTATTTATTTATTTGATAAAAGTGGCAAAGCCACTGAATAATTTTATTAATATTTATATAAAAGTTTACAATAGCCTGGTTCGGACAGGCATACCGATAGGGAAGAACTAGGCAAAGAAAACCTCTGGTAGCAGCCCTTGACCAAAAACCCATATGAAAAAATAGTTGAAAAACCCAATACATGATAATAGACCCACCCCAACCCAATACAAACCAAAAAAATCGGGAAACCGCCCCTCCCCCACATTGACCAGCCCACAAAATTACAAATAAGAGGAACCCATAAGAGGTTAACATCATGCCTTAAAAAAACCATGAACATGGGCTTTCCTACAGAGGTGCAGAAGAAGAAGGATCACATCATCAACTAAGGAGAAACATAAAACAACCACCCGATTGTCCAAGATCGAGTAAATCTAGAGAACACATCAAGAGTAGCAACAAGATAAGGAGGAGGAACATGATCGCAAAACCATTGAAGTCGCAAAATTGTATCATCAAAACAACCGCCAAATCCACACCTGGCTATATAAAAAAACTCTCCAATCCATCTATTAGCGAGAAAATCATTAAAAGATGTATGAAACCACTGTAAGGGAGCAAGCCATAATCAAGACTATAAAAATAAAGAGCATAACCTATATCAAAAGAAGAGTAGGATGCTGAGACCAAGAAGGAATCAAACAGAGCCCGAACCATATGAGTAGCCATAGAAAAATCCATGCAAACAATAAGAAAACAAGAAACCACTTCAGATATGTTAAAACCTGCATTTTCCACCAACCAAGATTTACCCACCACCTACCAATCTGCATAAACAACATTGAAAGAAACCGGATTAAAAATCCGCCCAAGTTTCTCATCATCAAATGCATGGAAAGCACAAACTTCAGTTTGAAAAGCAACAAAGAAAGAAACACAGAGAACACTAATGTCACAAAGCTCATAGTCCTAAAACATATATAGGTCGAACCTCAAATCAAGCGACATCATAACAAAATATTGCCTGGCAGAGATGATCGACCTCCCACATGAGCCGAGAGAATGGATTTGAGTAGAAAAATGACCATCAAAATCTATAATTAAAACACAATAATCTCAAGATACGACCAACCTAGATGAAGCCAAAGCAAGGCACCACAATATCAAGCAATGTTCCAACATAATTGCAATGGCACGACTTGGAGAAAGAATAACCTACTCATTATGACAATCGTTCGCTTGCAAATGTACAACCCAAAATAGCCAAGTACAGGGAAACAAAAAAGAGACTGCCAATATAGATACCAAAAATCCCAACCCAAATAAAGCAATTACAAATCTGCACGGAGTAATCATAAGAGAAGCAGGCCAAACAAAAGCAATTCATAACCATAGAAGATACCACCCCCCAATGATGAAACACTTGAATGCATAACATCAGGGAAAATGCAAGCACATAATCAATATGTGGACAACACCACCCCTAATGCTACACAAACAAGTGATCAACCTCAAAAGGAGTGCAAATAAAGACATTTTCATAACCATAGAAGGCACCACGCCCCAATGATGAGACACTCGAATGCATAGCATTAGTAAAAATGCAACCACATAATTGAATATGTGGACAACACCACCCCTAATGCAACACAAACAAGTGATCAACCTCGTGAGGAGTGCCAGCCGAATATTATAAAATGAAACCAATCCTCAAGACAGGAGGAGAAAGATCTATCAGTGATGCCATAGAATAAAATGTAACCATGAAGCCAAAAAATGTTATATTGCACAAAGCATTAAATTTTCCACAATAACATAAAGGAAATCGAATATATAGGATGAAGATAACAAGCACCCATACTAATGATGCACACATAAAGTGTACATCATCCGAAGGAGTGTAAAGGCTATCAAGCCATACCATTACCTGCAATCATCATTACACTCAAAGCCGAAGGCCATCCTTGATTAACTATAAAGATCTTCCATTATTTAAAAGTAGTCACAAGCCACCGGTCATGACCTCAAAACAGACACCAACCCATACCAAAATATTAACATGATAGCCCTGAGATATAAAATTAAATATTTCATATGGAAACACCTCCCTTCACCAAGGAGGAGGGAATGTCTAAAGCATAAACATCCAAATTATCAACTTGTTCATTAATTGCCTTATTAGCTAAAAAGTCTGCAACTCTATTATCCTTTCTATAGCAATGAGAAATGGAATAAGAATCAAAGAACGAAAGTTGCAACAGGTTTCGATCTAACAGATACTAAAGATGCCAGGAGTGACTTTTCTTATTAATGACAACTTGAAACATAACCATGGAATCACCCTCAACAATGATATTTTTAATACCAAGGGAGATTGTCAAATCCAGACCAAAAGACAAAGCTCGAAACTCAGCATAATTATTAGTCCCAATACCAATACCATGACACCCAACTTTTACAATTTGAGAGTTATGATCGAAAATGACCACTCCAATTCCCACCCTACCCGGATTTCCCCTAGAAGCGCCATTGTAATTTAATTTAAACTTCGCATGAGGAGGATGGCACCATTTGACATTTTTCCTTTTAATAATTGAGGCAATACGAGTAGCGACTAAACCATGAGAATGAGGGGATTTGAGAGACTGTCAATATCTGGTAATCCAACTATCCCATTGAGAGAAAGCATTAAGGTGATCAAGATTATTATAAACATAAGAAAGGACAACTTTTGAAATTGAAACCTCAATTTTAGTCAACACTTCCTGCAACAAAGAAGACTTCTTAAAAATTCTATTATTTCTTTCTAACCAAATGTTTCACACAATAATAGAATGAGCCACCACCCATAAACATGAATAAGAGAAAGAAGGGAATAAGAGAGGCCACGCCCTAAACTGAGTCAAGAGATTAGGGCAAAGAGCGAAGGACCAACCAAGTTTATCAAAAAGCCATTACCAACATTTAGATGCAAATTGACAATGCAAAAATAAATGGGAGGAGGATTCCAAACAAGAGCCACATAAAACACAAGGAAAAACAGCCATAACCCCAAGCCTATCTAATCCCATGCCAGTAAGAATTCTATCCTGGACTGCAAGCCATGAAAAAGCCCCAGCCTTGGGAAGACAAGCTATATGCCAAAAGAGTTTGGAAGGCCAGGAAGGATCAGTTGAGGAAGGCATAAGATACTTATAGCCCTCTCTAACCGAATATAAACTTGAAGGGTTTTTGGTCCACATTAGTTCATCTTCAACATTATGAAAGACCAGTGGCCTCTTCTGAAGTTCCTCCACAAAAGCATTTTTTAAAGCTTGATCCACCAGAAGAAAGTCAATTGATTTCCACCAAGCCACCAGATATGAGCCCAAGGTATCAATGAAAAAATAATCAGCTACATACACACCAAATTCAGATGCTAACAAATTAATAATAGGAGACTAATCCCTCACATTTACCAAAGCAGAATGCCCATTCCACACCTCATCCCAAAATCTAACATTCCTACCATTATGAATGACCCAAGAGAGATAAGGAAGGATAACAGATTTGCACTTAACCACAAAATTCCAAATGGAAGAACCCTTAGGAAGAGAAGAGGTAGTAAAGATGCTTTCCCTAGTACCCCTCGCCAGATACTTGGCAAACATAAGGGTGGCCCAAGAACTATTGGGTTCCTTAGACAATTTGCAAACCAATTTTGCTCCAAGAGCTTGATTTTGTTTGTAAGGTCTCAAATACCAAAACCACCCAAATCCTTAGGGAGAAAGACCTTCTCCCATGCGAGGAGAAGAATTTTTTCTTTATTTCCCCTATTACCATTCCATAAAAAAGATCTTAGAATAGATTGAAGATGAATAATTGAACCTTTTGGAGTTTTCAAAACCGACATTAAGTAAATAGGAACTACATTCAAAACATATTTGATCAGAAGAATCTTACTAGATAATTTAAGCCATTTATGATTCCAAGACAAAATCCTAGAAGATACCGAAGAGATCACTCTATCCCAAAAATTACACTTCTTAGAGCCCACAAAAAAGGGAACACCAAGGTATTTACAAGGGAAATTCCCTACTTCATAACCCCAAAATTGTTGCAGCCTCTTCTGAACCAAGGGAGGAGTATTGAGAAATAAAACTTTAGATTTGGCACTATTAACCTTCTGACTCAAAAAAATAGAATAGTCAGAAATAATTTCTCCAATGACCTTAGCTTTCGCCATAGAAGCATAACCAAACAATAGAGTATCATCAACAAAAAGGCAATGAGAAAATAACTCCGATAAATTTGCATCATGAACTCCCTGCCAAAGGCCAGAAGATCTAGCCGACCTAATGGCACAGCTATAGGCTTCAGCCAAAATAATGAACAAAAAAGGAGACAAAGGATCCTCTTGCCTGACACCCCAAGATGAAGAAAAGAAGCCATAAGGGGAACCGTTCATGAGGACCGAAAAGCTAGCCGAAGAAATATAAGCGTAAATCCATTTGATCCAAGATTTTCTAAAACCAAACTTACTAAGAACTAAAGTCAAAGCATTCCAATGAACCCTGTCATAGGCTTTCATCGTATCTAATTTAAGGATCATTACAGGAATTTTCTGAGAGACAATGGAATGAAGAATCTCATGAGCCACAACAGGAACAAACGCCCCTTGCTCTACAGAAATAATCCTTGGAATAGGCTTAGCAAGTCTAATAGATATAGCTTTGGTGAAGATTTTATTCACAGTATTACATAAGGCTATAGGACGAAAGTCAACAAAGGATTTGGGGTTGACCATCTTAGGAATAATGGTAATCAAAGTAGTATTCAATTCCTTAAGAATAGCTCTATTCTTCCGAGATTCTTCTAGAGCTAGGAGAACATCATTACCCACAAACTCCCAACATTTTTGATAAAATAGAGCAGCAAACCCATCTGGCCCAGGAGCCTCCTTCACCTCATTAATCGTGAAAGGAGCCATGAGAATCTTATTCTCATCTTCTGAAATAATAGAAGGAATAGAATCAAGCAAATTATTATCCAATGCAACAGTTTCAACCGAGAGTAAAGATTTGAAAAACTTAATAGCCTCTACTGCAATAGCATCCTCTTCTACCAAAAGAGACCCCTTGGCATCCTGAATAAAAGAGATTCTATTTTGTTGTCTCTCAAGTTTGGTAGAAGAATGAAAAAAATTAATATTTCTATCCCCTTCAGAGAGCCAGAGATCCCTAGACTTCTATCTCTAGTAAATTTCCTCTAGCTAAGATTTCCTCAAGCTGAGATCTGAGGGATTTGAGCTCATCGAAAGATGTGGAATCATACTATTGCTCAAATATACTCATTCAAATACTCAATTTCCCTCTGTATTCTTCCTTTCCCAAGAAAAATGTTTTTAAAATGAGAGAAATTCCATTCTTTAATTTTTCTTTTTAAAAAGACTAATTTTTTTGTGAGCTGAAACATTCTAGTATCTTCAAAAAAAGGAGCAGAGAACCACCAATCCCTAAGCAAAGTTAAAAAAGAAGGATCCCGAAGCCACATAGGCTCAAATTTGAAAGGGATTTTTTATGGGGCTCTATCTTCGAGGATGGAAAATAAAATTAGAAAATGATCAGACCCCACATTAGGAAAAACTAAAGAAAAAAATTCCAAAGCAGATTCTATCTAATTTTTTGAAACAAGAAAACAATCAAGTCTTTCAACAATTTGAGAAAAACCTTTTCGCATGTTCGTCCAAGTAAAGGGGCCATTCCAAGTCTTACAGTCGATCAAACTCATATTCTAAATAAAATAAGCAAAGTCATCAATAATCTTATTGTTAGGCAAAATCCCTCCAGATTTCTCCTCCAAATCTGAAATGGCATTAAAATCTCCACCAAATATTACCAAACTATTATGCAGGGGAGAAGAGTTATGAATCAATTCCTCCCAAAGATTTCTTTTCTCCAAGATTCCCACGGGGCCATATACATTTAAAAGCGAAAAGTTAGTGTTAGAAGATCTACTTTTAATCAAGGCTACCATCCAATTGCTAGAGGAAGCAACCAAAGACAATTCAAGATTAAAATCATTCCAGAGAAAAGCAAGCCACCCTCGACGCTTCCAGAGAGGGGGAGGTAAAGAATTTCCAAGTCTTCCAAGCTGAAAAAATGTGATTCATCAGAAGTCATACTTAACTTAGTTTCTTGCAACATGACAACATCACACTTCATTAAATCCATTTGGGACTTAATCAAGCGTCTTTTGTTAGGGTCATTCAAGCCCCTAACATTCCAAGAAATAATCCTCATTGTCTTTGAGGGGAGATTGAGGCTCCCCTCTTTCCTTGATTAGACTCCTGAGAGATCTTTCCCTTATTAAATATATTCTGCAAACTCCTCTTAATAGCAATAGACCTAGTCAGAGGTGGACTAATTTTTTCTTTCTTTCTCTTCTTGGTAGAATTATTAGGAGATGAGAGTAGAGTAGTCTGAATACCAACAACAATCTCCTGCTTCGTCTTAAAATACTTTGGCTTACATCCCCATTTTGAAGGAGAGGTGAAAGTATATCCCGGGGATAAAGGAGTCTGAACGATTAAAAGCTTAACTTCTGTAGCCAAAGGCACCTAAGGGTTAGAAGAAGGAATGTTATGTTTATAAACCGCCTTCTCATTTAATAATGCATCAAAAGAATTACATGAAGGAGGGATTGACAAATCTTTGTTTAGAACAACAACAATCTCTTGCCGAGTCTTAAAAAGCTTCGGCTTACGACCCCATTTAGAAGAAGAGGTGAAAGGAGCTGGGAGCATAGATTCAATAACCAATGGCACCTTAGGGTCAAAAGTGGGCATATTTAGGTTATCATCACCCTTCTCATTTAATAATACATCAAAAGGATTACATGAAGGAGGGATTGACAAATCTTTAGTTAGAACAATCAGATCATTATCAATGGAATCAATCACTTTATCAGTAGTGATTGAATCCAAAACAATATTATTCTTATTGGCCAAATTTTGTGCCTACACAATTAATTGCTCATCAGAAACAATTGCAAGAATCTTTAAACCAAGGTTATCCAAGGCGGTGTCACCAAGATGATCCTTAAAAGTTCCAACTCCCATACCAAATACATTTCCTTGTCTAGTAGGTAAAGCATTAAAAGTTTCCACAGATGGCAAGTCAACATCAACCCTACCAACATCCACAACATTTTCCACATGAGGAGAGAAGGGTTTATGATTCGGGAGAGTCACATAAACACGACCATTCTGTATAAGGATGTCCTACATCTCACGCCAGGAGAGGGATTCAAGATTCACACCTCCCTTGGCCGAAGTCTTATGTTCAGCTGGTTGATCCCTAATGGGTTTCTCAAGAAAAATGTTCTTGAGATTTGAAAATAAAGAAGAATCCATAACAACAGATGCTCTCCCAAAACCATTGGAATCCTTAACTATGTCTTGACGCCAAATGCCATTAATAGATTTAATGTTACAAATCCTAGGCAAATTATCATTTGGATTAACCAAAACACAAATTTTAACAAGAAAATTATCATCCTCATATACCAAATGAGAAAGAAGAAAAGTGCCAAAAGAATCCCCTACCAATTTTCAAACATTAGATTCCACAAACTCAAAAGGCAGTTTGGGAAATTTAAACCACATTGGGATCCTTTTAGGGTTATCCAAAGAGGGCACAAATAAGGGTTTCCATGTTTCTACAAAAATTAGGTTCTTCTTGATCCAAAAAAAAGAATTCTCTAAAGCCCTAACTCTCGCATCAACAAAATCAAATACAATAATGAAAGAGCTAGCAAACATTACTTAAAAGTAAAGGATCCCAAACCATTTATTATGAGATTTACGATGCAGTTTCAAAAGATTAATAGTATCACCCCATACCTGGATAATAATTGCAAGTGAATGTATATCACAAGCTTTCTTAGCCAAAGGGTTCTCAACTATGTCAATTAACGGGACTAGAAACCATACCTTTTTCCCCTCCATATTACCTGGATTAGGGTTAAAAGGCTTGTCATTCATCAAAGGCTGAAGAACCTGCTTTGAACCTAGAGAACCTGAACTAGGTTGACCCACTTGCGAAGAAACCATAGCACCTGAATCCACCCCTGCAAATGATGTATTAGCCACATTAGACACATTTGACTTCCTAGGGTTAGAGTTTTGCAACACACCTTCCAAGATCTGTTCGTATTCTTGCCATTCCTCCCATACCCTAGCTCCCATCTATTCGAAAAAGTGCAACGACTACCATTATTATTAGGTTGACCTCTATACTGCATATATCTCCTCTGATTGTGAAAAAAACCTTGAAAGTACCTGGAAACCGGCCTCATTCTATATTGCAAATGATATAGTCGAAGATCATGTTGATTTGAAACTGCCATATCTACCCACTGCCCATGATGAAAGACCCATTGCGGGATATGATTAGCCTTCAACCCGAAAGGATCCACAAGTGGAGGCGGATCCGCAAAATCCACATCCCCCCATCGCTCAAACTACTTACCTTCAGACATGCCGAAACTTTGAAGAGCCCTTCTAGTTTGAAATGATAGTCTATCATAATATTAATTTTATCTATATAGAAAAAAATTCAATTGAGGAGTTATTTTATTTTTGAATAGTAATACAACAAGTTATAAAAAATATGTCCATATTAAACCAAAATAATAATTTTTTTTTTTATACTTACAAAATTTGTGATTTAAGCAAAATAAATTATTTCCATAAAAATAAAAAAAATAACTTTTACATAATTTCATTTTAAAAAATGTTCACAACTAATCACAATAAGAAAGTTAACTAACTCATGTTGAGAGACATTCTCAAGAATTGAAAGTGTGTGAACAAAAACTCATATTTTTTCTTAAATTTGAGAACCATTTATACATCAAAATGTTAATATTTAATAATAAACATAATATTTTTCAAAATACATAAGATTTATAATTTTATGTATGCAATAAATAAAATAAAATAATTCCAATTTCTTTTAATATTTTAGCCAATCATTGTATAAAAAATAAAATTTTCAAGAAACAGTCCTATTATTTATACTTTTTTTATTTAAAAGATGTATATATCTTTCTTTCTATTGGTGCAACCTAGGAATAGTTAGTCCAAAAGTAAAATTATTATTTATATTTTATATAAAATACATCCAATGCATTACATTTTTTGATCATTTGTCAACTCAATTAATAACATGAATGACAAATAAAATTTTGTACATCATAGAAAAAATGCATTTTTTACTTTAACATTGTGTTTTCTCCTTGAGTGACATTTTTCATGTCCTTCAAATCATTAAATGTACAATCTTTTATGAAATATTTAGACACTTTGTAATAAAAAAATACCAAATATTTTATTTATTGTCTACCTAGCAATGTTTTGATTGTATTTAATTCCTTTGAATTAAATTCCATTTCTACTAATTAATAGAGTGACATAAGCATATTATATACAAATAATAAATTACATTGCTGACTTTAAAATAAGTTTATCTCCTTGAATGACATTTCTTAAAGAAACCTAAACATTAGATATGAGTTGGTTTGACTCTATGTATATAAGCTCATAAATATCACAACCTACTTTACAAAGATTCATTGTATTCCAATGTAACTCATTAATCTAACTACAATCATCAACTCTACCCTACATGCAACAATTATAGATAGGAACATGATGCAATGCATCTTGTAATATATGCATTTAATATATCTATACTGATTTATATGATGATTTTCATCTCAATCATTGACAGAATTATCAGAGAACCAGTAGTACATGTGAAAAGAAGCATGCTTTGTTACAAGAAACCAAATACAGAAGTGCAGACATTTATCATTGAATTTTATATTTAAAAAAATATATTTTTAAAAAAATATTGTGCTCAACCCTCTAAAATTCCTGATTCGCTTTCCTAGAAGAATTCTAATAATTCTTAAGACTTTGCAACCAGTTTGGATCCAACGTCATGATCAATACACAAATTCTCGCTACAATGATATCTTGGAACTTGCGAATCATTGCATTGGGCGTAGAAATCGCAAACCAATTAAGCATCCAACAGCTGTACCTATAGTGTAGCCTAACGTTCCCACTAATATTGCCGGTTGCACCTGAACAAAGGAAATGAGATCATTTACAAATCTAATTTTCTAACTATCCATACTTCGTTTAACCTACAAAATTCAAAAATCAAATACCAATTCTTTCCAGTTTCGACAGTTGGCCATGGCTGCAGCTGTAGCTGGCCCACCTATATTTGCATTAGATGCAACAAGGATCTGCAATAGGAAAAACATAGATTTGAAGTTACTTGAACCAAAAACTACCTAGAGATGAATTATTGATAATCATTCAGTAACATACAGTGGACTTTGTACAACTGATTGATATTTTAATTTCCTTTTTCTGGGCAATAAGTTTTTATCTTTTCTTTTACTCCTTAGGGTATGTAGCAACGTAACTTCAACCAGAATCAATTCAATTCAGACAAAAAGTTTGGGCTTCCATAGACTGTTTTAACTTTTTGCTATTTTCCTATGTTCTACCAAGTTTTTAAGACAGGGATGGTAGGGGACAGGGAACGCATTTTTGAAGACAGGATTTTTTAGGTCATGTTTGAGGATGGCAAGCGATGGTTATATGAAAAATATGATTTATTTAGATATAGAGGAATTTCAAAAATATTCATATGATAGCATTACTAACAATAATTAAGTATTCATGTTATGGACATATAAATTATAAATTATAAAATCTTTAATACACGATAATGGATTTCACATGAGAATCAAACAAATTAATAAATTATTGTTTCCATAATTCATTGTTAATGTGCATATGATATAAATTTTTGGCATGAAATTCTTATTAGATGGGTGATGAAGTTGCTCCTCAGCGTTGTGAGCAAGAAAAATACACATAATAATATAAGAACAATACATGAATTCATTTCAGTTAGGGTTTTTATAAATTTATGAAAAAGAACAGTGTTGATGTGGGAAATCGCATTGCTACTTTTTCAAGTCAACACAAAATAGAATGCTAAGTATCCTATGACCTATCCTCTCTTGAATAAGGAAATTCCCAATGTTGTTCAAAATGATCAATGGGGACAACCTCAAGTTTCCTATTGTCAGGTCTTGACAGCTTAGGATAACTTAGTAATTCATGTGTTTTGCTAGTAAACACAAAGGGACTTACGTTTGTAAGTAGGATTGGCTTCAAGGGTTCTACAAGTCATCCCTAAGACTTTACAAGTTTCATTCTCATCAAATTTACATTAAGCATGATGCTATTTCGAGTATTTCAACTCTGGATTTATAAATAAATGGAAAAAGAGTAGGGAAGCGAGACTAAGCTACTCTAACTAAAACAACATATTTGGGCAAATAGACAGAAATTTTAAATAACCATGCTCTGCTTTGCCAGTTAAACACAACTAGGCAGAACCGGTGCCATCTTCAAAGAATAATTAGATTTTCAAACTACTATGTGCAAATGCTGAATTTAAAACAAATACTCAGCTAAACATTTAGTGGTTGGATTTAACTTTTAAAATGTTCAGACTAACCATGCAGGGGGATTAACAATCAACTAATCCTTAATGGTATGAACATAAAACTCCCATCAAATACCCACCCAAATAGATTTTTTGTAAACAAAATGCATAACATAAATTTAACTTTGCAAGAAAGGGAACCATGCACTCACAAGAAAATACACATAGCTTGGTATTCCATCAATCTTGTATATATTTTGGCAGAGTTCCAACAACAATTCTTTTACTTTTTACAAAATAGGAGAGAACTAGTCCCCTTTATATAGACTTTCAAAATTTGAATGGATGGCCAAGATTTAAATAAACAAGTGGCCCAGATTCATCCATACAATATGCCTACCCATGCCTAGTAAATATTGAGCTTACCTCCCATCTAACTTAACAACCACTAGCCATAAAGCTGTCCCAAAAAGTGCACAACACGGAGTTCAAAAATAAAAAAAGAGTACTTTGGTAGTTGGGGAGAAATAACTTTAGGGATTGCACTTTTGTCATCCCAAAGTAGATATTTTCCTTTTTAATAATAAAAACTTATCTTTACCTTTTAAGTACTTTTTCCAAATATCTCAACCTGCAGCTCGCTCTGCCCGAACATACTCTTGGAATCTTACAAAGATGGCACATATCTCTTGAAGAGGAGGAAGAGGTGGATTATTCATCTGGAAGGCAATGTCTACAAAGTGATTGCCTATCCTTATTATCTGGTCAAGCCAATCCATTTTGTTGGTCTCAAAATCCCGTATTGCGGCATGTAGCTTGCTAGCGAACTCTATATCATTTTTGGTATATGGAGTTCTATCATTTTTCAGTGGGTCTTTCCAACGTATTTTCATCTTGTCACACTCCATCTCAGGCTTCCAATCACTAATCAAAATTTGTAGGACCTCTCTACAAAAGGTCCCAACACTGAGCAGGTTTGTTTCATATTCCTCCCATCCTTCGTTGATGAAGTCTATAATGTTGCTCTTCATTCCTAAAATCCAACACCAGTTTCCAAAGGTGTTGAAATCATGAGGCTCGAGGATCTGCTACATTGTGGGAATCTGGGAATGGGTCCAAAATAATGCACTGATGATGGGGAGAGACGCATCAACTGCTTTATGAAATTCCTCAACTTCACCTTTGATGGATTGCACCCTTTGGTAGGCCCGCTTCGCATCCAACCTCATGTCGGCCGCCTCCTCCAGTTCCTGATTCTGCATCCGTGTTATATCTTCAATCCATTCTTTGATTGCCTTGGCTGTGTCCCGCACACTCTCAAATTCAGTAGTTGGTTTTGTGCCAATGCTACAGGAGGCACATAGGTCTCATTTGTGTGTTGCAGTGGTTTCAGCAAATGGTCTATATAATTTTCAGCCTGGTCTGCTCGAGCCTTACACATTTCTCTCTCTGCAATCATCCTTTCCAACTGGTTCATTATTGTGTCCACAGTCTTTGAATTCTTCCACCTCCTGCCTTTTAGTCGCCTTTCCCATTGGGATTGACATAACATTATAATCAGCCAGTGCGACCTCCTCGGTGGACTTGCCTTCGAGTGGAGAAGCAATGTATATTATCCGGTTCTTTTGAACATCTTTGGTCACCTTGGAAGAGGTCCTTGGCTTCTTTTTCCCTTTAACCAAAGGTTCCCCTATTTGGGAGAATAGGTCTCTAAGGCTTATAAGTGGCCTTACGATGGTTTTCTTTTGGGCACGAGCCTCTAACCATGTAGGAGGGACAAATTGTCTTGAAGTGACAACTAACTCCCTTCTCTGCTCTGCTGAAGCTAAAGTTGATTCATTTTCTATCCTTGGCTGATCAGTTAGGGATAAGGGCTAATTTCCCTTTGCATCCTGTTTTTTTCCTACAAATGAGTTTTCTCCAACTTCACTCAACAACTGTTAAGGGATCTCAAGCTCCTGCTGTCCTTCATTTCTAGGGAGGTCTTCGTCCTTGTCACCCTTTTTATCCTTATCCTCATCCTCATTCTTTTCAGCCGCTTTCTCATTCTCTCTATCACCTTTTCTTGCTCTTCCTATTTGGCATCCCTCTTGTTTATCCTATATCAGGCCGCATTTCCCCTTCTTCAATCTAATTCTCGAACTAATCCAAATTGATGATTTGCACCTCCTGTTCTTGCATGATAGGCTCTTCTTGGTCTGCTGTTTCAGGGACAACTGAATTTGTTTGTAGCGTGGGAGGGGTAGGTTGGCGTTCTACCTCAGTCATGTCCTTTGTTGTATTGATATCTTTTGGTGAAGTGGCAAAAGAGGGTCTCCTTACTATTAACTTCTTTTGAGCATGAGTTTCAGGTAACTGGCTTTTGCTCTTTCTGGACCTTTTTGTCACCCTTCACCCCTTACTAGCCTCTACCATTTTCCTTTTCTTTTCAGGCTTCTTTTCTCCTTCGTCCTTTGGTGCAACACTTGATGCTTCGTCTTCTCTTGATGAGTGAGACTCAAGGTCTCCCATCAGGTTATAGGTGAACTGTATGCCATCAAGGGTCAGCTCTTGAATACGCTGATATAGCTAGGCATCAATATGTCTCTCGGGACCTTCCATTATGATTCCCAAGTCGATGGTTGGGTCCTGAGACTAGTTGATTTGAGCAAGGGGGCGATCTTTTACGGTTTCATTGGCTTGATGTTATAAGAAATCCCCATAGTCAACTAGCTGATCTAGAACTCGGGCATACTCAAAGGTCCCGATTTGAAACAAATTAAGCCTAGAGTACTCCCTCCTATGAACCTCAAAATCATCTGCGCAACTAGCCTAGTAATTCCCTATGTTCATTTTATGCTAATAGTGGTGGCCATAAGCTTTACGTCCCAATAATGTAGGGTCAAAGTTTTTCTGCAGGAATGCTCTTGTAAGCAATATGACACCAACTCTTCAACTGACTTGACTGCTTAGCCTGTGCAGGAGTTTTGAAGTATACGTCATTGTTCTCTATTGCCATCGAGAAGAAGACTGCTGCCATTTTCTTGTCTCTAAGGACTTGCCCAACTGCATGTGCATGTCTTGCAACCTCTAGGAGTATCATCTTATTAGTGCAGTACCTGGGGAATCGGTAGGGAGTGCCCTCAAAGCCTGAGATTCTCAAATAAGAGAATTGGGGAAATTGAATAAACCACGTCCCATACATCCATATTAGTGCAATTGCCTACTTAGACAACCTTTGCTGCAATTCTTCTTGCATTGTTCTAACCATGCACATGGTGAAGGCATCGTTCATGCGCTCATACTGACCCACTGCATACGCAATGTTGTTTTTCTCCCTCTAACTTATGTTATAAAAGTGAAGCTGAGGGTAGTAGTCATATACTTTTATCTGGTTAGGCCCATTTCCGATGTCACCTAAGAGGATTAATCTCGGCAATTTGGGATGTTGTGCAAACATATACACCATGTAAGAGGAAATGGTGAAGTACCTCTTCTCTGCAAGCTGAGTTAGTTGTGTATGCATGTCATCACTAATGATTTGAGCCCAATCAAACTTGAATTTCCCTACAAAGACCTCCTCTGCATAATAAAACATCCACCCCTCAAACAGATTGGAGTGGGGCAATCCCGTGACGTAGCTGAGCAGGGTGACCATGTCCTCGTATTCCTCATTGAATTTACTCCTGTACACCTTCTTAAGGATCCTGGTGTTGTGGGATCTTTTTTCTTTAAACCAATTGTCATTAATTTTACTTTTGCACTTATTGGGGTTCTGATCATATACGGCCTGAGCTTCCTCCATTGTTACTACGATTGCCTCATGCACTAGAATATCGAAAGCTTCTCCAATGGCCTCAGGAAAGAAATCTGCCATCACTGTCTCACTAACAAACACCACCCTGTCATCGGGCTTGTAGTGTTTGGAGCTTTCTACAACAAGCTCATAATTTTGGATGGCCTGTGGGAATCCAACGGCCTATGCAATTCCACTCTCTACCATCCTCTTTGCTCTCCAGTGGGCATTTGTGTCATACACTCTATCTCTAAATTGATGGATGTCAATATGCCCAAAATCTGTATCACCCACATTCTCCCATTGGCTCTGGACCTTAGAGTCTCGCAACAACCCTCGATATTCATACTTCATTTTCTCCAAATTGTGGGGGTTCTTAGTCTTAGACGTTTGGGAGGTTCTTGGCGCTTCACGTGCCTTAGAGGACTCGATCACCTTGGGAGGCATCTACCCTGCACACTAGGACGCAAATTACGAGGCGGTCTTAAGAGCGTAAATGAGGTTAGCGGTGCCCAACAACAACGTTAGCAATAAAATCATCAGTAAAGAAACAACATAACAGCGTAATGGTGAGTTTGACAAATTGTTGCAATCTGTTGTTCTAGTTTTCCAGGTTTGTTGAACAGTTGGGAATCTTGGTTTTGGCGCGGTTTTGAGTTTAAAACTTTGTTGGCTTTGTGTATTTTGCACTTTAGGCTTGATTATCAAAATGCGGGGATATTTTCGGCATATTCTTACCTGTTTGAGTAGCGTTTTGAAATTTCTATCATGATTGTTTGCAATTCCTAAAACATTTCCTAGGCTAAGGCTTCTTAAAAATTTAGTTTCAATTTTTATTGCGCTTGGTTGACTTAGGGTTCCTGTTTGGGTTTGAGTTTGAATGAATTTTAAGAATATACTCCACCTAGCTAACCTTAGTGTTTAAATAATCATATTCATTCTAAAATTGAAACAAACTCACAACTATCGTTTCAAGAAGAATACCTGGAATGCTGAGATGTCAAAATGTCTTGTTGCTATGCAGTTCGTAGCTTTGCAATGGTGTGACATGCAAAAGAATCTGAAGACTTTTATGGACTTACTATTTTTAGTAAGTTGCGACGGCTACTCAGAATATGGTTAAAATGCAGTTGGACACACTTACTATTGTTAGTAGTATGCTATTTTTAGTAACTGCTATTTATAGCAATGCTATTTTTGGCAGGGTTTCTGTAGCTCAGTGTTGTGGCTATTTCTGGTAGGGCAATTCTCTCAATTTGATCTCCCTTATTCTTGAAGCTTATTTTGGCAAGTTTAATATTTAATGAAAAATGGTGTTTTAAATTGAATTATAACTTAGGCAAAATTGGATGATTTATTTAAGGGGTTGCTTAAGTTATATTAAAATTAAAAGTCATTTCCTCAATTATATGTTGGGTGCTCACTTTATGTATTATTTGCATTTTAATAAAGTGACTTGTCTAGGCAAAATGGACGATTTGGCGAGGGGATGAAACGAAATGCAAATTAAAGAAAATTTGAATGTTGTTGTTTAGTCCCACATTGGAGGGAAAAGGAGGTTTGATTTGGGGAGAAGGTTATAAATAAGTGCCTTGGCCTTCATTTGAGACTATCCATTGCTAATATAATGAAGTGTTGTCGAAATTATTCCAGACTCTTGCTTCGAGGGATGCATACCTCCTAGTGCCTTTAGTTTTGTGGTTGAGAGATAGCGCCTAACTGAACCTTGTGACTATTTCTCATCCAGAGGAGCAGATTGAGCTCAACGAAGATGAAGATATTTGTGGTTTTCTGAATTTTGGAGTGTGTTTTTTCAGTTTTGGAGTTTGCTGGTTGCATAGAGCTGAAAGTGAAATTCGTTCATAAGTCTCTGGGAGTCCAGTCGCTGCTTCTGGGTATTTTTCCAATGTCTTCCTCTGTGTTAAGCGATTCATTTTGCTAAGTTGCGGGGGTTTTGGAGTTGATTTGGATTTTCTACAAAAAATCGCCCTACTTCCCAAGCCATACCATGCAGGAGAGTGTATTGGAAAGCGTATAGTGATGCTTTGATTTGAGTTGTAGCGGTCTATTGGTTTGGGAGTGGACGCCTTGTCTCATGGGCCCCTTTGCATTTGATTTCATGTCATTCGGAGTTGCGTGGACAAAGTTATGAGCATTTAGGTGAATTCTAGTCTTGTTGGCCTGTATTTTCAGATTGTTGTTTTTCATATCAGACCTGGGTTATTTACTTGTTTAAGTACTTTTCATATGCTGGATAGTTCTTATTTGTTAGAGGGTTGATTCCTAACATTTTGGTGTGTCCGGATATCATTTCCCTATTGTAATTTGCAAGCTAATGCTCTCATTGTAACGCTGAATTCAGTACTACTGATCAACCTTTATTTAGTTGCATTTTACATTTTGTATTCCCATTGAAAATGTGGAAGAGGATGGCCTAGCCGCCTATTTGTTACTTTTAGAAGTTTTCATAGTCCTCCTGCCGAATAAGTGGTTGAGTGATTTATTTCCATGTTTGTAATAACTGTCCTCCCGCTGGAAAGTGGTAAAGTGATCTATTTTTTAGAATTGCAATGATTGTCCTCCCGTTGAAAAGTGGTTGAGTGATTCTACTTGAAGTTGCTCTTGCCCGCTGGACAAGCCGAAGGGGTTGGCTTGCTGCCCAACATCGCATTTTCAATTGATTATTGGAGCTAACGATCCTCTATTCACCATATGCTCTCACCTTCCCACATTGGGCTCTTGGTGATCAGAAAGTGGAAGGGTTATCTTTCAGTAGTATTGTGATTATCTTTTCTAACCTTAACGGGTGTTGTTTGGTGTTTAAAATTGAAAAAAACTAAGGGGGACATTTCATAGTTGCTGCTTCTGATATTATATATTAACTTGCAACAATATTGTCGATGTTGTGTCTGATATGTGCTTTCCTCCCTTGCAATCAATGGTGCCTTCTCAGATTTAGAATTATGTGCTCACAATCGAATTAGCCAAGTAGGTTGATGTTCAACCGAGCAGATCCAAGAATGGATAAATAAGAGATAGAAAGGTTCCAATGATGCCTTGAATGATCGATTACAATCTCCTTATGTATCTATCCTCGCTGAATTGTTGCATCTTTGAGAAACATGTCTTTTCTTAGATTTGTATCTTTTCACAAGAGATCGTATCTCTTCATAGCAACACCCAATGTGTAATTGATCTTAATTGATGATAGTTATAATGTCATCGGATCTCTTCATTCCTTTCATACATCATTGGTCATTGTGCCACTTCATTATCCTCTCTATATGAAATGCTGTAATGTCCCCACTTCGAAATAGAATTTAATAATAAATGATAATAATAAATTTAAAACATTAAAAATTAAATTAAAATATAAAATAATATAATTAAATATGACTAATTAAAAATTAATTAAGTTAATGAAAAGTCAAAAGACATGAAAGGAAAAGTTGTGACTCCCTCAACAATGAGATATAAAAAAGATAAGAGAACCTCATTTGAGAGGGAGGATAAATTGGAAATGAGAAGTGCAGAACTTATTTAAATAATAAGTGCAGATCTGATTACGAAAGGTTGTGTCCCTTTCAAAGGGTAGAAATAATGAAGAGTTGCACTCTTTCAAAGGGTGCTAATGGTGAAAGGGTATGTCTCTTGCCAAAGGGCATACATGATGAAGAGGTGTGACCTCTCCCTCATATTGAGAGATATAAAGGTAAGGAATCAAAAACATCTAGTGAGATCACCATCGATTAGAAAGGATAGCTGTGTAGGCAGAGGCAAGAGAGGAGAGGGCACGGGAGAGCATTCGGGAGCAGACTTTCGTGACTAGCAGGTAAGAGGTAAGGTATAATATATTATAAACAACTAATATATTAATGTCGATTAAACTTATAGTGTTTATTGAACATAGATAAGGAATGTGTTAAGGAAGTAGTAATATGCATTAAAATTACCATTTACTAAGTATGATAATTGATATATTAATATTAATTAATGTATATTTCATTGAGCGTTGGTAAGAGTATATTAAGGCTAAAAATGTGTGCATTAATGAATACAATTAATTAATATACTAATCTACACATAGGGAATGATTAAGGAATATAGATGTTATCAAGGAAGGTGTAATGCATATGTTAACGATGATAGGGTACATTTGATATGTATATATGTTAAAGAATACATTAGGAATACATGTTAACATAAAATGTGGATTAGGAAATAAAATAGTACTAAATCATCAAAGTGTATTATAAATGCAAATGTAAACACATGTTGGAGGCTATAGGGAGGAAATTCCCTTAGTCTAAGGGAGGGATTATGAAAATCCCTAGGGCAATATATATACTGATTATTGATATGCATATGTAGGGCTTGGTTGATTAAGTTCAACCAAGAGGAGATGGATCTGGCCGGTCCACTCCGAGGACTTGGGTGATGGGATGCATCACCCAAGGCAAGGAATGACACATGGTCTTCCTTGGAGGGCTTGGGCGTAAGAGGTTACACCTAAGACAGGAACCGAAATAACCTTCGATTTCCTAGAGGGCTTGGATGTAAGAAATTACATTCAAGACAGGAGTCAAATTCACCTTCGACTTCCTGGAGGGCTTGGAACCAAGATGGGTTCCAAGAAGGCGAGCTTCACGGCTGCCTAAGGACATACTTTGTATGGCATTCGTATCCTTTTTTATTAGATTAAAATTATGATTATGTTGATTAAGTATTAGATAAGAATTGTGATTAGTGTTAATTAAGTATTTTAAGGTTAAATTGCAAGTTAAATTAGTTATATATGTATATTTGTTGTATTTCTAACAATCTATTTTGCAGGACAGTGATCCCTAACTAGTAGGGACATTACAAATGCTGCATACTTAGACTTAACCGATAATATCTTATAATATCATTGTGTCATTTAATTAATCTCTTATTCTTAACGTACCACTACATCATTACCAATATGTATGTGTTAATCTGATCTTCCTAACGATTAGTTCTTTGACTAATCCAAAATGGTTAGTATTACATCTCTTTGTTACGAGGATCGTATCTTCTCATGATTGCACCTTTTTCTTTATTAGCTTTGCATTCTCTTATCCAATAATCAAGTTATCTTCAGATATCGATGATAATATTCTCCTTTTAACTAGTTGATAGTTAGTCGACTTCTCCCTTAAACATAATCGTTATTCCTTCATACTGATTGCATTATGGTCACTCCATTAGGGTCGCTGATAATGGATATTGTCTTCGATCTGTATTGGTTGTTGACAACCCAAACACAATGATAAATTTTCAGACATCGATTATTATTCCGTGGCCGATCATCACTTGGAGCCAATCCCTTATTCCTCCTAACGTAACTAGGAAACCATCTTATTTATAAGACTTAACGGTTTCCCCATATCTTATTCTTCTATTAGCATATAAGCATAGCTACTTCTAACTATTCCTACTAACTTTTATTAGCTATTGGTGTTCAAGGACTGCCACCTCTTGATCACAAAAGTACTTAATTGTTTTAGTACGTCTGGTTCAAGAATGGGGACATTACATATAGACATGTCAAAATCTGATTCGTGCAAAAGAAAACTTGTTTTTCGTGATAAATTGTGTCAAAGCGGCAGTAGTGCAGGTCTGAATATAAATTTGATGCATCACCATGATAGCTGTAGGTTTCATTTCAAGCTATTTCTTCTCCCTTTTCTCAGCAGAAAAGTATAGTAGGTCAGTATAGGTGATAGCTCCAAAGAAACCAGCCTTCTTTGGAGATCCACTCCAATATAAGGGCAACCTACAAGCCTAGGAGTGTTTACATCTTTCATCGGATAGCTGAGTGGACAAGTCAGTAAGGGTGCATGTGATAACATAGGTATTTGGCACTTTTTTTATTATAAAAATGTTTTAAGAAAATGAATTTATTTATTTCTTTTGGTCTGCCTTTGGGTCACCCTAGGTTTGCCTGGATCTATCATAGATTTTCCTAAGGCGAGCCCCTCCAAGATGGACCTTAGGCAAACCCCAAGCCATCTCTATTGAAAACTTGTAAATTAAATTATAACAACACTGTTGCACATAATAAAAACACAAAATATGATTGATTTACTCGGGATGATCTTATATTTGCAATACATTGGCTTTATAAAGCCTTTCATTTTCTGTACCAACTATCCGAACTCCCTTACAGGAATGACTCTAAGAAAATTAACTATTATTTTTTTTACTAACATAAAACTAACATTCTAACTATTAATGAACTATGATATATCAAATTTAATATCCCCTCTTTTATTAAATCAATTCGAGCAAGTGGTGAAACATTGCGAGAACTAAACATGGCAACCCTTCTGAAGACTTTGATGAAACATCTCTACAAATTCTCCTTGCTCACCCAAAAAATACCAAACTGAACACATCAGTGGATCTCCTGAGTGTCAAACCTACAAAGTACGTATGAATCAAGACATACTTCATTATCCACAAGCATACCACTTGTTGATGCGTGTTTTGTGACACTCACCAACATAGAATAAAATACCAAGTATTCTATCCTCTCTTGAACAAGAAAACCTCAAATGATAAACAATATGATCAAATAAAGCAACCCCAAGGTTTACAAATGCTATATCTAGACAATGCAATGGATCGACTCAGTGAATAATGTGATTTGCTGTTCTCACATAGGGACTTACGCACTTGTTCAGGATTTTATCAATTATTTTCCTTTGAATAATGTATGCTTTTACAATGGGACTCTCCAACTAATCTTAAGAAAGATTTTTAAAACAAGATGCAAAAGGATAAGAGTTTAGGAATCTAATCTATTTCTAACTATGCAAGAAACTATTTCTGATTTAGTGAAGCCAAACCAAGCTTTTCTTTGCTGTGAGGAAACAACTACTCAAAGATGATGCAATCTTCAAGGAGCATGTGAATGATTTTCAAATCACTTATACACATCAACACCATAAACATGTGAATCAATGAGCATAAAGAAATTGAAGTTAAGCTTTCAGAAATGAGTTCAAACTAACCATGTACTGCAATTTGCAATCAACAAACTACAAATGGTATGAACATATAGGTTTCACCATGAATCAACAACAATGTCTTCCATTCAACTATTCAACTTGATGTAAACAGATATAAACTAATGAGAAGTAGGAAACCATACTAACATCCCAAAACAACACGAGTTCTAACCAAGCTTCAGTGAGTTTGCATTTATTTTGGTAGTATTTCGGCAACAATTTCACAAAAAGTCTCTCTTGCAAATGAAATGAGCAAGCCTTATATAGGGCTTTCAATTACAAACCAAGGGCCTAGATTTATTCTAAATCAATGGCCAAGATAATTCATAGAAACCCTAAGTGGAGTTAGTTACAACTACCACCCTATCCATCAACATTTATTAAATATTGACCAATGAAAAATAAAATATTCTCCATGGCACAATTTGCAAGGAGCAAGAGCAAGTAGGAAAATTCAATGCCACCTAGGATTATAACAAATCATCTTCTAGGAATGTGCACCCATTGTCTCTTTCCTTAATAGAAAATTCAACAAACCTGGGCATGATGATGTTAAGGTCTTCCATTGGTGGACTTGGCATAGCCTCCACCTTGTACTCAATGATAGCCAAGGCAGTTGTATGCGTGGCAAAAATCATTTCCCATTCTGATCCTTGTTCTTGAAAACTATTCATGAAAGTCATGAATAAAGCGATATTTTCCAAGTGATCCTTTGAAATGGAACCTATGGCTTTGAAGAAGATACTTTTCATTTTATCTTTCAATTCACCCACATTCATATCTGTATCATCATTCAATTCTTGTCAAAACGTTACCTCCATAGAAATGAGGATTCTATCTTGAATACCCTTGAATATTCCCCATAATTGAATGCAATCCTCCTTTACCTTCTCAAAGTCTTCGTTTCTCAACATCATTGGTGAAAGTCGGATGCTTGATTTGTTTCTATCACATTTCCATCCACCAAAGTTTGTTTGGGAATATCCATTAACACATGCAAACATGGAATGGTCTTTTCTTGAACAACATGAAATTCTTCACACAATGCAAGTATGACTTGAATCTTGTCCTTAATGATTCCAACTCTCTCATATATCTGTATCAATTCCTCAATGAATTCATTTGCTTTATCAAAGAAACTTCCAATTCATTTCTTTGTTGCTTGTATTGTCAACTTCCTTCCTTCCAAATCTTCAACCGATTCATTTGAAAGTGTTGTAGGAGAGACAAATGTTCCTTCATCTTGCTGAATTGGATTCATCAAGTGTCATATATAATCTTTCAATTCCTTGACTTCTTCTTTGAGCTGATTCTTCTTTTCTTCTTCTTTTCTCATTTTCTCCTTGATTGATTTCATGGATTCATCCAATTCTTCGATCTCTTGTTCTTTTGTTGTCGGTCCCAAATCAACTATCACAACTTCATATTTTTCTGGAGTAATATCTTCCTTTGCTTTGTCAACTTTTGGAATTGCAATCTACATTGTGCAAGATCCAGAACTTTCCTTTGTAATCTTGAAGTATTTCTTGGTTTTCTTCTTTTCTATAGTCTTACCAATCCTTCCTAGAAAATACTCAAGTTATTACCTGGATCATTTTGCACTACTATAGCTTTCTTTTTCATTCGATTCCTCAACCATTCAATAGTTGTTGACTGCTCTACACCTTTATCTATTCCTCATGTTCTTGGCATCCTCGAAGTCCTGATCATTCCTTCATTGAAATCTTCATTTGGAAAACTCATGTTTGCATCTTTTAGGACTTCTTCAATTGGTATTGTTCCTGGCTCCACTAATTGATCATGAGGAAGAACTTCCATGTCTTGGGAAGGATTTTCATCTTGGTTCTTTTGTAGAATAGATTCCAAAGATTCCCTCACACTTTGACCATCTCGAACTCTTGAGCTTGATTCATTTTCAATCCCTTAATGGCTCATTCTTAGCAATAGATGTCCCTTTCTTGTCCATGGAAACAACAACCGCCTTCACTGAATAAGTACTGGTTGATGAGCGAGTTATACTTGTCTTTTTCCTTTTCTGCTTTGGTTCTTCACTAGAAACTTCCTTTCTTTTTGTCTTCTTAGCTTGTGAAGTTTTAGCTATGTCCTTCGCTTTCTTGTGACCTTCACCCTCTTGTCTACTTCTTTCTTCCTCAATACTGATTTCTTGTTAACTTTCCATCATTTCATCATCAAAAGACTATGACTCCACATCTCCCATCAAATCATAAGTTAGGGGTATATTCTATGCTTTCAACTTTACAACTTGCTGATCTATCCATTTTCATGTATATGCCATAACTAGTCTCATTAACTCATTCAAGTCTACTATTTCAACTTCTGACCAACTAAATGGAGGAAGAGGTCTACTCTTTTCTTCTTCAAACTGAGGTTGGACGAAATTTCCATCATCTTCAACTTGATCTGACACAGGAAATAGTTGACAAATTATAATCATTTGTACAGACAGTCTAGAATACATTCTCCTTCTGATTTCAAAATGATCCATTGCATTTGCCAAATGATCTTCAAGATGTGTTTTGTGCTGGTATTTTCTTCCATTTACTCTCCTAATATTATTTAAGGATCAAAATTCAATCTTGATGGGTAAACTACAAGGGAGTAGAATTGCAACTCCTCAGATTTCTCAACTGCTTGAATTGAAGGACATACTTCAATTGAATTTCCAAGAGTGATTGGAAAGGTTACTCCAACTTTGTGCCTATTCTTTTGAATCTTGTCATACATAGATAACTACCTTGTAACCTTCAGTAATACCATTTTATCTATTGGGTATCTTGGAAGCTTGTAGGGAGAGAATGAACATCGCTGCAATCTGATATAGGTGAATTTGGGAAACTGAATGAACTACGAACCATACTTTTTCAGCAAATCTTTAGCTTCTCGTGACAAGCTCATATGGGTGCGTCCTTGTAAAATTATTACAATGTACAGTGAGAAGGCGTCATTCACCCTCTAAAATGAGCAAATATTGTGAAGGTGTAATTGACGGTAACATTCATATACTTCGATTTGTTCTTCACTGTTCCCAACTAGTCCTCTATATGTTAATCCTTTATATCTTTAGCTCCTTGCCAACATGTAGGCAATATGAACTCATATAAAAAATATCGGGAACGCTCCAACTTCCTTAGTTGGTCATCTAGATTGTCATTGATTATCTTCACTCTGGATAATATTTCTTCAGCATAATAGAACATCCACAACTTGAAATTTGAAGCTTGAGGGCATCCCATGACTCTGTACAATAATGTGACAAGATCTCTCTATTCCTCCTCTTTGAAATCCGATCTATAAAGTCTCTTGGGCATCCTCAAATGATGAGTTCTTGGTTTCGACAACCAAGTGTTATTGATGAATTTTGCACAAGTATCAGGTCCATCCCCATACATCTTCAAAGCCTCCTCCTTTGTCTTGTAAACTATGGAATTATATATTGGAATATAAAATACCTCTGAAATAGCCTCCTCTGTAAGATAATCTAATACTCTACCATTTGGAGCTACCACCTGTCTTTCCTTAAGATCTTAATGCTTAACACATTCCACTATCAACTCAATACACTGTATTGCACGAGGGAAACCAACGGCTTGCACAATTCCATTCCGTATCATCTTCTTAGCCATCTTCGACAAATTGTGCTTATACATTCGCCTTTTGAACTTTCCATGTTTATGTGTCCTAAGTTGGTATCTCCAACCTTCTTCCATTGTGAGATAATCTTTGACTCCGGAAGTACTCCCTTGGAATCGTTCTTGATTTGAGTTTGCCTTGACATCTCTCTGGTTCTAGCACCTGTTGTGATGTATTCACACATCGCCCCATTGCAAATGGGGACCCCTACTTTTTGCCTTCTGGGGTTTGTTTTCTAGGTCATTTAGGGTTTTGTCTATTAGCCTTTGCATGCTGAGTGTTTTCAGAGGGATCACTAAGTCTTCCTTAGGACAAAGTTTTGTCCTTGTTGCTAATTGTGTCTTGTTTGAGTTTCAGGAGGTCAATGAAGCTTGGTGAGTGAATATCATCCTTGAAGGTCTGAGTTAGGTCAAATTGGTGAGTGATGAAGTCTGGAATGTCATCCTGATCTTCAAATGTCTTGAAATTTGGCTAAGTCTGGAATGCCATCCTGATCCTGAAATTTGACTAAGTCTGGAAAATTGAAGAATTCTCCAAAAACTAGATTTTGCATTATAACTCTTGGAGGTCCGAAACCACACTCAAACATCCTGACAGTATATATGGAATATAACTTGAAGTATAAGAAAGAAGAAAGATATAAGGAAATGTCAATTATACTTAAATGTTATATTCCATATATGAATCCTGACGAAGAGACCAAAATGTCAAATTTCGCTCCTGACCCTTCCAAAGGGTCCAGAGCGAATTCCTCTATAGGACATTCTACTTTGATCCAAACCTAGAACTAACTCATTCCCAGACATTATTGAGGGAAAAACACTTATTTGGAGTGAAGAAATATGAAAATGAAGTCAGGATTTGAGCATGAGGAATTTCGCTCCTGACCCTTCCAAAGGGTCCAGAGCGAAATTCATATGAGACCCTTTTTTCTTCACAAAACCTTGAAGTGAATGCTAACTTGGATTGGAGGATGATCAGGAGAGGCCTAATAAGTTATATCCAAGCCAAAGAAGGGAGGAAAAAGGTGAAAATAGCCTAAAATGAGAATTTCGCTCCTGAACCTTCCAAAGGGTCCAGAGCGAAATTCACTTTTCCTCTATTTTGCTCTTTGATATGGCCAAGTTTTGGATTTTTGAGGCATGGTTGAGGAGGCTTTGATGCATATTTGCCTTTGAGAAGAGGTTTGAGGCGATGAAGTGGTAGAAATCAACTCAAAAGGAGAATTTCGCTCCTGACCCTTCCAAAGGGCCCAGAGCGAAATTCCCTATAGGTCTTGTCCTTGGCCTAGGTCCAGAGTGAAATGCTCAGTTTGACCCCCTGTCTTGCCTAAAATGATGAAAACAACCTTGTTTTGAGCTAGTTTGATGGTGGATTCACTTAAATGTGGAGAAAGGAGCCTGAATTTGATCAAGTTTGAAGGAGAATTGGATGAAGTGGAAAACCAACCAATAATGTGGATTTCGCTCTTGACCCTTCGAAAGGGTCCAGAGCGAAAATCCCCATAGACCTCATTTTCTTCCTTGATTTGGCCAAGTTCTTAGTTTCTAAGGCATGTTGGAAGGTGGATTGACATGTTTTCGCCTTAGGGAGTGATCACCAAATGTGAAGGATTTTAGCCTAAAATAGAAATTTCACTCCTGACCCTTCCAAAGGGTCTAGAGTGAAATTTTTGAAAACTCCTATTTTCATCTTGGATGAGGTCAAGACATTGATTCTTATGCCATGGATGCAAGTGGAGTGGTGTATTTTTTCCTTGCAAGGAAGATTGGAGTTGAAAAGATGAGTGTGGATTTCACTCCTGACCCTTCCAAAGGGTCCAGAGCGAAATTCCTCAAAACCTCCCCTTTTTCTCAATTTTGTGCCAAGCCAAGTGTGGGTCAGGGTGAATTAGGATTGGAGATGTCCTTAAGCATGACTTTGAGTTTCTAGTAATCAACAAAGGTGAAGGAATTGAGCCAAAACTAGGATTTCGCTCTTGACCCTTCCAAAGGGTTCAGAGCAAAATTCCTAAGATCACCTATTTCCCCTTCAAAACAAGTCAAAATTTTGGTTTTTATAGCCTAGAGAGGAATGGAGTAACGTTTCCTTGACCTTTGAGGTGAATTGAAGTGGAATAATGAAGGAATGAGCTCAAGAACAAGGATTTCGCTCCTGACCCTTCCAAAGGGTCCAGAGCAAAAATCCTAAAACCTATTCTATCTTCCAAAATTTGTGTCAAAACAAGTCTTGATCAAGATGAGATAAGTTGGGAGATGACCCTAGGATTGCCCTTGAATGGATTTTGGCCACCAAAAATGAAGATTTTGAGCTAGGACAAGAATCTCGCTCCTGACCCTCCCAAAGGGTCCAAAGCGAAATCTTAAATAGGTCCTGTCCCTGGCCATGATTTTTAGCGAAATTCTCCTTTCTAGCCATTTTGAGGGTCAAACAAGTGTTGCATGCATGGGAGAAGGATCCAAAGATGAGAGTCCAAGTATAGAGAGTGAAAAGGATAGACCTTGGTGAGGGAAAACAAGAAAGTCAAGAATTTCGCTCCTGACCCTTCCAAAGGGTCCAGAGCAAAATTCTCAATTTCACCTAATTTGCTCATGATGAAGGTCAAGGTATGGATTCCTAAGCTTAGGTAGAAAGAATACTAGTGTATGCTTGCCTTGGGAGGCATTTTGGAGTGGAGAAATGATAAAACTTGAGCCTAATCAGGAATTTCGCTCCTGACCCTTCCAAAGGGTCCAGAGTGAAATCCTTAAAAACTCTATTTTTTCCCGATTTTGCATCAAACCTAGTGTTGAGTAAAATTAGAAACATCTCTAGGAATGCATTTGAACAAGTCATGGTCACAAGTTGTGAAGATTTTGTCCTAGAATGCAAATTGCGCTCCTGACCCTTCTAAAGGGTCCAGAGCGAAATTCCCTATAGGTCCTGTCCTTGGCCTAGGTCCAAAGCGAAATCCTCTTTTTTGGTCTTTTTGGAGGTCAAATCAATGTTGTCTTCGAGAGAAAGCGATTCAAGGGTCAAGAGAAGTTCAAGGCAAGGAGATGATGAAATTTGAGCTAAAATGCAAATTTCGCTCCTGACCCTTCCAAAGGGTCCTGAGCGAAATTTTTATAGGGCTTTTATAGGGCCTGTCCCTAGGGAGGATCTTGAGCAAACTGCATTTTAATGTCTTCTTGTTGACAATTTAAGGTAGGAAATGCTATGTTAGAATGAATTCATTATGTGTCCTTAATCACCTTTTGGTTGGTTTTGCAGATGGAAGAAGACTAGGCCAGGGCAAGGACAACCTCTTCCAGTCCATCATCATCAAGGACGTTCCACATGCAAAAGGGAGGACTCAAGGTGCTTTGAAGCGTTGGAAGACTAGGGGTGTTCAAGGAGTTCAAGTTAGCCTCAAGACCTCATTCTACCACAAGATGACAAAGAAAGGCTTTGCCAGCACTTCAGGGCGAGATATGCTACTAGAGAAGGAAGACTTGACAATAAGGAAGCCTGATCAAGCAAAGGAAGTACATCATTCATCATATCAAAGACAGAGAAGGATCAACCAAGTCACAAGCATTAGGCAAGGTGGCATCCCAGTCATCATTCCTCCGGTTGGATTGGTCCACCTCAGCATGACCAGATTCAATGTACCTAATTTATTGGAGATGACACAAACTTTGAGGCACCTACCCCTGTTTCCTATTGGTTCTCAAATATTGAATGTAATTTTCTCATTGGCTAGGGAAGTTTGTTATAACAAACCCTAATTAGGGTTTCTATCTTGTAATCCTAGCCATTGGTTCTAAGTCAATCAAAGCCATCAATTTGTAAAGGGCTCTCTATATAAAGCCCTGGCTCCTCATTTGTAAGGGGTTAATAGTTAATAGTCAGAGATTAGTTAATAGTTAGGAATTAGCAAAAAGAGATAGAGATAGCACTTTATAGTACAATAGAAAGAGAAGGCAAAGATTGTTGCAAAAGACTCGTAAACTTCGTTGAAGAAATGGTGAATTCTATGGGTCGATTCAACAATTTGCATGGTCTCTATACTTCTCAAATTTGATTTCATGTTATTAGGTGAATGGAAGAAATTTGTATGATCAACGGTGAAATTCGTATATCCATACTACTAGCGGTTTGTTGATTGCAGACTTGCCTTGCATAGTCAACTGGAATCATTCAGCTTAAGCTTAACTTCAATTATCGCTTTTTCATTGATATGCATCAAATTGATGGTTTCCATGCTTGTAGCGGTGATCTAAACATCATAAAGCTTTCCTCAGAAGATCACACTAATCTTGTGGAGATGATCCTAGGATGTCAAAGCAAGAATTAGTTAGAATTTCATCAAAGGTCATTCATTGCTCTTACGTTCTTAGTGTTAGAATTAGATCCTTCTCCAACCCTTATCCTTTTCCCTTTTTTAAAAATCAAGGATCAGTAAACACCCACGTTCCAGTGATATCCAAAGCAAATTAGACGCTCAGGTCATCGAATGTAAGTCCCCTTGTGATTGCAGCAAAATCACATCATACCGCAAGAAGCTTATCCACACGTAGAGACCCTCCATACAAGAACCTTGGAGTTACTCCGATTGATCCTTTGGCAAGATCTTCAGCAGTCGGGAAACTTTGTTCAAGAGAGGATAAGATACCTTGGTATTTTATTCTGTGATTGCATGTGCATGAAAAACACATCAACAGCACCCGACATCTATTTCCTAAAAGAAAGAACCTTGTATTACAACTATGAATAGATCCTAGTTTAATTTCAAAAATGCTTTGAGTAAAATGCAAGATATCATGATAAGAAAATAATACTTTAAAACCTTGCACTCCTAATTCACATTGAAGAGCCTTTAAAGGAAATTGCATAAAAATCATTCTTCAATAGAACATTGTGAAACAAAGCAACAAATTTATTTAGATTTTCACAAAGTCATTCATAATTTTCAATCCTTAAGGAGATAAAATCCTTCACATCCTTGTAAAAACTCTTGTTTTTCACCTTTTGCACAAAAATTTCAGAAAATTGAACCTTAATAAGTTCTGATTTCACATCCAGCCATCTGGAAATTGATTTGGAAATCTCTGTGATGCTGAAGCAGGTCTGGAAAATGCTTAGGTTTTCACACAAATCTGTTGATACTTCTCTCAAAATCACCTTTATTCAACTCTGATTTGTTCCTTGGACAGAATTCACCCTTTCCTCATAAAAACCTTAGCTTTGAATCAGATTGCATCTACTGAATTTGCATCCATTTATGCACTTAATCAGCTCTTGATTTCTGGAAATTTGCCTTGAAACCTGATTCTTGCACAAGTTCGCACCTATCTTTGGAAATGCTTATCTGCTCAGCTATTCGGATCTGCTCTTAATTCTGCCTTGAAATAGTTCGAATTGCTTTGAATTGTGGTGGAAATGATATTTTCGTCCTTGCATATATAGCTGCCTCATATTAGGAATGGAAAACTCTTGATAAGGGCCGACTTGGTTTGCACTTTTGTTTGCTTTTTAAACTTGTATTGCCTTGATGTCAGATCAACCTCCATGTTTTTGTATTTTAAATTGATTTCACATGTTTTGGAGTATTCTCCAAGCCAACCTAAACTTGAATTCACAAAATTTCACATGTTTTGGACAGTCCTCCAAGACAACCTGGCCTCGAAATGTACTTCATGCAATCTTAAAACAAAGAATTTACCCCCTTTTGATGTGGATTTAATGCTTGTATTGCATTTTTCAAGTTTTTTAGTGTTCATGCATTGATTTTTTTGTGCATTTTGCTTGTGCACGCATAAAGTGGTGATTTCCATGTATTACATCCACAAAAAATGCAAAAAATCAAAGCGTGAATTCAATTTGTGCATGCATTGTTAGTCAGGTATTTGACTTGTGCATGTATAAATTGATCTTAATGCAAAGCGTGGGTCTCAGTTGTGCATTCATAAAGTGCTGAGCGAAAATTAATGTATTCATGATCAGAAATGCAAGGAATTCATGCATTGTTGAGATGGGGGATTTTAGTGCTTCATGTATTCCAAGTCAGAGATCCATGTTGTTCATGTATTGCTGGGCAGAAATTCAGCCTATACATGGAATGTTGTTCAAACTTTCTCCTCACTTAAGCATTTTCAAGCAAATATTCAACTTACTCATGTATTACTCAAGAATTCAAACAGATTTAGCAAGTACTTCAACACTTTGTGTGGATTTTTTGAACCTTAACCGGCACTTAAAGGCAAACTCGTGACTCAAATTCAAGCAAAATTATAAGGAGGCTTACATGGTTTGGGAGAAACACATATGATCCTTGCAATTCTGCCAACTTTAACAAGCATTTCACCCACTACATGCAATAATCACTTTCACGATCTTGCTTTTGCAATTTCATTCCTAGACTGACTCCTTGAATTGACAAGATGAAACCCCTCTCATTCTAAGGCAATAAAGCTTGACACTTCTGCAGAACCTAAGCCAAATTAAGCAGCACCCATGACAAAACAACTAAGGAAAGAAAAAACAAAGGGGTCCCCCTTTGGAATGGGGCGGAAAGGGTCACAACACCACTCTTATAAATTGAGACAAACTCCATTATCCTACAAGAAAGGATACCAACAAATTGTAAATCAAGACTTACTTAGTCATCCATAGTAATAAAACGACCAACCAACTATGAATCCAGACAAACTCAATTATCCACAGTAATAGTCCTTGATTTGTGGATTGAGACTAACTCAATTATCCACAAGTACACACCTACAAAACTATGGATCGAGACAAACTCAATTATCCAAAGGTACCACTTACCAAATTTGTAGATCAAGGCATACTCAATTATTTGCAAACCAAACAAAGCTCTCATGCCCCCTTGCTTCATGAAGGGACTCAAGATTAAAAATGAAATTGGTGCTTCTCATGCAAGATACCATCCTTGAGAGAAGCTAACTAGAGATGATAAAATACTTCTTGCCTCTGATGCTTCCGTTCTCCAATTAAAGGTGCACTTAGTTTTTAAAATTAATAGGTTTTTTGCCTTACATATGCTCCATTATCTTGAACATCTGCTTCATAACCTTGTTTAAGTTTTCTCTTTTCATGCCTTGCAATTTTGCATTAAATAAAATGTAGTCTAAGACACCGTGTGCTACCAAATAGTCAAAGTTTAACGGTCATGTTTCTTTGAGGATTGCACACAACACAAAATAAAAGCCATATGTAGATATTCAAGATGTTGAATTCAACCAAAAATGCACCCTTTTATAGTATGATCTTTATAACACATTTTATTTTATTAAACTTTATTTCTCCATTCTCAAAATGCTCAAATAAAAAAATAATGCCTATGGTTAGATCTTGTTATCTTTCCATCAAAAATACATGTTCAACTTCAAAAACATCTCTAACATCTTTCATACATTTTGGCTATACCAAACTATCCATGCAAATAACTAAATGTGCATTGCATCTTGACCATCCATTTCCATTGTTTTCTTGCACAAAGTTTATAACCAAAAATAATAGTGAAAACTCTCTATCCAATATTTACCTTACACTTGCTGATGCAATTTTAATTATTTGGTCACCACATTAAAAATATTGGAGTGCCACTTCTTGTTCCAATCTTCAATCATTTTGAATATGAACGACCTTGTCCTATTTGTTGTGCGTTTTGCACATACCCCTGTCTCGGACATGGGACCCTCGCAGTTGTCCTTTTGCCTACCCGAGAGACAGAGGAAGTGAGTTTTGTATCCAAATGTCTTTCCAAACACCTCCAATGTCGAAGAAAGCATGACGTAACCCTAAGTTCGACCCTGCAAGATGTTTTCAAATGCCTTTGATTTGCCAAAATTCCCCAAGGCGTAGCACTTAGAATCAAAACTCAAAGTTCGCTCAAATTATTCAAACAACCCGAAATCACTAAGGCAAGAGGGTGTATAATGAAACTCGGCATTGTTTCAAACTTTGCAAGGAAGGGCGTCAAAGATGAAAATCTCGCATTCTCCTCCAAAAAGCTTGAGTTTTCCCATATGCTATGAAGGCACTGGAGATTATAAGTTCGGCATTTTCATATGTATGTCTGAGACACATTTTTTTTTAAATGCCTTCAAATCGCTGAAAGGAAGCCAGAAATCTTCTCGAAATGGCCAAAGTCTGGGGTTTTTTGGTGTTTTTCATTGACAAAAATCTCCTTTCAAAAGCCAACGAAATGCCGAGTTGCATCCAGGTGAATAGCAAACGTCTTCAACACCCCAAGAAAGGCCAATATAACCCCCTTCATAATGCAAAGAAGAGAGTTCGTACATTCTTCTTACCATGCCCAATAAAATACCGACGCGCCAGTGATTTAACAAAAGAAGAATCGATTTCATGGATTTTGAAAATCACGGTTTTCATTTTGCCTTACAAAGTTGAGAAATATCCTGTGCGCTTTGTATCTTCTTTCACAAACATCTTCAAAATGCCGATAAATCCCCCATAAAGCCCGATAGGAATAGTCGGGAGATGACCGAGGCAAATAACAAAAGCTTAAAACAAAGTTTTCCATTTTACCCAAAAGGTTCGAGTTTGATCCCTTGAGCAAGGGCGGAGGTAACAAAAAAAAAATTATTAGGAGATGTTTTAAGCTATAAATCACACATTTCCTCAAAAAACCCCGAATTTCTCATGAGTTAGGGGTGTTCAAAAGAAAATCAATATTTTAATGGGTTTTGCCAAATACGTCTAAGGTAAAATCGCACATTTGCTTTTGAAAATCCAAATTTGGCTTAGGTGTTTAAAATATTCTCACATTTCGGCCTAAAGGCCCAAATTTTGTCCTTAGTCAACTAGGTAATGCAGCGATGAGAAAGGCAAAAGGGAGCTTTCAAAGAATTCAAAATCGCACAACTCTCTTAAATTAGCCGAGTTCTTTAAAACCCAAGGGAGTGAAGGGAGAAGTTAGGTGTTTTAATTAGTTTTGCAAAGAAATAAAGAGGTTCACATTTCGCCTAACATCTCTGAAATTCCCCCTAAGGCAGGTGATAAAATGTTTCAAAACGATTCTTGCAATTCCTCTAAAAGGCCCGAGTTTGGGTAAATGACATAGGTGTTTGACGAATTCTCACAAATCGCCTAAGAGGGCTGAATTTCACCCTTAGTCACCCAAGTGAGTGCAAATGAAAACTAAAGTGAAAGGGGGCGTTAAAAAGGCAAAATCTCACATTTAAGCCAAAGTGGTCATTTTTCGTCACAAGTAAAGGGGGCGTTTTAACTTAAGGTCTTAAATCGCACATTATAAATCTTGAAACCCTAATTTTGCAAAGGAGGTTTTGTATTGTTTCAAAGCAAACATCTTTCATTTTTGCCAAAACGAAACCCGACATCGCCTAAAATTTTTAATATTTGTTAAATTAATTTACTTAATTTTTCAAAATAATTGATTCAGGTCAAAATTGATTGTTTGCAGATCAACGACGTTGAGAGAAGCTAAGGCGTCAACCTGAAGCTCAAATCGGAGACCTGATTGCGATTAAAGCCAAAAGCAAAGATGCAAGAACGCGTCGCAGAGCGCAAGGTCGAAGCAATGAAGTACGGAAGCATGCCATCACTAGACGACAAGTTGAAGTCCACCCTCAAGACCAAAGACAAAGAACACTCAAAATGTGCAAACTCAAAATTACATAGCTGGAATTAATTCCAGAAAGTCAGTTTGCAAAATTGAATTGTTTAATGTAAAGGACTACCTGTGGGCCTTGTCTAATGTATTTAAAATGAGGGGACACAAGTCAGTTATTTTCAACTACCAAATTGACCTGAATTGATGCCAAACAATTGTAGGTAGTTGAGAAAGTGGTTGGGGGGACAACTGAAGATAACTAGGCATGGGTTAAAGTTGGCAAGCTTCTAGGAGGCCACTTGTAGCCATTGGATGCGGTCAATCCTGGCCTTTGGTTCAAATTGTAAAATCTATAAAAGGCAGAGGCCTTTCTCTTGTAAAGGGTTAGATTCTAGTTATAACAAGTTAGATTTTTTGACTCTTAGAGGTTAGAATTAGTTAGATTTTAGTAGTTAGATGCAATTTGCAGATTAGAAATAGCATAGAACTGTTGTAGAAATAGTTGTAATGGCAGCTGAAGCAAATATATGAACATTGAAATATGGTGTTTGTTGTCTTTGTTTTCTTCGGTTTGCATGGTTTCCCTTCAGTTGGTTAGTTAGAGTTCAATGGTAAAAATGGAAAAATGTGGGGGGGTATTTGATGCATTTCAGATTCATACCATTGGGGGCTTGTTGATTGTAGGTCACCGTGCATGGTTAGTCTGAACCCAAAATTGTGCTTAGTTCAACTATAGGTATTCGTTTTAGGTTGCGCCAGAATTGGGTGCCTAGATGAGTATCTCCGATTTGAAAATCCTTCATCCCCTTGGAGATTGCATTGTTCTTGTCGCGTTGTGAGGGTGTCGGTTGGGGACGAGGAGAAAGGGGGACACGGGGACGGGCTTTGGGGACGAGGGGACAAAGGGAAAAAGTTTCGGGGAAGGGTTTCGGGGACAGGGGGACTTGGGCCTAGAGGGGGGAAACGTGTTTCCGAGGAACACTGGAAATCTATCTACTCGCAACACTAGTCAATCCTATCATTGCACTTAATATCCCTAAATCCTTCTCTTTTTCTTTTATTTTTCCCAGCAAAACACATCAAACCGCTGAGTTATCCCATAGTCATGAACTGACATTTGGAACCTTGAGGTTGTCCCCTTTGATCAACTAAAAAAACATTAGGGATTCCTTACGCAAGAGAGGATAGGATATTCAGCAACATTCTATTTTGCGTTGACCGGAAGGAGTTGGTTATCCAACTTTAGCCATGTCAACACTATTCTCATGCACAACATTAAATAATGCAATGGTCTTTTTATAGCATGTTCAAATTATTCATATTTCTATGCTACATTCTACAAAATTAACTCACATCCATTATAAACTTCAGCACAGTAAAACATATCACATCAAACTTTTGCTAACTGCTTGCTAAATGCAGAGAATATATTAAACCATTTCTAGGTTTTATTCTGCTCTTTGGCATCCCAAAATAGTTTGAATTTTTTAATTTCGTTTACAAATGACAAAGTCATCACCATTTTACTATGATTGCAATCTGCAACTTCAGTAGAAATCAAATTGCCTCAACAAATCTTAACACCCACCGGTTTCTCCTTATTCTTCATGCCTCATCATTGTACAGGCATAGAGATATCAATGTGCTCTAATACCATATTGAAAACTTGTAAATAAATTATTGCACCATTGCTGCACATGATAAAAACACAAAAATACAATTGATTTATTTGGGACAATCTTATATTGCAATACATTGGCTTTATAAACCCTTCCATTTTGTAATGGCCCCTTCCCAAATTGCACTAACCTTTACCTATAAATATAAATTACACAACTAAGAGTTAGGGAATAAACTTACCAATTAATCAATAAGCTAACAAGTTGAACTCTTGTATGCAGAATCTGCGTAAAAAGCATAAGAAAAAATACAAATACATATTTATCTTATTATTAGGGTTAGATCAAGTACTAAGTTCTATAATGCATAGAGTTGGAAGGAAACATGAAGGTTTGCTTGGGGCCATTTCTACACCAAGCCCAAGAAAGGTTGCCTTCTACAACCTTCTTGCTCCACTTGGCAGCCCATACTTACTTGCCTATCGGGTCTATTTCTTCCATATATTATCATACCTTGTGAGGGAATGTGTAGAGAATTCGTCTGGGTTCCTTGACTCCTCTGTGTAAGGGCCATCCCAGCTCTTGATGCCACTTTGGTCATCCTAGGATGGGTTACTTACAAGTAACCTCGTCACCCCTCCATCACATTCCATACCCCTCCTTCACAAGAGTGTATTCTTATGATGCAACATTATTTGAGTGTTATCCCAAGAATATATTTTATATTTATAATGACTATGCAATAACTTAATATGCCATTCATACTTAATCATGCTTAATTCGTATTTGATACATATAGACTTTCCTTAGATACATTATATCCTTAAGGGTGCTACGAAAGAGATAGTATTGAGTGCTGAAGTAAGGTAATTACATCTGAATATGTTCCCGATATTATTAACAGATAGATATCAAATTGATACAGCATACCCATATGAATAATGGTGAGCAGATTCATTCTTTCCTTTGCACTGGCTGTGTCTGTCCTTGCAATTTCTCTCCCTTGTTTTCTCCACAACTGATTGATGCCTTCAATGAAAGAGTGGCTGAACTACTTATACCTGCATTTCTGAATGAATGGTTACTGGGGATAAGACATGACTGGTGTCTTTTTGTTTTCTCAACCTTCCTAGACAATTCTTAATTGCTGTCTAACAATAAATATTGCATACTCTACTATCAACCAATGACCACATCTCTTTGTAATGTATTGACATAGCATCCCTTGTAAGTGTTGATCCAATCGCACCCTCTCCAGATCACACCTTTCTTATTAGATTGATCGCTGATCATTAATCATACTGATACTAACAATTAATAATTCTGTTATTTAATACAATTGATACTAACAATACTAATAATGTTGACTATTCACAATTAGTGTTTACTGATTAATAATCAATTAACAATATTGTTATTTAATACAATTAATATGTTCTATTCATAGCAAGATCGAAGGGAATTAGTCTTGTTAAACAAAGAGAGATTATAAATGTGGAAGATCTATGATAATTAATCAAAAGGGGAGCAGGGCACGACACATTTAACCTACATGAAAGTAACATTCAAACTATTAACTAACTATGATGTAATAAATCCAACAATCCCAAACTTGGACCCAAACACTAACTAGATCCATATGGATATGGTGAGTTGTTGATACCCAAAACAAATCCAATCCATAAAAAATGTGTCATACCAACATACTTGAACCCCCAAACCTTGACCCAAAATCAAACCAATAACTTAAATTTTTATGTCGCCAAGTTTGACATGTTGGACTCACAAGTCCTAGCAAGTCCACTGAATCTACTAGATTTGGTGTTCAGAATCAAGAACAAATAAACAAATAAATAAATTGAAAATTCAAGAAAAGAAATAAATGCACAGAGAACACACAACACACGAAGTTACGTGGTGTTGGCCTATGGCTCTTTGAGTTGGCATTGATGTCAACCAATGTTTTGATTGCTCAGCTTTGTGCTTTTGTTTCTCTCATTTGAGCCCTACATTTGTGACTTGTTGAAACATGATTTAGCATCTTTGTTTGACACCGAAACTCTAAACCCTAGTCTTACCAAAATTTGCCTAGGTCTTAAATGCTCTTGCATGCCTTCTATATTCTATTTGCTCAGTGACTTACTCTAGTTGGTGATCTCTTAAAGGTTGACCACTTAAAGGGTATTTTTAACGTTCGGTGACTGGTCCTACATTGCCTTGTGCTTGTGTCTTCCTCTTCGTCTTTCATTGGTGTGACTTGCTAAGACTCTCATCAACATGTGATTGTCTATTTGATGGGCTTTATTGCCTTTTTCTCTCGATCTGATGTTGAAAGATCGATGGGACAAATTTTTTTTTTCTTCGATATGTGCTAGTCTCTTCGATGGGCTTCATTACCCCTTTCTCACAGCTTGGTGTCGTTGATCAGTGTGACAAAAATTTGCTCCCATCAATGTTGGCAAGTCTCTTTGATGGTCTTTGTGTTTGTGCTAGTGGACCCCACATGGTGATGTGTTTGGTGTTGTGGAACGACATAGTGGAAGTGGTGGGACCTACTTGTCTTGTATCCACATTGAGTTTTCAACTTATTCATCTAATGGTTCGTGTGGCTCAGGAACAATGATAGTTGTCCAAACAATAATAGCTCTAAGTGGACGATAGCGGTTCAATCTAATGTTCGTTGTGCACAGTTTGTTATTCTCATCGATGAAATGAGACTCATTCGGACTCTCATCAATGCCAATGTGCCACTTCGATGGTGTTCATTTCACCGTGCTCAAGCTAGTCTCCAAAGGATCAATGAGACCCAAAGAGACTCTCATCGACATAAGTATTTCTCTTTGATGATCTTCATTTCTTGTGCTCACGTTTGTCATCGAAGGATTGGTGAGACTTGAGAAGACTTCCACCAATAGATGCTTGCCTCATCGATGAACCTTTCTTTCTTAATCTCAATGATCTTCAAAAGGATTGATATGACTCAAAATATGTCCCAATGATATGACAATGTCTCTTCGCCATGCTGTGTTTTCTTCTGTTAGTCAAAGTAGGAGACCATGACTTGGTAATTAGACTTTGATCTCTACCGTTCATTTTGTGGCACTATTTCATGCTATCAACAATCTATGTTTAATCCAGTGAAACGACTAACCATATGAAATTCATTTTGGGTCAGTTAAAGATAGAGTGATACAAAATGTGAGTAACCGTTGAGAGAAGGGGATTCTATGTGCATAAGACCAAAATTAGGTTTTGACTTGGAAATGTGCAGATATTGAATATGCAGTGTAGTGGACATAGAGGTCATTCATGAACACAAAATCTGTATTGAATTCATGATCAAAGTAAGATGTGCATGCATTGGTGAATGTTGATATAGTATTGTGAACAAAAGTATGCATAATAGGAAGGTAGATGTGTTGTTGATGATTTGCAGAATACTGGTGTGAGCAATATTGAACAAATTCTAAGACATAGGAGATTACACGATGAGAAAAAGGCAACAGGTGATGATACAAACAAAAATCAAGTTGAAGACATATAGAGAAGATTATCAGCAAGTTTGAGTTGCAAAATCTTATCTGTGACATTGTGGTTAACTTTTCAGGTGATTGGAGTTGTTGCTCTATTGAAATAAAAATTGGGTGGGTGCCCAACGTTGGTCTGGTTTGGTGCCCTTAAATGTGTGACCAATGAGGTCCTTGTAACTAGTGATATTCATCTTGTGAGGTTGGTTTAGGATAGTAGTCCCTAGAAGCATTTCTCACTGTGATTTTTCCCTTCTAGGGTTTTCCACGTATACTCTTGTGTTATGGTCTTTGTGTGTTTTTTGATTTTATGGTGTACATTGTTCTTTCTCTTCTGTTTAATCTTGTTAAAGAATCATAATCTGCAAGTTTAAAATTGGTACCACTGATTCATCCCCCCTCCCCCTTCTCAATGGTTGTGTTTGAACACATGGTTCACCATTAATGGCTACATCTATGGGAGAAGTAGGGTAATCTGAAAGATCCCCAACCCAATTTTCACCTAATTTGATCCAAATTATGAGGTTATGTGCATTGTTTGTTTGCTGGTAAGTCTTTGGCCAGCATATATTTGGATGGTGTTTGACTGGTTTTTGTTTTTGTTTTGATTGGGTTTGAAGTTTAAGCAAGATTCTTGAATATTATGTAAAAGAGATTGTTGATTTAACATAACAAAATGCATAACACAGAAGGAAGATAATCAAGAACTTTCATTTTTGCTTAAAAGAACAATGAACATACCATTCACATGCGCTCATAGGTCTGATGTAAAAACTTCCAGCCAATAAAATTATAGAAATCAGCTCCAAATAATGGTAAAACCCTAAATATATTCTAGGGTTTGAAAATCCTTCGTCCCAAAATGTAACAGCTGACTAAAATAGAGCTGGAAATAGATAGTAATGACCTCTAGAAGGTCTGCCCTGTAACCAATTGTAGAAAATCTGCCCTCAAACTGATAGATCTGCTCATAAATCCTCAAAGAAGGCTGCCATATGCACACTGAAGTTGTATTCTGATGGAAACTAAAACCCAGAGAGATGGGTTTTCATCCAAATCCCCCAAATCTTCTAGAAGTTGGCATTCCTGGAAGCCCTAAGCTGCTGAAACCCTCATAAAAGCTGTTGATCTGAAAATGGAGAGGTAAGAATGAATCCAAATGATAGGCAAAATGCCTTTATATCTATTTTGGGGTTACTATTTGGCCCTAAAATCATAAAATATCCTTAAGGGTCTAATTTCTCATTGTGAACTTGGCCCCCTTTTAAAAACAACTTAAGTTACTAGGATGTGGGGCACTTTTTACTATTCATCTTATGTTTCTCTGTTACTATTCACATAAGGCCAACTTTAATATTTCAATTTTAACCAGGGATTCAACCCCAAAACTCCAATCTAAAAAGCTCGAAAAGCTCCCTACTGAGTTCCACAACCTTGGTTGGGTTCCCAAACCACACTGATGACCTATGGGACCCTAATAGTAGGCCAACCTCCACTCAAGTCTAAGATGCCTAAGGAAGGGACATTACAGTCCTCCCTTCCCGAGATTGCTTGCCTGCAAGAAAACACCAAACAACCCACTGCTCCACTTTGGTTAAAATGCTCAGGCACCACAAACCATGAAGCAACATATTGGAATACATGTGGAATATTGTACCAAGCAAATCAATACCTAGATCCCATATCAAAATGAAAACTCTCTTGTAGAAGATGAAATAGGTGAATGTCAAATGATCTCCATGAAGTAACCTTACAAGCATGTAGAATATCAAAACAATGTGAAAGTGAACCCTCACGTGCCAATGAACCAACATAAATGGCCACTCAACTTCGCTGTTATAACTCTGATCAACAATAAATGAGATATCAAACATGTCAACAAACCAATGGCAATCAACGAAAATCACTCCACTCCAACTCTATCCTAAAGGTATACCTCCAAACACTCCTGTACCACTAGGAAATTGATGTAGACAATGAAAAGTTTGGATATGCCATATGATTCCAACTAGGATAGTCACTAGTCCATAAGGAATCGAAGAATATGAAGTCACCAATCAACAAAGATATCACTGCCATATCAAGTGAAATAGGTGACAAACTCAAAAATGAAGTATGTATGCCAACACTACTCAACACAGACAACTCTCGAGTGGCTAGCCCACTAAGAAAGTCATCAACCAAATCACTATCATCACTGAGAGAATGAGCAAATACCTCAACTGGAAATTCTGAATTAAGCAACTCATGTCTCTCATCATCAAATGAATGGTGAACATCATGAACATGTTGAAGATTGATCTGGGCATGTTGAGCCAATAACTTGGCTTGCCTTGCCCTTTCTAGCCAATCATCATTCATCATTTGGGTCTGAGTTATATCAGCTGCTCTAAAGTGTCTAAACACAGTCCTAAAATGAGATATACCATGTGACTTATCATCACCAAAGCATTCTTCATGAGTACCCACCATAATATAATTATTATGACTCATTTCCCAATGATTAGGAGCGCCAATGTCATGAAAAGGGGAGGATGAATCACTGCTGTTATAAGTCAGAGAATGAGGACTGAATTGTTCCCTTGTATTCATACCTTTGGAGTCATCAAGCATATTGGCTACATCAAGGGCTCGTTTTAAAGATGTACCCACTAAAGTTACCAAATGATGATGCAATTCCTTTGCTACCAATGAATTTTCTGAATGTATACCTTTATTAAGTCCCATTGCCAAGCATGAAGTATCATCACATGAAGATATTATACTGCCGCTAGCACCATGTACCAAGGTTGCCATATCATGAGTATAAGGAGACATGTTGCTGCTGTCATAAAGGGAATAATCCGATTTATCCCCATACCTCCAATTGGTATTATCGTCATCAAAGTATGCTTGCATACACTTGGCTGCCACAATTTTTGGGTTACCATTATTGGTAGCCTTCAACACATTTTGTTTACTTCCATGGGTAAGTTCCACGTTGTCTTCTTCCCTAACCAAATATGCCTTCCAAGTGTGATCAAGGAATGATATTCTTATGAAACAAAGGCACAATGTCAAACCTTGCATGCAATGGGGTTCTTTAATTCTTATCACATGCTCTTGCATAACAAGATGAATGAAACCATGTAAAAATGGCAGATGGTTAATCATCAGCATGAGACCCACCTTTATTTTGTACCTTCCAAGTTTGCCTTCATAGATGCTTTCATAGCTTGCTGTCCAAAGGTGTGTGGCATACTGAAAACTCCCCTCATGAGCTGTCAAATTTATCACCTCAAGGCTGCTGTTATAAATTAGACCAGCAACTACTAAAGTGGCGTCAATGATTTTTGTATACCCATGCATAAGAAAGAAACCCATCTCATACACCTTATCTATCGAGTAAATGTGTCTCCACACACTCCAATCCAACCCATAAACTGATGTAGATCCAAACAATTCTGAAAATATAGTGAACAGCCATGTAGGACAACCACTTGTCACTAAATAACCCCATGTCATTTGGCTCTAATGCCAACCAATAAGAAGTTGTACAGTCGTAAGAATTAGGTGCCAACATTAAATTTGCAATGTAGATGTATTCCTTAACACCCAAAAGCAATTCATGAGTTGCTGATCCAGTAAGAGTAACACCCATAAAATCACGCTCAATCATATCGTTGTCAACATCAACTATAAACTCAGAATTATAGAAGTCTTGCTTCTCATTATGTATGGAATGGTGTATGTCACGAACTTCTTTGCACTGATTTATTATTGTTGTTCTAAAATAAACAAATTCAATCTTCTCGGAAGAAGCATCATAAAAATAACCATGCTTAGCCAATGCATCATGAATGCCAACATTCGAATACTCAATTTTGCTAATTACTCCATGACTAGGAGCTGCAAATTCATGTAAAGGAAAGAGTATAACGCTTCTGTCCTTAATCAGAGATTTAGAACTGATTGAGCCCTTTCTTTCATTACCTTGGGAAACTTCAACGCATGAGCTCACTTGCATAGTCTTGGCACACCAATCTTGTAGCATATCAAGTCTTGAAACTATGACATCCTTATACTCAATCAAAGTGTGAACATCATAAAGGTGAGGCATCAACATACAAATTGATTTATGTTCTTCTCTAATTGCTGTTATAAAATTAGGTTGTTGGCAAGTAGAAGTTCCCACTATTAGCTCATGCTCATTTATTCTCTCATGAATGTCTACCATGCTACATTTCTTGTCACCACCATCCCTCTTTGGATTTGTGACCATGTGATGTCACAATATTGCTGTCCCAACTCAAAGAATCAGAATTATGCTCATACCTTTCCAAGGTGTCTTTATTGCTCTTTCTTGTATCTTTTTTGAGGGAAGATGGTTCCTCCATGAGTGCTGGCCTATGAGGTGTGACCTGCTGCAAGTAACATAAATTTATAGCTGCTAAAGCTGATTTGTCTTTCATTACTAACCAACTCCATGGTATAGTATGCAAAACAAACCAAACATTATCAAATTGTAATATCTTACTATTAGGGAATCTCTTAGTCTCTATAGTCAGTTGTTTGAGACAAAATGCCTCGTAAGATCTTAGCAATTGTTCTTTCATTGTGGATGATGCATGCTCAATGAAAACGGAATCAATAATGTTTCCTTCTACACAAATAGGTATAAAACTAGTGGCTGGTCCACCAAGTGTGTGTCCATTATCATTAAAGTTTTGAACCTTGAAAGAACTCTCTAAAAGAGGAAACTCATGATTCTCATAATGCAAACTAGATAAACATTCTGAATTTTCTGAATTATACCCCTTCTCTTTTTCACACAAAACTGTTAGAGTAATCAAAGACATCAGACTTGTACTTAAGAAAGTACACCCATGTGCGTCTGGAGAAGTCATCAATAAAAGTGAGTACATACTTGGCCCCAGAAAAAGGAGTGACATGAGATCACTGTGAATCAATTCCAAGGGTGCCAAAGCACGAGGGGCTCTTCCCTTCGGAAAGGGATCCCTGTGATGCTTGCCAAGCACACAACCATGACAAACACCATCAGTGCAGGAAATCTGTGTGAGCCCAAGAACAAGTGCCTGTGTACTCATCTGCTGAAGATATCGGTAATTGACATGGCCCAAACGCTCATGCCAAAGCTTACTCACTGAATCTGCATGTGCTATAAGAGACGAACCTGCACCCATAGAGGGCTCAAATCCATCAAATTTGTACAGACGAGAGGCAGTATCAACATTCCTAGTAGCCACAACCAAATCAGAGTCATGGAGGTCTCGAATAACCACATCATGTGGTGAGAACTCAACTGTCTTACCAGAGTCAGAATGGCAAATCTGATAAATGGACAGGAGGTTCGTCGAGATGTTAGGGACAACCAGAACATCCTGCAGAGTACCCCCATCCAAAAAGACAAAACCTGAACCCAAGACTAAAAGCTGAACTAAGTCACCCATGACAATCTATGAAGTACCACAAGAGGCAAGAGAAGTAACCAACTGTTGAGTGTGAGTCATATGGTGAGAAGCACCAGAATCTAATATCCAAGTGGACCCATAGGTCGAAGCTCGAGTAGTGAGAGCATGACCTTTCCCTGTCGAAGGAGAAGACGCCCAAGGTGAGGAGATGTGATGCTGCTGCATGGCTTCCTCTAAAGCCTCTAAGTGTTTCCAACATCTGGAAACTGGATGTCCTTCCTTGCCACAAAAACTACAAGTGTCTCCTGATTTCTTCTTAGTCTTGGAGGAAGACTCACCAGACTGTGAAGATTTCCCATGTTTCGGAGGAAATGGTGGTTTAGAATCAGACTTAGGAGGTGGCTTGGAGGAATGCTCACTGCCTGCAGAATTCTTCTTGGGCTTTGGTTTCTGCTTTTGCTTCTCCTTAGAGGACTGAGCAACCAATGCTTTGTTCTTGGACCCTGAGAGCATGTCCAGCTGAGAAAGATGAGACTGCTCATGAGACAAACGCTCACAAAAGACATCAAAGGTAGGCATGGTGAAACGAGCACCCAAGCCATCCATGGTGGAGTAAAAAGCAGAGGCAAAAAACTGAAAATGACCCCGAAGCTTCGAAAGAATCAAGTGAATGCACTCTGTGTCTGTCTTGATCTTGCCACATCCCTGGAGAACAGATCTGGTAGTCTTGAACTTGTTCAAAAAATCCTCAATGGTGGGAAAGGAATCAGGTGACAAGGAAACCAACTTTGCCTCAATCTATAATGCCTGGATCTCATTAACCCTCCCGAAGAGAGACTCAACCTTCAACCACATAGCGCAAGGAGTGAGCAACTCATCAAGGTGAAACAGAAGATTGTCGGAGACATGCAAAGAGAGGAAACCCATGGCCTCATCCATCTTGTTCCTGTGCTGAAGAAGCTCATAAGGACGCTGCAATAGAGGTTGAACCTCATCCAAACAAGACCAAAACCCTCGTGCCCGAAGAAGCCTCGTGATGCGAGGCTTCCAGGTGTGATAGTTGTGTGATGTCAACAACTCAACTGAAGGATCTGCCATGAAAACTCTGCACCTACACCTGCTTGTTGGTTTTTTTTATTATGTGATCTTTTAGAATAGATAGAAGATGCAGAAGGGTTTGTTTGTTTTAAGAGTTTTGGTGTTCTGGATTTCTGATATAAATGACATAAAGTGAGAAAACAACACCCCCCACAATAGATAAACCCAAACCCTAGTACATACTGATGAGAAGGAAGTAGTGCATAAGAAAAAAAACTTCAAACTGAAATCTCATGTACCTGATGAAAAATATGAGAAACAAGATCACATATCTGAATAGAGCATGCTGAGAGCTTTCCAACGCCTATTCATTTTCGAAAAACGGAGTCCATTTGCCCATTCTACGGCCTTAGAAGTGCAGAAAAGAGACCCAACTTTGACCGGAAAAAAGTACAATCAAACAACAAAATCGAGTAAAAAGTTCAACACCACGAGGTCTGGCTCCGAACCAACTTTTCGATGCCTATTCGTTTTCAAAAAAATGACTCCGTATGCTCAAGATATGGCCAAAAAACGAACCCCCCTTTAAAGAGACAAGAGGGTGGAGGTTTGGTGGCAGGGGTCTGGAAGTGGTGGCGCTCCGGTGGCACTTCGGGGAGGAGAGGCGGAGAGGGAGTGGCGGCGGCGGGGAGAGCCAAGGCGGCCAACGGCAGGTGGAGCGGCAGGTGCCAGCAGCAGGGAGGCGGGCTCCGGTGGTGGGGAGGGGCCCACGCTGATAGGTCCAGTTGGCCGTACTGACAGATGGCGGACAGACTGTCAGGGGGTACGGGGCACCCTTCGAAACCCCAAAAATTTTCTTTTAGTGCAAAAAAATTTTTGTTTTGCCTTTTTGAAATGATTTTTGATTTTTGATTTTTTTTTTTGTACTGAAGAAAAATTACCTCCAAATGCTCAGGAGTCAAAACTAGGCAAGTTTTATATGACTATAGGGGTTTTTGGGCCTTTTGAGCACGATGGTGAGGTCCGTTTAGGCCCAAAGTGCTCAGAAAAAAAGGCCTATCCCTAAGTGCATAAAAAAAACTTCCTGAAACCCCAGATTTGCTTCCAATGCAAAAATTTTGAAAACAAGAATAGATAGGTACAGATCTGAAGCTCTGATACCATGTGAGAGTTGAGAATTACAACACCACAGGAGCCCAAATATCTCTGCAAACTAAATAACCTGTTATAAGGAGAAGCAAGGAAGCAAATAACAGAACTTTACGGGAGATGGCGAATTGTATGATTCAATCCAGGTCCATGGATTCGTTTTTTTGGGCTAAGGCAGTCAATTGTGCCAACTATATTCAGAATCAGATGCCTCACAAGGCGATTCGACATATAACTCCTGAAGAGGCTTGGTCTCATGACAAGCCTGATGTTTCTTTTTTTCGAGTATTTGGTAGTGAGGCATGGGCTTTTATTCCTGATGCTCAGAGGAAAGCAATGGAGTGGAAGAGCCGACCCCTCATTTTTGTTGGCTTCTATGAGGATGTTAAGGTGTACAGGTTGTTTGATCCTGATTCTAGAGAGGTCCTGTTTCAATAGGATGTTTAGTTTGATGAGCACCTTCCCACAGTGGACACCCTGACTCCAGTGTCTACTCCTCTGCCTACTCCTCCCACTGCATCTCTTCAGGATTATTTTGAGGATGATTTTGATGATGGTGCTGATGATCCACCATACCCACCTCCACCTGCTCCACCTCAGATGCCCAAGTGGGCTCACTTTACTATTGAGGTGGTGGGTTCTATGGCCGGTGATCCTTCAGATACTCGTCGCACCTGTTCTCATACTATGTGTTCTAGTCTTTTGAGTCATGCCATTTCAGATGATCCTCAAAAGTTTTCAGAGGCTACAGGACACCCTGAGTGGGATTGTGCTATGGAGGAGTATTCTTCTTTGATGAGGAATCATACTTGGGATCTCTGTCCTCTTCCTAAGGGCAGAAAGATGGTTAGGTGGTGCTGGTTGTATCGCACTAAGTATGCTACTGATGGGTCGATTGATAAGTACAAAGCACGTCTTGTTGCAAAGGGTTTCTTGCAAGTTGAGGGTATTGATTACTCCAAGACATTTGCCCCTGTTGCCAAGATGAACTCTATTCGCTTTGTACTATCTCTTGCAGCTTCTCAGGGATGGCCCGTTTTTCAGATGGATGTGAAGAGTCCTTTCTTGCATGGGGACCTACAGGAGGAAATCTATATGGAGCAGCCTCAGGGATTTGTGCAGGATAGTTCTTTGGTTTGCAGACTTCGACGTTCATTGTATGGTCTCAAACAGGCCCCTCGGGCTTGGTATGAGAAGATGGATTCTTTCTTGCTCTCCACTGGCTTCACTCGCAGTCATTTCAATCACATAGTGTACATTCAACTTCTTGAGGGTGAGATCCTGATTCTTGTGCTCTATGTTGATGATCTCCTCATCACAGGTAGCTCATCCTCTATACCAGTTTGAGATGACAGATCTCGGTCTTCTGCACTATTTCCTTGGTCTTCAGGTGATTCAGTCTTCTGATGGGATCTACATTTACCAGCAAAAGTATGCTCTTGACATGCTTCGGCGCTTTGGCATGCTTGATTGCAAGCCTGCTCCCACTCCTTTTCAGTCAGGGGTTGTTTTGATTATTACTTGTCCCACTCCTTCAGTAGATTCTACACTTTACAAGTAGTTGGTTGGCAGTTTGTTGTACGTGACACACACTTGTCCTAATCTTTCCTTTGCGGTTGGCCTTGTCTCTCGATTCTCCCATGATTCTCATGAGAGTCATTGGCAAGCTGCCAAATGTATTTTGCGGTACTTTCAGGGCTCTATTTCTCATGGCATTCACTACACATCAGGGGAACCTCACATTGTTGGCTACACTGACTCAGATTGGGCTGGTGATGTCACTGATCGGAAGTCTACTTTTGGCTTTGTTTTCTGTCTTGGCTCTGGTCCTATCACATGGTCTTGCAAGAAGCAAACTGCTCATGCATTATCATCTACAGAGGCTGAGTACCGAGCTGTTGTGCTCGTCAGTCAAGAAATCTTATGGCTTTGACAGTTGATGATTGAGTTTGGTTTTCCTCCTGATAGTCCAACTGTTCTTTGGTGTGACAATCAGAGTGCTATTCATATTTCCCGCAACCCGGTAGAGCATCAGAGGACGAAGCACATTGAGCTTCACATGCATTTTATCTGCCAGTTGATTTAGGATGGTTCTCTCATTTTGGAGTACATTCCCATTGCCGAGCAGGTTGCCGACATCTTCACGAAACCTTTTGCATCGCCATGCTATCTCCAGTTGCGCTCTATGCTTGGGGTGAAGGAAGTTGTCCTTGGGGGGTCTTTATGAGGCCTTCCTTCCTTCTTCTTTTAGCATGTTCTTTTATCTCTTTTTGGAGAGGAGTTTTTTCCCACTAGGTTTCATCCATTTTCTCCGTTTCATAGAGATTTCATTGTATTTGGGTACCTGATCAGGCCTTGTTGCCGGGACCCATCTTTCCTGCTTTCAGTAGCTGTTCTAGGTTTTAGCTTCTCCCTAAGTCTGGCTTAAGGGGGGGTGTTAGAGTAATCGGGTCTTGATTAATTAAACAACATTTGTTTAATTCTTTAAGTTCCCTATTATCTCTTTTTACACTTAAGCTAACATTAGGTGCATAATAATTAATTCTTTTATTAATTATTATGTGCAAGCCTAGGTTTTCCCTTTTAGGGTTTCTTGACATATTAGAAGTTAATTTTCTTTTCTTTGTATCATTATCACATTACACATTTTGTGAATATTGAGCTCTCATCTTTTTGAGCATATTTTCTGTGTATTGATTTTTCTGTTATTTGCTTCCTTTCTTCTCCTTGTAACAGGTTATTCAGCTTGCAGAGATCTTTGGGCTCCTGTGGTGTTGTATTTCTCAACTCTCACAAAAACAACATGTTCTTCTTGTTTGTTTATCTCAAGAAGATCTTCCTTTGCATGCTCCACTTGTATACATTCTTCTCTTGGAAAAAATAATGATCTAATGTACAATTCCCTTTGTTTCCTTGCATTATCTAGCTGGTTGCATAGTTCTTTGACCTCTTGTAGGTGCTGTCTTGCTTGGGCAGCAAGCATCTTTGCCTTCTTATCTCTTTGTAACCACCCATCACACATATCTTGTGTCCTTTTAACATCTTCCATGATATGATGTACAAGGTTAAAACCTTTGTGGCTTGAATCCACAATATATACTTCATGTTTGACTCCCAAATCTAGAGTGCCATGTTCTGATTTTTCTTCATGTGTAGGAATTATGTCATCATGGGAATGAACTATCACACTAGAAGATGCATTGTGATCACCTAAAGAATCCATACCAGCATTATCCATACTAATCTCATGCCATACATCAAGGGAAGCCATGCTTATCTCTCCTATAGAGTCTTCTTGTGGATCTTCACACAAAGATGATGAAGCCTCATGTGAGTCGTTCCCCAATGCTATCCTTTTGTCTTCATGAATTGGATTTGCATGCTTATCCAATTCTTCATGCAGATTTCTGCATACTTCATTTGAATAATCTTTCCTCTTAAAGTGCTGATTTGAACTTATAGATACCAACTCATCATCATCCTTTTTGGGTATACCCATAAATTGTGTGAAGGAAAGGAGGTCACATATCTTCTTAGGAAGAGAGCAATACTTATGATAGCTGTTCATAATTGCATCATTTGCTGGCATGGCATGAGGTCTCTTAATTGACCTTGTAGATGGATATGAACCATTAGTGTGCCTAATTTTCCTTGAAAGCGAATCTTCAACATGCTGCAATTTTCGAAGTACCTTCTGTTGTGAATGGTAAAGGTCCCTCAACATTTGTTCCCTGCTAGGCACCTTTCCTGTAGTTCCCATTTCGCTGTCCACAATCACAGCTCAAACCAAACTGAGGTGAAAACAACTGATCTTTACCCAATAGGCTGGCAAGATCATGGCTCTGATATCGCTGAAAGATCCCCAACCCATTTTCACCCAATCTGATCCAAATTATGAGGTTACGTGCATTGTTTGTTTGCTAATAAGTCTTTGGCCAGCATATGTTTGGATGGGGTTTGACTGTTTTTTGTTTTTGTTTTGATTGGGATTGAAGTTTAAGAAAGATTCTTGAATATTACATAAAAGAGATTGTTGATTTAACATAACAAAATGCATAACACAAAAGGAAGATAATCAAGAACTTTCATTTTTGCTTAAAAGAACAATGAACATACCATTCACATGTGCTCATAGGTCTGATGTAAAATTCCAGCCAATAAAATTATAGAAATCAGCTCCAAATAATGGTAAAACCCTAAATATATTCTAGGGTTTGAAAATCCTTCATCCCAAAATGTAACGGCAGATAGTAATGACCTCTAGAAGGTCTGCCCTATAACCAATTGTAGAAAATCTGCCCTCAAACTGATAGATCTGCTCATAAATCCTCAAAGAAGGCTGCCATATGCACATTGAAGTTGTATTCTGATGGAAAGTGATACTCGGAGAGATGGTTTTTCGTCCAAATCCCCCAAATCTTCCAGAAGTTGGCGTTCCTGGAAGCCCTAAGCTGCTGAAACCTTCATAAAAGCTGCTGATCTAAAACTGGAGAGGTAAGAATGCATCCAAATGATAGGCAAAATGCCTTTTTATCTATTTTGGGGTTACTATTTGGCCTTAAAATCATAAAATATCCTTGAGGGTCTAATTTCTCATTGTGAACTTGGCCCCCTTTTAAAAAACAACTTAAGTTATTAGGATGTGGGGCACTTTTTACTATTCATCTTATGTTTCTCTGTTACTATTCACTTTTTACTATTGACATAAGGTCAACTTTAATATTTCAATTTTAACTATGGATTCAACCCCAGAACTCCAATCTGAAAAGCTCGAAAAGCTCCCTGTTGAGTTCCACAACGTTGGTTGGGTCCCCAAACCACACTGCTGACCTACGGGACCTTAATAGTAGGCCAACCTCCGCTCAAGTCTAAGATGCCTAAGGAAGGGACATTATATAATCTCTATTTTATTAAAACTTTGTCTTTCATGCTTAGTTACAACAAAATATATAGATGCATATTACGTTATCCACTTAAACTGAAAAAGTATCTAAGGAAGAAATGAAGAGACAACCGGGAGAGGGAAAAGACAAAGAAGTTGAATGGTTCAAGACTGTTAGACTTCACACCCAACAATTGCCCACCTAAAGTCCAACCCCATACAACCATGAATAGTGACATCTCTTGCATTTCCACTCTTAATGTTGCATTTTAATCAATCCTAGAGAACTTTGAAAGACTTAAGCATTCCAAATTTTGTTCAAGAACACTTTGGATGAGACTTCCCCATGACAATTCAAAACCAATAAAACCTAGTATGCAACACTCTAAATCACAATGGTACCCTTAGTTTTGGTAGCTAATGTATCCTCACCTCCACCAAACACTACAATCTTGATTCTCTCCACATGCTTGATGGTTCCAACATAGGCATTTGCAATTGAACTTTTATTGCTTTCAACTTTGAAATCCTTAATGCTAACAGAATACTTAGAAGACCCCATCCTTTTAACTCCATCGACCTTAAATGGTTGTTTGATCGAAGTTACCAAAACATCCACTCCTTTGCCTTGTTGATAGTCCTCCAAAACATCTAGATTAACATCTAGAAATCAACAAATAGTTGCTACAACATTCACACCCTAGACAAGGGAAGGCATAACCATAGGTACCTCGTGTTGTTGCTGCATAGCAACTAGAATTTACCTATTACAAAAACCTCTTTGCATCATTTCAATCAAAAGTAATAAATCCGAGAAAACAATCACATTTTTCGTGAATACAATTTCCATTAAAATCATAGGAATTAGGACATTGACTATGAAAATCTAAAGATAAGTCATGACAAAGTTCATGATAAGGAGGACAAATCAACTCCCCATTGAAGCCAAGAAACAGGATTGGTCCACCATTTTCAAGACAAGCTCTCCATTCTCCATCAACAACAATCTCTAGCATTTTATTTCAACAACGATGTTGGTAACACCCATTGCCTTGTGTTAAAGGTAGATAATCCCCTGGTATAAACCGTGTTAGACCCCATGCTTGGCCATGTGGTACCAATGTGTCCTTTTGCATAGGATCATGCCTTGGGTGTCAATGTACCACAAATGGCATGACCAACTTCATGGTATGCAACAAGACTTTTAATCTTTTTGCTTTGTCCTCCATCTTGCTTTTGTTGCCTTCCCTTGCCCCCAACATTTGGCTGATCAACATTCTCCTTAGAGACAATTATATTTGTAACTGCCACATTATCATCAGATTGAGACCTATATTACTTCTTACTTTTTGATGATTGTGATCCTTGTTTTACAGATGATTTTGGTGTCTCACCTTTTACTTTGGTACTTCAACTTTATTTGCCCTCTTCTTTGGTGACTTCTCTTTTGCCATCTTTCGACTTGCATCTACTTTCGATGACTTTTCAATTGTGAATGTCATCAATAAAATCCACTTTTTCCTCTAAAGGTTAAGTATTTAAACATCCCCATCATTGCATATTATTTTATGTTTCTCCCATTTGGAATTATATGAATCCACAGTGCCATCATAAAATTGTCCATCTTTCAGCCACCTAACTTTGATCTTCTGACCAACCAAGTTACCATCTAAACCATTTCTTTCAACAATATTAGGTGTCTTCTCCAACACTGGAACACTCTTCTTTGTAGATTTCTTGGAGTCCTCTTAGAACTCTTAGTAGCTTGACTTACATTCTTCTTAACAAACTCTATCGTAGAAGCAACTTTGTACATCTTTTTAGACTGATGGCCATCTTCTTGGCTTCCATTTGGAGAACCCATCTCTTTCAAACCTTTTTTTTTGAAGTGAAATTGCCTTTTTTGACTTTGTTGGGTTGAATTTATTTACACCCAACTCCCTCTTTAAACTCTTGGACCTTGTTCTTGAATCTTTGATTAATTCTGATTTTTCATTGGGGTTTGGCAATGCAGACCATGCCATTTCTCCTCCAACTACACTTTTTGATGCCCTTTTTGTTACTCCCACCGACAAACATAAAGACTTGTAATCCTCTTTCATTGTTGATCTTTTGCTAGCACTTCTCAAATGCCCTCATTTCACTTAAGATGAATCTATTCCAACATCATCCTCCAAAAAGTGTATTTCTCATTAGGGGAGGTTAAACTTGTTGCTTCCTTGCTAGATTGGCCAGGAAATGCCATGATAGCTGCCTTGTTATTAGATTGTGTCATAACCCCCTTTCTCAACCTTGATAAAACTTGCTACTATTATTATTGTTGGCTGAAAATTGTGTACACCTGGGGGATGTGCAAAATTGTGGTTTCAGCCACAGTGTGTGAGTATGATACTCTCCTAATTTAGGGAAGGCTCCCCCTATCTACAAAATAAACTAATCTAATATGGGTGAGACAACAGTCTTTCTTCTTCTTTCAAGAAAAAATTATACTCTTTTCTCTTCACAAAAAAGTAATAGCAATTGGAAATAACTAACAACAAATATAGAAATGAAACTTTTTTGTAGGATTTTTGGAACATAAAGGGAAGCAAAGTTTTCATGAAAGAATAAAGACCTCTGTCACTTCTCCGGGACGGTAAAACAGAAAGAAAGCTCAAAGTCTTCAACTATCTATTCTCCTATCAACCTTTCTAGATGAATTTTTGCTAACCAAGCACAGTACGTAGCAGCTCAAAGTCTAACTACATGATGCACTTCACCTTACATGCACAAGTCTTAAAAATAGAAGCAGCACAAAGTCTACAAGCTATCTTCCCTCTTGAGCTTTCCAAACTAGCTTCAAATATGATAAGCAACTCAAAGTCTGCAAGACCAAATCTGAAAACCAAACATATAACTCTAAATACAATTAGCACCTCAAAGTCTGCAAGATTAAATTTAAATCTCTCTTGAACAATAGAACAAAAATCACAATCAACTCCAGAAAATGTCATCACATAACAACTTGAATTGGCACAAAGTCTCAACACAACTTGCCTCTTTTATTGAAAGCAATCTGATTTACATCTAAGCTCAAAGTCTTAGAGTGCACATACAAACTGGCAAAATTTTGTTGCATTGCCAAAAGATTAAAATTACAATAGATCCCCTCAAATATTTATAGGAGAGGAGCCTTGAGAAAAAGGTGGGAGGATCCTAACTAACTTGAGAAATTCTCTCAACCACCATGACTTATTCCAACTACAGTCCTAATTGAACTCAACTTGTAGTTGCTTTACATGTAATTACATTTTACAAAATGCAAGTAAAAGTGACACTTGCAATTACAATTTTTGACATTACATATAACTTGTCAAAACAAAATTACAAATGCATAACTAATCTAAGTGTCCAAAGACACGACTCCAACTACATCATCATTTGTCTATGATGATCTTCATGTTGCTTCAGGATGCTAGAACTTAAAGTATTTTGGATCGGTGAAAATATCTTAAACCCGAACGAGAGCTTGCATCCTTAATGATCTTTGTGTCCTTGGCCAACGAACTTCAACCTTATCTTCTTGCTTGGGGTAGTACTAGCTTTTCAGGAGGGAAGTTCTTGGCAAGGTTGAAGTAAGAAACCTATCTTTGTCTTGAAAGCATTATATGCTCTCAACCATGAATTGTTGTTGTATCTCTTCTTTGTATCATCCTCCAGTCTTGAAATCTGCTTGCAAAATAAGGCCCATGCCTTAGTCCATTGATTTGGTAGGTCATGTATGCAAACAAGATTGACAAGGGAAGGGATAAATTGATGCAAAAATGGGCTCACAAGTGAATTTCGGGTTTTGGAAGCTGCATTATGTGTGTAAAAAACAAGAGCATTAACTTGCAATTGTGGAGAACAAACATGCAACTTCATATGTGTAATGGGTAACTACAAGTTTGCACTTGCAATTGGACCTTTAAAACAAATTTTCAAACGTTTTTTGAGTGCATTTTGGACCAATTTCGGATTTCAGAGCAATCATTGCAAGTGGGAAATTTTCTTTTGATTGCAAATTTTATTTTTCTCTTGTTTTGGTGTTGTAGGGAAATTTTAAAACAATTACAAGTGCACTTTATTTAAAACTTGTCACTTGTAACTTACTTTTTATTTCCCCTTTGCTTTTTATGTCTTTTAAGTCATTGTAGGAACTTTTTGGACAAATTGCAAGTGAATTTAAAATTATAAGTTTAAAAAGAACTTGTAATTTCTTTTAAAAGTTCCTACTTAAGTGATTTTTAGATGTAATAGGGATTTTATTTCCCTATTACAAGTTATTTTGACATGTCTTCTTGTCTTTTGTTCTTGCAAACCCGAATTTGCTTGGGAGATGAAAAAAGTGAGCAAATTAAAACATGTAAAGGGGTTTTAGAAATCCGATTACGTGTTTATTACAAAGCATTTTAAACTTGTTTTTTTTAACTCAATAACCCGACTTGCTCTTCTCTCTTTAGACTTCAATTTTGCCACAACTTCTAACTGATTTTGGTGGAGAAATCTATGGGATGAGGGGACATTTTGAATTCAAGGCGGATTTCACGCTTTTAGAAACACGTTGCAGCTTGTATGGTTGCCATTGCGTTGTTCTTTGACTGCGTTTTTCCTTCATTAGCCATTTTTTGGAATGCCAAGTTACGGAGTTGGAATGCCATGATTTGGAGTTCGAAGTTAGGCATTTTGGTTCCTATTCTTCCTACGTAGGTTTTCCATGAGGTTTTGACCTATTCTTCCTCCATATTGAAAGCCGTTTTTGCTGCAATTTTGTTTCTCTTTGCACGTGGCTAGGGTTTTGGAGTTTGGTTGTTGTCTATTTTAAGAGCTACATTCTTCCTTTCAAGGATTGTTGCATCTTCTTGGAAGGCATCTTGATCAAGCAAGGTATGTTTTGTTTTCAGTTTTGTCTTTATTTTATTTTTGTTGTTTTGAAATTCAATGATTGATCATGATAGTTGTTTGTTTTGTTCTTATTTCAATTCGGGTTTGAGAGAGTTTTTCCCATTTTTACCCAAGTCTTGAATGCAATTTGAGAATTGCATTGTCTTTCCCTTCACATTTTTCCCTCTTTACTTGCATTCGGGTTTTTAAATTTCGATTGCAAGTAGGATGGAAATGTTAGTTTTTCCCCTCTGGTTGAAAAGACTTAATCCTCTTTTGCCAAAACTTCAAGTTTCAAAGTTGTAAAAAAGCTTGTCTTTCCAATTTCGGGTTTTAAAAACCTGATTACAAGTAATGGTTTTTCCCATTCCCATGTGGTTAAAATGAAGATGATCTTTCAAAATTCAATTCATATCCATCCACACTCATTAACCTTGTTCACAAGCTTTATTCCCATCATTTCCCACACATCAAGATCCCTATTCTCACATTTCATCCACTCATTTCACACCTTCATTCATTTTTCCCATTTAAAGTCTACTTGCAGTCAACCTTCCCTAAATTAGGAGAGTATCATACTCACACATTGTGGCTGAAACCACAATTTTGCACATCCCCCAGGTGTATAAAATTTTCAACCAACAATTATTATTGTTGTTGTTATTCATATTGTTTTGTGAGTAATATTAGTTAGAAATGATAAGTTGAATAAGGTTAGAATTATTTTTAAATAAAAAGAGTTAGTGGAGGCACACACATGAGGTCATAAATTGAATTGGAAATTATTTAATTACTCAAAATATCAATTGAGCGCATGCCATAGGAGAGAATGAGAAGCTTCTAGAAGTGGATTTCAAATTCCATTTTCTTGCATGTAACTCCCCCATTATGTCAACAATCAATTTTGCATGAAAACAATTTTGGAAAAGAATCTCCATTTCAATTAATTCTTTTGATAGTGGAAAATGGTGCACTGTTTCTATATAATGTATGCTAAACTTTTGAAAAAGGAGTTCATTGTGTTATGTTATGGAATGGTCTTCTAATTTTCTTTATGAGAATTAGTTTCAAACAAAAAAAAACATATTGTGGTAGGAGAAGTTCATAGGATATTGCAAGATTTTAGGAAGTTTTGGAGAGATCTCTACCATGCTGCAAGGAAGAATCGAAGAAGGATAGCGGAGATACATAAGGATTCAATAGCAAGGTTCTTCATTCGAATCCAAGTTGCCCTTTTTTCTATTTGTTTGGTTGCATGTATGAAATCTTGTAAATTTTCAGAAGAAAATCTCTTTATCTCTTTTCAGATTCTGCTTGTATGAACTTTTCTTTTACAAAAGAAATCATCTCTCATTTATTGTTAATAGATTAAATCAAATAAGAGAAATATTTTTCCTTATTCTCCTCTGGTTTTTTTTGATAATGTAAATCTGCATGTAGGAAAAGAATTTGATAATAGATTTCTATCAAATAAGAAGAATCTTTTTCTTCTCATTTTTTTTTTGATAATGTAAATTCGCATGTAGGAAAAGAATTTGAAATCTTATTTAATCTCTTTTTATTTTTCAAAAGAAAGAAAAATCAGATTTTCTTTTTACCTCTTTTAGTGATTTAAAAATCAGGATAGAGAACAAAAATCATATGCATTTATCTCTGTAAGAAAACATATTTATCCCTCTTGAATACTAATCCCTATGTTTGATTATCTCTGTGAAAATCTTTTTCTCAAAACATATTTATCTTTTAGAAAAACATATCCCTGTGTTTGTTATCATTGTAAAAGAAAATCTATCTCTCAAAAACATATTTATCTTTGTATACAACATATTTTTGTGAATACATATCTTATGTTTATTTATTTATCTTTGTGAAGAAATATCTTAGTGGACAATACCTAAAGAAGAAATGGTGGTATTGTAAATACATAATAAACCATCTGAAAGTTTCATTTCATTCAATGTATGTAAAAATCATACAATTTTGGGCAAACTTGTGAAAGAGATGTATGCCCTTGAATCTATCCAATTTGGGCAAACTCGAGGTAGAGATGTATGCCCGAGTCCATACAAGTTAGGCAAACATGTGAAAGAGATGTATGCTTGTGGATTCCATGAGAGCTGAATTGGCAAACATGATAGACGAGATGTATGTCACAGCTTGACAAACTCGTCCTAAGTGTTGTATGCCTGTAACTCTATCAATTGGATTTGAATTGAGCTTATTTATAAACTTTCAAAGAAGCTGGAAGGTTAGTACATTTATGTCCTCATCAGAAGTCGAAGCGACAATCCAATATTGAAAAATTATTACATTTGAATGAGGGCAAAAATTGACTAAATATTAAAGTATTTCATTTAATTGAACACCTTGACTTATTTCTGATCTTTCCTCCCCTCTTGAAAGGCAATGAACCCCATTGCCCGATCATCTTCCAAATAAAATTTTTATTGCATTGTTGTTTGGTGCTTCGTGGGTCTTGTCCGAGTTGAACTCAAACTCTTCACTCTCAAATTCCCACCTTCTTGACTGGAAATTCTTGCATCTGATTGCGAGGCCATAGGAAACACTTCCTCTTTCAATGCAATTGAACCCAAATTTATGTCCTCAAATTCGTCTTCGAGAATGCACAGTGCATAGTTGACTGGACTGTTATATTGCATCCGTGAATATCTCCCAGCCATGATAACGGTTTTGTGATAAAAGAGTAAAAAGAATATACAAGTGGATGGTGGAAAACTGCTTTGTGGGACTTGAACAAAAGACCACGAACTTATGAAATGTATGTTTTTGTCATAACACCAAATTGTCCCGATCTAGGCACCTCCTAAGACATATGTGGAGTGGAGATAGTCTAGGTCCCGATCCTCTGCTCACAACTATGATCCATGTCACCAACCATTCTACCAAAAAGGTCGCTTGAATGTTTAATGGAAAATAAATAACCACACTATCACCTCTAGCCTCTCATATTTCGCTAATAAGTTTTTGTTGGGTTTAATGAAAATCAAGGTCTCCAAATCCCCGGTCAACAGCTAGAACATTAGTGTGATGATTGAACTTGAGATCTCTATCATTTTCATAGCAATCTTTGCAAAAGTAACACTTTGGCTGCAAACCAACATTTTAGTCTCTCCACCCACGAAGCTTTCACTCAACATAAGAGAAGGCTAATCGTTTGACTCCTCTATCAAAGATGACTTGTCGATTTCCATTTGGATGGTTCAAATTTGTAAAGAATCTGAAATGTCATGAAATGATAGGACAAAAAGAGGAGAACAGAGGAAGTGAATCGACTTAGAGGTATGGGTAGCGGCTCCTCAGGTTCATATTTTCAACAAGCTGAGAAATATATGCTGCATACAATTTAATCACAAGGGTTGCACAATCAAACACCATATGGCAAGCCTTTTCTATCCCTAAGAATATTGAAACACTACTAGACTACTCAAAAATAGATTGCTTGCTTATAGATACAATGCAATGATCAAACTTGGCTCTGATACCACTGATCTGAATTATTTTGCTAATTCAGGGGACAATACCTAAAGAAGAACTGGTGGTATTATAAATACATAATAAACCATCTGAAAGTTTCATTTCATTCAATATATGTAAAAATCATACAATTTTGGGCAAACTTGTGAAAGAGAAGTATGCCCTTGAATCTATCCAATTTGGGCAAAGTCGTGGTAGAGATGTATGCCCGAGTCCATACAAGTTAGGCAAACTTGTGAAAGAGATGTATGCCTGTGGACTCCATGAGAGCTGAATTGGCAAACTCGACAGACGAGATGTATGTCACAGCTTGGTAAACTCGTCCTAAGTGTTGTATGCATGTAACTCTATCAATTGGATTTGAATTGAGCTTATTTATAAACTTTCAAAGAAGTTGAAAGGTCAGTAAATTTATGTCCTCATCGGAAGTCGAAGAGACAATCCAATATTGTAAAGTTATTACATTTGAATGAGGGCAAAAATTGACTAAAGATTAAAATATTTCATTTAATTGAACACCTTGACTTATTTCTAATCATTATTTATCTTTGTGATATTTTGTCTCTAAAAAAAATATGTTTCGTGAAAATGCATCTCTCTATGAAAATTTACCTCTGAAAATATATTTCTCTGTAAATATATATCTCAGTGTTTATTTATCTTTGTGAAAATTTATCTCTGAAAATATATTCATCTCGGTTAATATATATACATCTGTGTTTAATTATCTCTGTGAATTTATTCTTTTCTTTGTGTATATTATCTCCCTGTGAATATAAGTAGATAAATAAAACACAAACTTATATATATACCATTGTTTATCGATGTTATCAAAAACTATGTTATCAGGTCAATTTTTAACTATGTATCGGGTAACTGTGTATATCGGCGCTAATTCTTTTTTTTAATGTTGAAGGCGGGAAGTGAGGAGGGGCAACAAGAAAACCCCCACTCGCCCCACTCTCCTGCGGCCACTACTTGTGTAGTGGTCTGTTGGGGGGGGGGGGGGGGCACACTCCCCACTCTTGCGGTCCTCCATGCATAGGGGGGCCACAAGGGGGCGGTAGGGGTGTGGGGCCTGCGGACCCCTGCCCCCAATCACCTCTCCCCTCCCCTCCTCTCCCCTATACATATATTTAATTTTTAATTTGTTTAAAAATTTATTAAATATTAATTTGTAAGGGTTTTGAATTATTAAAAAATTAATTTATATATTTTTAGTAGTTTTAAATAATTAAAAACTATTTAAATTAATTTAGATTCTAAGATAAAAGATTAAAAGAAAAATGTGTTTAATTTTATATATAAAAATTTATTTATTCAGTTTGTTTTTATAATTAAAATTTATTGCTTTTATGAAGATGAACTTTTATTAATTTCTAATTGTTTTATAAATGAATTTTAATTTAATAGAATCTCACACAATCAAATCCAGAAACTACTAACAATATTAATAGAATTAATTTATATTTTTATTATTAATATTAAAATTTATATTTTGAGTTATTTAAGTAATTAAAATTCTAAATAGATAAAAATTGTTATGTTGTCAATAATTAAAGGATAAAATTAATGTACGAGTATTGAGAATTAAATGAATTATTCATCCAAGTAAATGTGATAGATTTATTTATGCACAATGTGAATTAAGGTTATATAAAATTTCCTTCCTTTCAAGACGATGAATACTTGTTCCTTTAAGCAAAGATTATCCTTCAAGTGATTCTTCATTTTCATAAATTTAGTATTGTAGTTCAATTTTCAATTGTTTAATTCCTTGGAAATAATAATTGCATTAGAATAATGTTTATTTAAGTTTTCATTAGTATTAAAAAAATTGAATTTTAGTTGGAAACAAAAGAACCTTAATAGCGTTCAGTATCTATGGTGCCTCTGGGTCACGCTTACGGGTAATGTCGTTGTGTTGAACTACTGCACTTAATGCCTAATAAAGCTACAACAATGGCGTCTGTGTCATCGTCCCTATAAATCGCCGAGGAGAGATAATGGTCATATGGAAGTTAAAATCCAAGGGGTGGGTAATCCCCCTTGGCTCGATAATATATAAGATAAAGTTTAAAATGAATTTACATCCACTCAGTTAAACCTTCGAAAACCCCACTAGGGTTGGTTGAGTGTGATGCTTTTGGAATTTTATTTTATTTTGATGATTTTCGACGATTGATAATAGGTTAAGGGTGACGCTTATGATAGGAAATAGGACCTAGTTGTTTTAGGCCACAAGCAATAGGCCACCTTCAGCCTTTTGCTTAGAGCTACCATTGTGGGTAGCAATCATAGAGAAACTATCTGGGACATTGACCCTAGAAAGGGTTGCATACCCACCAAACAGTTTACATCAAACCATAGTTAGAAACCAGAACTACATACTTTATGCCTTGATCTCGTGCTGAAACAGGTATGTAGGCAGTCTAGGGACGGAGTTGTCCCTAGTACTCAGGCGTTCGGGGATGGGGTCTAGGATTCTAGTTAAGGCGAGTAGATGGGTTTCGAAGTTCCTTGGTCTCTCAATCAAAGGGTATAGAATTACTAATTGGAAGATTAAAAATATTTCAATGCATACTTGGAAGGAATCCCGTATGGATTTGCTTGACTTCCCGAGGCTTTAGGCCAAATTCTGAGGCGGAACTCAAGCTTATATTATTTTAATTTATTTACTCCTAAGGATGACGACCTCGGTGCACTCTAAGTAGAGGAGTGCAGTCCTTAGAGAGTGACTTATGACCCGGATGGTCCCGATGAGTCTAAGTCTCTGGCCAGAGCACTGCCTGACCCGTATGGTTAGATGCCTACCTCGTTTGGGTATATGACTATCCCGAATTGGATAGATGAAACACCCTGTCTCGTATGGACAGATGCCTAACCCGTATGGTTAGATGCCTATCCCAGTTGGATGGATACCTATCCCATTTGGATAGATGTACTTGAGTATGCGATTGAATCAAACACAATTATGAAAAAAAAAATTAATCAAAATTTTTAGGTTAAGCTAAGAGTGGGTTATTACATATGGTATCAGAGCGAAGTTTCAAGTTTAGGCCTTGAGCTCACTTCAACTTATACAATCTAAAGGAATATCTTGTAAGTAGTAGTAGTAGTAGTAGAGATAAATTGTAATATCTTAAATGTAATGTCCCTACTAGTTCGGGACATTACAGTGGTATTAGAGCATAATCCTGCCATCTTGTGGGTAGGGTTTAGTTTATGATCACATATCAGAGAAAGAAAGGAGCAAAAGCAATGGTTGATCAATTGGCCAAACAGCTCTAGACTTTCATGGAGCAAACCAATGAGAAATTCGAAAGAATGAGCTAGTTAATCCTCCAAAGTACAAACTATTGTCCTCATTTTTGTTTCCAAAAATGAAGGACCACTACATGAAATTTTTGTGAAAAAAAGAAAATTTTTACTCTATGGCATGCTTCTCGAGGCAAAATTTTGACTAATCCTTGGACTGGCTTAATCCTCAGTCCATCCTCGAACTACATTTTGAATTTTGTCAAATTCTAGGTTCATTTGCTATGTCTTTCCTTCAATTTCGGGTTTTAAAATCCCGACTGCAGGTGGAAAATTTTCTTCAAATTGCAAGTTTTAATGATATTCATTGTTTTGGTTGTTGTAGGGGAATTTTTAGCTTATTACATGTGCACTTTTATTAAAAGATGTTACTTGCAATTTGTTTTAAATTTCCCTTTCTTGATTTTGTTACTTTTAATTGTTTTTTGGTCTTGTTTAGTTAAAATAAGGATTTTTTGGCTCAATTACAAGTAAACTTGCAGTTTGGTCTAAAAACCCCTACTTTAATGGTTTTTACATGTAATAGGGATTTTAAATCCCCATTACATATGTGCAAGCATTTCTAACTTGTTGTAGGGATTTTATTTCCCTTTTACAAGTAATTAAAACTTGCATTTCTCTCCAAAAAACCCGATTTTATGCATAAAGTGCATTTTTGACATTTTTAAAACTTGCTATTTGGTTCAAAAAACCCGAATTTGCCTTGTAAGTGAAAAAGTCAAAAATAAAACTTGCTATTTGGTTCAAAAAACCCGATTTTGGCCTAGTGAGTGAAAAAGTGAATTTTAGAACTTGTCATTTGTTCTAAAAATCCCGATTTTCATTCCCTTATGCATTTCGAACTTGTCTTTTTCTTCCAAAAACCTGATTTGCAAGAAAATCGTTTTGTTGAACTTTTCAAAGCAAATTTTGTGGAAGATTTGTTGGAGGAGGAAGGTGTTTTTGTTTCTACCCTATTTTCATGCATTCTTGGACACTTTTCATGCCACATGGATGTTGTATTGACTGGTTTTTTGCCCCAAATCAGCAAAAATGTGTTTCCAAAATGCCACATTTTGGGGGATTAGAACTTAATAAAACTGCATTCTCCTAAATCGATTTGAACTCTCCTACCTAGGCGTGGAGATTGGAGTTTTATTTGTGCCATTTTGTTTGCTTTTGCTGCCACGTTTTTATGCAAAAGGCGTTTTTTCCAAAAATGTGGCAAGGGTTTTGCATTGCAGTTTGTCTCTGTTTATTGGTGTGTCTTCTCCATTCCAAAGATTGTTGCATTTTTGGAGAAGCATTTTCAGTTTCAAGAAAGGTATGTTCTCTTTCCTTTCTTTCCTTCACTTTGTTATTTTCTTGCTTTCTTAGTTTTCTTTCTTAGTTGCATTTTTGGATATGTGTTGTTCTTCCCCCAAAAATCGGTTTTTGTGAGAGAAATCTTCCCCTTGGTATGCAATTTTTGAATTGCATTGTTCTTCCCATATTTCCCTCTTTACTTGTATTCGGGATTTTTAATCTCGATTACAAGTTCGCTGGAAATTCTTGTTCTTCCCCTACGGTTAAGGAATTTAACCATTTTTGGTTAAAATTCCAAGTTGAAAAGTGTGAAATACCCCTCCCTTTCAATTTCGGGTTTTGAAAACTGGATTACATGTTGAAGAAGTTCTTCCCATTTTCATTAAAATGACATTCCCGGATTTTCCCATTTCTATCCATTCATGTTCCCCATATCCGTACTTTCCATCTCCGTCATTTTCCGCAAGTCAAAATCTCATTTTCCATCCATTTCTCCATTTGCAATTTTACAAGTGTACTTGCATTTGGGTTTTAAAACCCAGATTGCATGTATGTTCTTTCCAACTTGTATACTTGCGAAAATTTCCCCAAGATCCGAAATTGGTCAAAGTCAAGATTTTCCCATTTCCATATATTTCCCCTCTTCCTCTCACAAAATCGTGAAGTTCTAGAATCGAAGTTTTACCCATTTGGAGAAGGAAGAATGATATTTGCAGTTGACTATGATGTTGCCTTAACTCTTTTAAGTCTTCATCATAGTATTCCAGGTTCACAATCAATGTCAGATTTGCCGGCATCTCCAGTTCCCAAGAAGATGAAATACACATATGACAAATATCAGAACGAGGTTACACCTTCCCAGGTTTCTTCTCCTTTGGATCGTATCAGAGACACGGAAATAGGGCACGTTGATATGTTAGAATTCGTCAAAAGGGTAGAAGATCCACAGGATAATAACTTGCAGCGGCTGTTGCACAGCCATATCCATCATGCATCTTCTTTCCCGGTGGCTGCCCTAGAACTTGAGTTCATTCTTGCCTGTGCCCATCATTTTGACAAAGAGTCAAGAGTCATCAAACATGATGATGGCGAAGCTATAATTCGTTTCGATGCAGATACAATTGAGAAGGTCTTCAGAATACCTCCTGCACTTGTTTATATGGAAATCTCCAAAGAAAGTGCAGCGGAGTATTATGTGAAGAGGGAAAAAGATTGCAAGCGACACATCAATAGGTGGATCCAAGAGCCACGAGCCTCCTGTTCAAGGTGGGCGAAGTTGTACCGCTGCGATTTCAAATGGGAGATTGGAGACACCATAACCCTCCTCAGCAGGATGATGGGCCTTGAGCATTCCAATGTCTTTGAGCCATGGATGTAACAGTTTATCATGTTCATACGACAGTCTCATCACATTTCATGGGGAGAAGTCATCAACAATGCTTTGTGCGAACAACTTGCAACAGTTCCTAACACCATGACCTTCTTCATGAATTCATATTTGGTATACTTAGTAGCATCACTTAGACACTTTCCAGGTCTTTCCACCAAGGGTGATCGCTCACTTATACCAGTTTGGGAATATTATGACCAGTTGCCATTGAGACCCAACAGACTGCATTTCAAAAGAGTCCAAGATGCATTCTTCGGATATTTCATGTGTTAGTTTGACATAAATCTTAGGAAAAAGAGAGTATCAGATGAGGCATGGGACAAGGTGTGTGAGTATGGATGTTTGTTTCTGCAGTTTCCCACCTTCACCTATATGAGGATCGGATGCTATGATGGTCAACGGTCAACCATACATGCTTCCCAGATACCCAACTGATAAGATCATTTTTATGGAGTTGGGAAGACAAATCATGGCTGTCCACACTTTTCAGTTTGCTAAGCACAAGGTTGGAATGGGGATCTCTACCACAAACCCATTGAAAATTGGCCGGTATTCCCTTGTCACATCTGTGAAGGCTAAGGCCATGGAGACTGAATTGTAGGAAATCAAGCTCAAAAGGTTTAAACCTAGAGCCGATTTTGATTATAGGGGTATGAAGGAGAAGATCAAGAAATCTTTTGTGCATGTACATCACATTGAAGACATTTGGGTAGATCTCCGCATGGAAGCCGAAGTTCTGAAGATGGATTACTACAGGCTCACTGTCAAGCAAATTGTTGATTTGAACTTACTTGATCCTGAATACATTTCATGGAGGGTTGAGGAAGCTCCACTTCCTTTGATCCAATGGTCGCACAAAGAGTGCATATCCATCCTTGACAGATTTCAGCCTATCTTGGCCAACACCAACGCATGGCTGCAAAGTAATGTTGTTAGACTTATAAAAATCAAGGTTGGTAAAGAAGATGATTCTACGGGGCCTCTTGGATGTAATTCTGAGATTCAGGTTGACAACAAGGAGGGTGCATCATCTTCACGCACAAGGATCAAGTTGCGAGTCAGTCGTGCAGTAGTGCTTCCTCCTGAGGGGACGACAGTTTGTGGGAAGGAAAAATCACGATTCCATGTTCAGGTAATTGATTTGGATAATCCAGAAGAGAGGCAGCAATCTAATGATGCTCCCAAATCTCCAATTTCAGACTCGCCTCATGAGATCATTCCACCAGTTTCCATTGAGACGCCTCTTTCTCCTCCTGATTTGCTTGTGGATGAATCTCCTCAGAATGCAATTCCCATTTCAGCATACGAGCCATCTCCTGATCATCAACGAGAGAGTGTGTTGAAAGTTCCTAAGAATATTCCTACTTGCATCCAGTTATCAGAAATTGATACTTCCACTTGTGGTTTTGAGGAATTCATTAGGCAATCTTCATGCCCATTGGTAACTGAGCAAACCGTGGTTGCTGTCCAAATAGATATTCCTCCCAGGATGACCACGGTGATTCAAACAGAAACTGCTTCTCCTTTGCCTACGGCTGCTATTGGAGGGGAGTTGATGACTTTGCCTCCATGGCTTAGTTCTTTTACCCCAATAAGGAGGAAGCAAGAAATCTCACCTAATGCCTTTGATTACTAGCAACTCAAACAATCCAGATCCAAAGTTGCTAAAAAGGCCAAGAATATCTCCAAAGTAACTGTTGATAGTAACAAGATGAAGGTAGCCGAAATTGTGGAACCTATTGCAAATAAGCCACTTGAAGAAATGTCAGCTGCCAAATATAAGGTTACAAGGATAGAGTTGGGATAACAGACGCATGAGGTCATTAAACATGATGCTCAGTTTTCTGTTGCTTCATTGGTGCAAAGGTGTGATGATCTTCTAGCAAAGAAAGACAAGCTAGAAGAGGAAAACCGACAGCTTATGGCAGCCATTCATAAAATTACAAAACCTGCTGCTGAAGGGAGTAACTCCATAGGTTCTTTTGGTTCCCAAGGATCAATTCGTGGAGTGGAAAGGGCTGCTCAGAAGGTACAAGCACTAGATTCCTGGGTTGATCAGCTTCATGATCTATGTGCACAGGTAATGAAAGACATTTTTCAAATAATGTTTGGAGACCATTGAGGAGAAACTGGATCAGATTTCTAATACTTTCAAAAAGAATCTGGAAAGTGTTGAAAGAAATTTGACAATCTGGCGTACCATGCCCCAACAACAACTGAGTGTTCTATAGGAGCATGCCATCATCTCTTCTAGGGTCATGTACTTGGAATTTGAAGAACTCCTGGAAAACAAGACCCTTGTTCTTAAATCCCTCATTGAGGAGATCGGTGATGTAAAAAGATTTTGGGGCGAAGTTTACCGAGATATTGTCTCACATTGTGAAAAGGCCTCTTGTAACATAGTAAGTCAGGATGGAGAGCTGATTCCAGAAGAAGAAGTTCTTGCTGATTTACAAATGAGGATTCATAATGAATGGAGAAGCGAACAATTCATGGCTGCTTCAATTCAGACATTGATGAAACACCAAACCTTTCTGCATGAAATCCAGTCTATCCTGGATAAAAACAATTCTGTGCTCCTCCGCTGTCATGACACTATTGTGAAGATCATGGTTGTTGCCAAGAACACCCATGAACCAAATCCCGAGGAACTACAAGCGAGCATCTGAAAATTTCAAGGATTTGTGTCTTCACGTGCTTCAACTTAAGTGTTTTTCAACACTTAGTTGAATTTCCCCCCCTTTTGTATGCATTTGTAATTTTGTTTTGACAAGTTACATGTAAAAGTATTTTTTGTAAAAAGCAAGTTACACGTTACTTGCACTTTTGTAATTACATGTAAGGCAACTACAAGTTGTGTCCGATTAGGACTGTAGTTGGAATAAGTCTTAGTTAGTTGGAATAACTCTTAGTTAGTTAATGAAGTCTCAGTTAGTTATTGAATGAGTCTTGGTGGTTGAGAGAATCTCTCTAGTTAGTTAGGATCCTCCCACCTTTTTCTCAAGGCTCCTCTTCTATAAATACTTGAGGGGTCTATTGTAATTATCATCTTTTGGGAAAGCAAGCAAAAACTCTGCCAAATTTACAACAAGAAGTCTTTGAGCTTATGTATGTGAATTGAAGGTTTTGAAGAATAATAAAGAAGGATCACTCAAGTTTTGAGTCTTTGAGCTACATGTTTGAGTTTGAATCTTTTTATTTCTTTATTGCAAAGTGTTTCTAAAGGAGCTTAGTCCAATCTGATTTGAAGTCTTTGAGCTGGAAGTAGAGAAGATTAATTAAAATAGGAAAATCTCTAGAAGGAGCAGCAAGTCTTTGAGCTTGCGTCTATTCTTGAGGAAAAATTACTGTTTGATAAGAAATAGCAGCAAGTCTTTGAGCTTGCATTAGTTCTTGTCTTTGTGTCGAAAGAATAGATTATTCCAGTCTTTGAGCTGTTATCTTTTATTCGTTGTAAAATTTAGTATAGCAAAGGGTAGATAGGACTTCACATAATCAAGTCTTTGAGCTTGATATTATTGTCCCGTCCCGAAGGAAGTGACGGAAGTCTTTGCGCTTTCAAGAAACTTCATTTTCTTTCTCTCATTTCACTTGAAAGTGGTTACTGTTGTTCATATTCAATCGCTATTCTTTTCTGTGAAGAGAAAAGGATATTGTCTTTCTTGTAAAAAAGAAGAAAGATTGCTGTCCCATCCTATTTTATTTCCAAAGTTGTAGTTAGATAGGGGGAGCCTTCTCTTAATTAGGAGAGTTTTTACTCGTGTGTTGTGGTTGAAACCACAATTTTGTATATTTCCCCAAGTGTACAAAATTTTCAACCAACACAAACAACAACAATAGAGAGATGTTAAACCCTAGAAGAGAGACACACTCTAACCACGCTGACAACGAACGATCGCCTCAGAGTTCTAGACAAACAATTCCCAAATTTCTTCCTAGAGAAGAACAGGTGAGGGAGGAAGAGGAACCAGCCACACTTGGGGTGGAAGAAATCGCCCAAATTTATGCTAGACTGGAACCAGAAATTCCGAGGGTGGTGTCTTTCAGGGACTTCTATGAGTCCAAGACTAATGAGAGTAGGAGAAGGAAACCTATGGGTAATGACCTCAAAGCTAAAGTCAACAAAATGTCCCTACCATATTTTGATGGGTCTGGGAAGGATGTCGCCCAAGCTTGGGTACAAAAACTAGACACCTACCTTTCATACAGCCCCATGACTGAAGGAGATGCTATAAAATTTGCCATACTACATTTAACCGGAACCGCCCATAATTGGTGGCATAACGGTCTCATTACCCTAGGACACAAAAATGTCTCCACCTACAATGAGTTTACCCAAAGGCTCATCAGCCGATTCGACCAGAAAGACTCCGAATGGTATTTCCAAGAGCTAACACACCTTAAGCAAGTAGGGACCATTGAAGATTATATAAACCAATTCCAAAACTTGTTAGTAATGGTCCCCGACCTATCCCAGAAAAGGCTTACCTACATGTTCTTAGAAGGCCTGAAAGACCCCATTAAGAATTTTGTTAAACCCCTGGAACCACAGAACTTAGGAGAAGCCATTAAGAAAACTAGGATGGTCGAATTTAGTGCCCCCAAGAATACCTCAACCAAAACTCCACATAGGAATGAGGGACCCCAGAGGGACCGCTGGGAAAAGCCTTGCCGTTTGTGCAAAAAACCTTGGAGTTTCAATGACCAATGTAAGGAGAGAGACGAACTCGTGGAGAAAGGGTTATGTTTCAAATGCAAGGCCCATGGGGGAAAGGCCATGAATGTAAAAGAGGACAGTTAAATAACATAGAAGAAATACAGGATGAGGAAAGACCCTATAAAAGAGCTAGATTTGAAAACAATGTACCAAGTACCTTGGCGGTCATCACTCAAGGAAGTGAGAATAGATGCTTCAAACTCAAAGGGAGTATCAAGGGACAAAAAGTAATCACATTAGTGGACACCGGAGCTTCACATGACTTCATTAGCAAACACTTAGTAGCAAAGAGAAGATTAAAAACTCAAGAGTTTGGAGGATTTGAAGTGATCATGGGCAACGGAGTCATAGACAAGTGCACTAAAGTTATACCCCAATTGGAAGTCACCCTGGGAGGACACACAATTACAAGGAACTTCTTTGTGGTAAACCTAGAGAATGATATCATTTTGGGGATGCCATGGATAAACTCGTTGGGACGATTCACCATGGATAGTCCAAATCGGGAGATATGCTTCCAACATGAAGGGAGGAGAAGATACGAAGAAAAACAAAAGGACGGAGGCACTGCAAACAGATAGGTAAGAAGTCTGTGGGATATGTATCAGAATAGGTAATAATAATTAATAGGTATATAATGAATATAGGAATGGATTAATACATGTATATTAATAAATATAAATGTATAAAAATAGGCAATGATAGTTGGTATAAATATATCAATGAATATAGGGATGGATTAATATATTAATAAATATAAATGTATAAAAATAGGCAATGATATGTAGTATATATATATTGATGAATATAGGAATAATTTAATAAAGATAAATAGGAACTTGCTGTATGCATATGTAATGAAGGGTGCTTAAATGTTAAGGATTGTTTATGTACATAAATAGAGAATACATATCGGGATAGTAGAAATGTGTGTTAAGAAATATATATGGATAATGGTTAATGAACATTTTATGAGTATATGTAAATGATACATGTGAATTCAGGACTATGTACATGTGGGTTATGGAATAGGGAAATAGTAATAAGAAAGAAAAAATGTAATGTAAATGTAATCACATGATGGAGGCTATAGGGAGGAAACTCCCTTAGTCTAAGGGAGGGATTATGATAATCCCTAGGGCAGTATATATTGAACATTGATATGCATATGTATGGCTTGGTTGATTAAGTTCAACCAAGAAGAGACGGATCTGGTCGGTCCCCTCTGAGGACTTGGATGATGGGAGGCATCACCCAAGGCAAGGAATAGACAAGGGTCTTCCTTGGATGGCTTGGGTGTAAGAGGTTACACCCAAGACAGGAATCGAATTCACCTTCGATTTCTTGAGGGCTTGGAACCAAGAGGGGTTCCAAGAAGGCGAGCTTCATGGCCGCCTAAGGACATACTTTGGTATGACATCCGTATCCTTTTTCTTAGATAAATATTATGATTATGTTAATCAAGTATTTTTAAGTTAGGTTGCAAATCAGATTAATTATATATATACATGTCAGTTATATTCTAACAAACTATTTTGTAGGACAGTGATCTCGAACTAGTAGGGACATTACATTAAACCAAGAATTAACTAAGAAATTTAAATTTCAAGAAAACCTAGATGGCAAGGGGAAGAGGAAGAGGAAGGCATACCGCCACTACTAGGAGATAAAGGCAACCTAGCAATGAAGAAAATCAACAAGACCAAGGGAATAATGAAGATGGGGTTGAAGCTATGATCAACTTGTTAATCGAACAAAGGGATAAGATCAACTCCTTGGAGCAATCAATGCAGGACCTTAGGGCGAGGCAAAATGACATCGAAAATAGAAGTGGTATTGAAAATGGGAACCTTGGCAACAATTGAGGAAATGAGATAGATAATAGGAGGGAAAATAATATGTTGGAGCTATTTAAGGACTTGAAGAAAATCACCCCACCTAAGTTTGATGGAAAGCAAATTGGTGAAGGAGTTGAAGATTGGTTAAATGAAATGGAAAAATACTTTGAACTAAGGGATTTTAGTGAAACGACTGAGGCCTCATGGGGTTCCTATCAACTCACCGGGGAAGCAGCTAGTTGGTGGACTAACACTAAGGAACAAAATGGGTATAGTAGGGATACAATCACATGGGATCAATTTGTTCACCATTTCCGTAAAAAGTGGCTGCCACAATTGTTCTTTGATGAGAAGGCGACAAAATTCCATAATCTTCGACAAGGGACCTTGATAGTTCAACAATATTGGGATAAGTTCGCTAAATTGCTAAAGTACATACCCATGTATCAGAAGGATGAGAAAGGTCAGGCTAGGAAGTTCATTTTGGGACTAAATACCAACATAGGGGCAGAAGTTGACATGCATGGACCTGAAAACATGAATGATGTACCTGAGAAGTCTTTAAAGAAAGATTCAAGCCCTAGCAGCAGCAAGGCAGAATTTTAATGGGAATCATTCATTCAAAAGGAAGCAAGAGTTTAGGGGAAACACAAACTTCAACAAGAATCAAAGGAATAATTCATCTGAAAGGAGGCCACCTCCTAATCAATATCAGAGGGATGGAAACAATAATAATAGGGGCAATTACAACAGAAGTGATCAGCTCAATAGGATAACTTATCCACCAAGGCCCAATGAAGCAAGGAATGATCCTCCTAGGAATCAAGTAAAACGGGGACAGCTTGGTGGGTGTTTTATGTGTGGGGGGGGACCATTTTGCTAGAGAATGTTCAAGAATGCAAAGTCAAATCAGGGCCAACCAACCACAGTAGGGACCCAACAAAGGATTCATGCGGCAGTTAGGAATCGAAGGACCAAATTTCAGAATGTTCCCGTGGAAACTACAGGTACACTATTTAAACAACCAATTTCAATTCTAATTGACACTAGGTCATTTGAATGTTTCATTCCACAAGAATTAGTAAGAAAATTTGCATTAAGAGTTAAACAAATGGAATCATCATGGATGGTTCATTATGGGGATAAGGCAACTAGCGAAGTAACCAAGTGTCTACCAAGAGAAAGGGTACAATTTCCCAAATTTGAAACAAGGGTAGATCTTTATGTGGCACCCCTAGGATTATATGATGTAATTATTGGGATGAGTGGGCTAACAAATCATAAAGCTAGTGTGGATAGCTACAACAAAGTGGTTGAGTGTTTGGATGATGGGGGAAGAAGGGTCAAAATTCAAGGAAAGTCTAAACCTATTAACATAGAAACCATATCAGCCATGCAATTAAAGAAGGAAAGGAGAAAAGGGGCCCTAATCTATATGGTTGGAATTGATGAAGGCGAAGAGGAAAATACTCCAACTTTTGAAAATACCCCTTCTTACAAGAATTCAAGGATGTATTTCCAAAAGAATTATCGGGCTTACCCCCTAAAAGGAAGTTTAATTTCTCTATCGACATTTTACCAAGAGCTGAACCAATATAAAGGGCACCTTACCGAATGAACACAATTGAATTACAAGAACTCAAAATGTAATTGGAGGAACTCTTAGCAAAGGGGCTAATAAGGCCAAGTGTATCCCCATGGGGAGCGCCAGTCTTGTTTGTTAAGAAGGATGGGACTTTAAGACTATGCATTGACTATAGGATGTTGAACAAGGTCACAATAAAGAATAGGTACACCTTACCTCGAATAGAGGATCTTTTTGATCAAATGAAGGGAGCAGTAGTGTTTTCAAAGATAGACCTCCGAATAGGATATCATCAACTCAGAATTAAGGAAGAAGATAATCCAAAGACAGCTTTTAGGACTAGATATGAGCATTATGAATTCACGATAGTACCTTTTGGTGTAACCAATGCTCCAATTGCAATTATGAACCTGATGAATAGAGTGCTTCATGAATACGTGGACAAATTTGCCTTGGTATTTTTAAATGACATCTTGATTTACTCTAGAAATGAAGAGGAACATTTAGTGCACCTACAATTAATCTTGCAAAGGTTAAGGGAATATAAGTTATATGGAAAACTGTCAAAATGTGCCTTATCTGAAGAAAAGATTCACTATCTTGGGCATATCATATCAAAGGAAGGAATAGAAGTTGATCCAGATAAGATAAAGGCTAAGATATCGGTTCTTGGCATTTTAGGCTAGGTCTGGGTCTTGGTTCTTGCCCGGTCCTAATCCTCCCTGGGTTCCACCCGAGTCCTGCTCAGGTGGATGGGTTCTGTGTGGGTCCCGCCATAGAGAACCCACAGAGAACCCATCCACCTGGGCAGGACCCGGGTGGAAGCCAGGGAGAACCCGGGCGGATCCAGGAGAAACCAGGCTCGTGGGTTCCCAAAAACGGGGCCCACGGGTCATAAAAACACAAAAACCAATAAAAAAATACTTTTTTTAATATTTTTTTAACATGTAAACCCATGTCTCTCTGATCTTTTCCAATATGCTTCACCAGTCTGCTCTGAATTCTGTTCTTATCCTCTACATAAGGCTGCTCATATATTCTCTTGTTCTATCGCACCAAGCTATTCTAGACTACTGCAGATCTTCTTTTATTTATGTCCTTATTCTGTTCATCCTTCTGTCCTGATGCTATTCTTATTCATCTCTGTTGTGCTCTAACTTAGGATCCTTTTTTCGTGGTTGAATAATGTTGTATTATATTATTTTCTGTAATATCTAATATGTTTATAACTGCTGTAATATATCATTGCAGCAGTTGCATTGTATATTTCATTTTTGTATGGATTGTATCATTGTAATCATAGATGAAAAACTCTGTGGGTTTTTCAAAAACTCGCGAGTGCTCGCGGGTCAAAACCCTAGCCGAGTCACTTGCCATTAAACTCGGCTCCGAGTTTCTATAAAACACGCAGCGTTTTTTGAGGAAATACTCGCGAAATATCGCAGGTTAAACCCTATTTCTCGAGAAAAACTTGTTAGGAATTACAAATTTGATTCACAACTTCTATTTTTTGGCCATGAGACAAGATGCGCCAAGGTTTTCATCTAGTTTTTGAGTGCAAATAAAAATGTAATATGATTATATGAATGAATAAATAGTTAAGATGTAATATGATTATATGACTGTATTTTCAAATGTTTGATAAAGTTACCGAGTTATTGCCGAGTTTTTTCCCGAGTTTTTACAATTTTTTGGGCTTGCCAAGTCATTGCCGAGTCCGAGTTTTTCAACTATGATTGTAATAATCAATAATGGTAGTGATAGTTTATAAATTATATAATTGTATTTTATAATTTTGATGTTTGAACATATATATATAAAATTAATATATATATATATATATATGTGTGTGTGTGTGTGTGTGTGTACGGATGAACCCGTACCCGTACCCAAGATTTTATGTTTTTTTGCTAAATCCGTACTTGAATCCGAACCCGAACCGGTAACTTAGGATAAAGGCAATAGTGGAATGGTCAATCCCTAAAAATGTTTCAGAGGTAAGAAGCTTTATGGGACTAGCAGGGTACTATAGGAGGTTTGTGGAAGTATTCTCTAAGATAGCAAACCCTATCACATCATTGCAAAGGAAAGGTAAAATGTTTGTGTGGACACAGCAAAGTGACAAGGCAATTCAAATTTTGAAAGAAAAAATGACTACAACACCTATCTTAAGGGTTCCAGATCCAAATGGGCACTTCACAATTGTACTAGATGCTTCTATTGAAGGTTTAGGTGGAGTACTTATTCAAGATGAAGGGGTTGTGGCTTACGAATCTAGGAAGTTGAAGACTCATGAAGTGAATTATGTGCCCCACGACTTAGAGTTAGCAGCAATTGTGCATGCCCTACAAAAATGGAGACACTTCTTACTTGGGAAGCCCTTTTAGTTAAAATCAGACAATCGAGGACTAAAGTACATATTTACCCAACCCCACTTAAATGCTAGACAAAGAAGGTGGTTAGAATTCCTAAGTGAATATGACTTTGAAATAGAATATATTAAGGGGAAGGAAAATAGGGTGGCAGATGCTTTGAGTAGGAGAAGACACTTGTTGACCATAGCAACGTTCAAAACCACTTTTAAGAAGCAAGTAATGGATGAGCAAGAACATTGTTGGTTGAAAATTTTGTACACTTGGGGAAATATACAAAATTGTGGTTTCAACCACAGCACACGAGTAAAAACTCTCCTAATTAAGGGAAGGCTCCCCCTATCTAACTACAACTTGGAAAATAAAATGGGATGGGACAGCAATCTTTCTTCTTTTTTCAAGAAAGACAATATCCTTTTCTCTTCACAGAAAAGGATAGCGATTGAATATGAACAACAGTAATTACTTTCAAGTGAAATGAGAGAAAGGAAATGAAGTTTCCTGAAAGCGCAAAGACTTCCGTCACTTCCTTCGGGACGGGACAGCAATATCAAGCTCAAAGACTTGACTATTGGAAGTCCTATCTACCCTTTGCTATACTAAAATTTACAATGAATAAAAGATAACAGCTCAAAGACTGGAATAATCTATTCTTTCAACATAAAGACAAGAAATAATGCGAGCTCAAAGACTTGCTGCTATTTCTTATCAAACAATAATTTTTCCTCAAGAATAGACGCAAGCTCAAAGACTTGCTGCTCCTTCAAGAGATTTTCCTATTTTAATTAATCTTCTCTACTTGCAGCTCAAAGACTTCAAATCAGATTGGACTAAGCTCCTTTAGAAACACTTTGCATAGAAGAAATAAAAGATTCAAACCCAAACATGTAGCTCAAAGACTCAAAACTTGAGTAATCCTTCTTTATTATTCTTCAAAAACTTTCAATCCACATACATAAGCTCAAAGACTTCTTGCTGTAAATTTGGCAGAGTTTTTGCTTGCATTCCAAAAGATATATTTACAATGGACCTCTCAAGTATTTATAGAAGAGGAGCCTTGAGAAAAAGGTGGGAGGATCCTAACTAACTTGAGAGATTCTCTCAACCACCAAGACTCCTTCAATAAATAACTGAGACTTCATTAATTAACTAAGAGTCACTCTAACTAACTAAGACTTATTCCAACTACAGTCCTAATCGGACATAACTTGTAGTTGCCTTACATGTAATTACAAAAGTACAAGTAATGTGTAACTTGTATTTTACAAAAATTACTTTTACATGTAACTTGTCAAAACGAAATTACAACTAAAGATTACGAAAGAGAGAAAATTCAACTAAGTGTTGAAAAACACTTAGGTTGCCTTTTGTGAAGACATGAATCCTTGAAATTTCCGGATGCTCGCTTGTAGTTCCTCGGGATTTGGTTCATGAGTGTTCTTAGCAACTACCATAGTCTTCACAATAGTGTCGTGATAGCGGAGGAGCGCGGAATTGTCTCTATCCAGGATGGACTGGATCTCATGCAAAAAGGCTTGATGTTTCATCAATGCTTGAATTGAAACTGCCGAGAATTGTTCACTCCTCCATTCACCATGAATCCTCATCTGTAAGTCCGCAAGAACTTCTTCTTCTGGAATTAGCTCTCCATCCTGACTTACTATATTGCAAGAGGCCCTTTCACAATGTGAGACAATACCTTGATAAACTTCATTCCGGAATCTCCTTGCATCACTGATCTCTTCGATGAGGGACTTAAGAACAAGGGTTTTGTTTTCCATGAGTTCCTCAAATTCCAAGTACATGACCCTGGAAGAGATGATGGTGTGCTCCTGCAAAATACTCAGCTGTTGTTGGGGCATGGTACGCCAGATTGCCAGACTTTTCTCAACACTTTCCAGATTCTTTTTGAAAGTGTTAGAAGTCTGATCCAATTTCTCCTCAATGGTTTCCAGCTTAGACATTATTTGAAAAATGTCTTTTATCACTTGCACGCATTGATCATGAAGGTGATCAATCCAGGAATCCAGTGCTTGTACTTTTTGAGCAGCCCTTTCTACTCCACGAATCGATTCTTGGGAACCGGAAGAACCTATGGAGTTACTCCCTTCGGCAGCAGGTTTTGTGATTTTATTGATGGCTGCCATGAGCTGTCGGTTTTCTTCTTCTAGCTTGTCTTTCTTTGCAAGAAGATCATCACACCTTTGCACTAGTGAAGCAACAGAAAACTGAGCATCATGTTTAATGACTTCATGTGTTTGCTTGCCCAATTCTACCCTTGTAACCTTATAATCAGCAGCTGACATTTCATCAAGTGGTTTATCTGCAATAGGTTCCACAATTTCAGCTACTTTCATCTTGTTGCTATCAACAGTTACCCTGGAAATAGTCTTCGCCTTCTTAGCAACTTTGGATCTGGACTGTTTGAGTTGCTGGTAGTCGAAGGCATCAGGTGAGATCTCTTGCTTCTTTCTTTTCGGGGTGAAAGAACTAAGCCAAGGAGGCAAAGTCATCAACTCACTTCCTGTAACAGCTGTAGGCAAAGGAGAAGCAGTTTCTGTTTGAATCACTGTGGTCACCCTGGGAGGAATATCTGTTTGAATAGCGACTATGTTTTGCTCAGTTACCAACGGACATGAAGATTGCCTCATGAATTCTTCAAAACCAGAAGTGGAAGTATCAATTTCTGATAACTGAATGCAAGTGGGATTATCTTCAGGAACTTCCAACACACTTTCTCGTTGTTGCTCAGGAGAAGGCCCGTATGCTGAAATGGGAACTGCGTTCTGAGGAGACTCATCAATGAGCAAATCAGGAGGAGAAAGAGGCGTCTCAATAGAAACTGGAGGAATGACCTCATGAGGCGTGTCTGAAACTGGAGACTTAGGCGCATCATCAGATTGCTGCCCCTCTTCTGGATTATCCAGATCGATCACCCGAACATGGAACCGTGATTTCTCCTTCCCACGAGTAGTTGTCTCCTCAGGAGGAAGCACTACTGCACGACTAACTCGTAACTTGATCCTTGTGCTTGAAGATGAAGCACCCTCCTTATTATCAATCTGAATCTCAGACTTTCGTCCAAGAGGCCCTGTAGAATCATCTTCTTTACCAACCTTGATTTTGATAAGTCTAACAGCATTGCTTTTCAACCATGCGTTAGTGTTGGCCAAGATAGGCTGAAATCTGTCAAGAATGGAGACGCACTCTTTATGTGACCATTGGATCAAAGGAAGTGGAGCTTCCTCAACCCTCCGTGAAGTGTATTCAGGATCAAGTATACGCCCATCATCAATCATCCCTTGTGGGATATCTGCCAAGTTCAAGTCAACAATTTGCTCAACAGTGAGCCTGCAGTAATCCATCTTCAGGACTTCAGCTTCTGTGCGGAGATCTGCCCAGATGTCTTCAATGCGATGAACATGTACAAAGGATTTTTTGATCTTTTCCTTCATACCTCTATAATCAAAATCAGCTCTAGGTTTGAACCTCTTAAGCTTGATTTCCTGCAATTCAACCTCCATGGCCTTAGCCTTCACAGATGTGACAAGGGAGTATCGACCAATTTTCAACGGATTTGTGCTGGAGATCCCCATTCCAACCTTGTGTCTAGCAGACTGAAGAGTATGAACAGCCATAATCTGTCTACCCAACTCCATAAGAATTATCCTATCGGTCGGGTATCTTGGTAGCATGTATGGTTGTCCATCATAGCACCCAATCCTCATGTAGGTGAAGGTGGGAAATTGCAGGAATAAGCACCCATACTTAGATACCTTGACCCATGCCTCATCTGATACTCGCTTATTTCTGAGATCCATGTCAAACTGACACATAAAATATCCAAAGAATGCGTCTTGGACTCTTCTAAAATGTAGTCTGCTAGGTTTCAAAGGCAGCTGGTCATAATATTCCCAAACTGGTATGAGAGAGCGATCACCCTTGGTAGAAAGACCTGGAAAGTGTCTAAGTGATGCTGCTAAATATACCAAATAAGAATTCATAAAGAAGGTCATAGTGGTAGGAACCGCTGCAAGTTGTTCGCACAAAGCATCGCTGATGATTTCACCCCATGAAATGTGATGCGACTGCCGTATGAACATGATGAATTGATACATCCATGGCTCAAAGACATTAGAGTGCTCAAGGCCTAACATTCTGCTGAGAAGAGTGATGGTGTCTCCTATCTCCCACTTGAAATCACAACGGTACAACTTTGCCCATCTTGAGAAGGAAGGACGTGGCTCATGAATCCACCTATTGATGTGGCGCTTGCAATCTTTTTCTCTTTTCACATAATACTCTGCTGCACTTTCTTTGGTGATTTCCATGTAAACAGGTGCAGGAGGTATTTTGAAGACCTTCTCGATTGTATCCGCATCAAGACGAATTATGGCTTCACCATCATCATTTTTTATGACTCTTGACTCTTTGTCAAAATGATGGGCGCATGCAAGAACAAATTCAGGTTCTAGGGCAGCCACTGGGAAAGAAGACGCATGATGGATATGGCTGTCCAACAGCCGCTGCAAGTTGTTATCCTGTGGATCTTCTACCCTGTGAATGAATTCTGCCATATCAACATGCCCTATTTCTGTGTCCCTGATGCGATCCAATGGCGAGGAGACCTGGGAAGGTGTAACCTCATTCTGGTATTTATCATATTTGTATTTCATTTTCTTTGGAGTTGGCGATGCCGGCAAATCTGACATTGATTGCGAACCTGGAATGCTGTGATGAAGACTTAAAAGGGTTAAGACCACATCATATTCAGCTGCAAATATCATTCTTTCTTTTTTCAAATGGGTAAAACTTCGATCTCTGAATTTCACGGTTTTGTGAGAAGAAGAGAGAAGACATGTAGAAATGGGAAAATCTTGACTTTGACCAATTTCGGATCTTGGGGGAATTTTCGCAAGTATACAAGTTGGAAAGTAGATACATGCAATCGGGATTTTAAAACCCGAATACAAGTATACTTGTAAATTCGAAAATGGAGAAACGGATGAAAAATGGGATTTTGACTTGCGGGAAATGATGGAAATGGAAAGTGCTGATATGGGGAACGTGAATGGATAGAAATGGGAATATCCGGGATAGTCATTTTCATGAAAATGGGAAGATCTTTTCAACATGTAATCCGGTTTTCAAAACACGAATTTGCAAGAGAGAGGTATTTCACATTTTTCAAGCTTGGAAATTTAACCAAAAATGATTAAATTTCTCAACCGTAAGGGAAGAACAACAATTTCCAGCGAACTTGTAATCGAGATTAAAAATCCCGAATACTAGCTAAGATGGAATTTTGAGAAGAATAATGCAATTTAACAATTGCATTTCAAAGGGAAGATTTGTTTTATGAAAACCAATTTTAAGGGAAGAACAACACATGAGAAGAATGCAATTAATAACAAAAAATGAAGAAAACATGAAAATAAAAAGAAGAGAAGAAAGGAAGAACATACCTTGATTGGAAAATCAAAATGCTTCTCCAACAATGCAATACTTCTTGAGATGAAGAAGCAAAACTGAACTTTTAAACCCTTATCACGTTTTTGTGAAAATGCCCCCAAAAATGGTAGCAATCTTAAACTTGCAAGAGTAAAATGCCAATGAAAGTGTTCATTTCAAGTTTGTTGCAGCAAAACGATCAAGGTATTTGTTAAAGCAATAATACCAAAGGTGTTTGAAGAGGTATCAATGCCAAAGGATTTAAAACGCAGCCAAGAGAGTCACGTTTTTGTGAAAAACGTGGCATTCATTACACATTCAATGCACCATTAAATGGTGCGAACCTGCTCTTACCCTCCACGCCTTAGGAAGAAAGATCAAAACGATCTAGGAGTGTGCGAAATTTTAAAGATTCAACCCCTCAAAACGTGGCATTAATGATTCACGTTAGGAAAAAACGTGGTTGCTGTTTTTAGGGTAAAAGCCAGCGGATTTGTCTTTGAAATGGCATGATAGATGTCAAAAAATGCAAGAAGATCGGATGCAAGCTCAAAACGCCCCCATCATCCAACGATTCATCCACGAATTTCGCCTTGAAAAAGTCCAAAATCGCTTCATTCTTGCATTTCGGGTTTTGAAAAATGAATGACAAGTTCGATTTTCTTCAAAAGGAAGCAAATCGGGTTTTAGATATAAAATGACAAGTTCGATTTGCACTTTTTCCTCTTTCATGCTTAAAATCGGGTTTTGGATATAAAACAACAAGTTTAAAATTTCACCTTTTCACTCATTAAGCCAAAATCGGGTTTTTTTGGACAAATGACAAGTTTAAAAATTGTCAAAAATGAACTTTATGTTAAAATCGGGTTTTAAAAGACAAACTGCAAGTTTAAAAATACTTGTAAGGGGGAAATAAAATCCCTACAACAAGTATTAAACACTTGCACACATGTAATGGGGATTTAAAATCCCTATTACATGTAAAACCCATTAAAGTAGGGGTTTTTTGGACAAACTGCAAGTTTACTTGCAGTTGAGCTAAAAAACCCCTATTTTAACTAAAAATGACCAAAAAACAACAAAAAGATAAAAACATTAAATGGGAAACTTAAAATAAATTACAAGTGACATATTTGAAATAAAAAATGCACATGTAAGTGATAAAAAATTCCCCTACAAAGACCACAACAATGAATATCATTAAAACTTGCATTTTGAAGAAAATTCTCCACCTGCAGTCTGGGTTTTAAAACCCGAAATTGAAGGAAAGACATAGCAAACGAACCCAGAATTTGACGAAATTCGAAACGTAGTTCGAGGATGGACTGAGGATTAAGCCAGTCCAAGGATTAGTCGAAATTCTGCCTCGGGAAGCGTGCCATAGAGTAAATTTTTTCATTTTTTCACAAAAATTTCATGGTAGTGGTCCTTCATTTTTGGAAACAAAAATGAGGACAACAAACATGATCCATGGTATGAGCAAGTCGAGTTAGATTTGGAATATGATCCAATAGATCCTAAGGTTGAAGGGTACACGCTAGATGAAGAAGGATTACTAAGATACAACAACAAAATCTATGTTCCAAATTCAAGGGAATTAAGGAAGGTAGTCTTATCTGAGGCCCATAATACCCCTTACTTAGGACACTCGAGGGTTAATAAACTTTATGCAGATCTAAAGAAGCTATACTTTTGGCAAGGGATGAAAAATGACATAGTTAAATATGTGGCTAAATGTTTGGAGTGTCAAAGGGTAAAAGCAGAACATAGACATCTAGTTGGACTATTACAGTTACATGATGTACCTCAACACTGTTAATGCATGATAGCTTCGGTAAGATAAATGATTGAATGAGAGATAAATGAAGTCTCTCATTCAATCATTTATCCTATTGATAATTATGATGAAAAACTTCAAGCTATTAATCCTTCATTTGATAAACCATTCTTCATTTGTATATGATCAATCTACTTAGTTCAATCAAATGCTTAACTATCAATTATCATCCTATAGCATAGAATCCCGATTTAATATCAGTTACATTATTTGTGTTCACCAATTATTAAATCGGGTTAACCAATACAATCCGATTTATATCGGTTAACATATTTAATATAATGATTATCGGATTAGTATCCGATGTTAATATATGTTCACACCAATTAATATCGGGTTATGCTCCGATTAATATCGGGTGGCAAGGTAAACATACACCGATTGTTATCGGGTGTTAAGATAAGCATACACCGAGTGTTATCGGGTGTTAAGATAAGCATACACCAATTGGTATCGGTTGTTAAATAAACACCGTTTATTATTACTGCGATTAGCAAAGGGGCATGATCAAGTAATGTCTTGATCGGTCATGTCTAAAAGACATGACCAGTCAAGGCATTGCTTGATCGTACCCAGCTTGCTATATATATCAAATGGCATTTGTGAGAAAGGACATTGAAATTAATAAATGCTCCTCTCACCTGCCATACAAAAGAAGATAGTCAGATTTATATTTTAATTAGTAATATATAGAACAAGATACTATCAACTAGAATATAACTTGCATATTGAATGTAAATTGAACAACATTTACATGGTATCAGAGCTATAGTTAAAGCGAACCTGAGGCTGTTCAATTTTGTGAAAGATTCAAAGAAAGCATATATTCAACATTACAATTCTTCTAATGGCTAGCGCTATCAGATTTGAAGATAGACTTGGAGGAGGTGATGACTTCTTAGCATGGAAGTTTAGAATTCAGATGATTCTAAAAGAAAACAAAGTCAAATCATTTGTAAAAACTGAAACCACAGAACCTGAGACTGAACCTGACAAAACAGCTTGGAGAGAAGGAAATGACAAGGCCATCAAAATCATGGTTGATGGGGTGAGAAATAATATCATGCCCATCATAAGGAAACATGAAACAACCTACAACATGTTCAAAGCACTTGAAGATGCATTTGAGATATTTAATGCCAGTAGAACCTTGGCTTTAAAAAGAGAAATAAATCACATAGCCATGATCAAAGGAGAATCTTACTTCATGCGAATATCAACCCTAAGGGATGAACTAGCAACCCTTGGATATGAGATCCAAAACAAAGAATTAACACTCATTGCTCTAGATGGGTTGCCTAGCATATGGGAAACATTCATCCAAGGCATTAGTGCAAGGGATAAATTTCCAAAATTCGATAGGCTAAAGGTTGACTATCTCCAAGAGGAATCAAGGCAAAATAAGAAAGGGATCAAGCAAAAGAATATGGATGAAGATCTACAAGTTCTAAATACGAACTCAAACAAGAAAAGAAAGCAAAAACAATTCAGGAAGAGAAAAGGCCGTCATGACAAGAACACCTTCAAAAAGGACCTCTCTCAGATTCAATGTTACAGATGTGACAAATTTGGGCACTATGTTGCCAAATGTCCAGAAAGAGCTAAGCAAGCCATATTTGCCAAAACAGGAAAATCTAAAAGGGAAGAGGACTTCGAGAAGTATGTACTCTATTCAACACTCACAAACCAAGCATCAAACAAAGTTAACTCTTGGGTGATCGACAGTGGCTCATCCAGACACATTACATGATTCAGAGAAGTGTTAGACTCCATGAAAGAGGAGAATGATGAGGAAGTAACTATCGGAGATGACTCTACACATCCAGTCAAAGGAGTTGGAACCTGCACCATCAAACTAAAGTCAGGTGTATCATTACAACTCAAAGGAGTACTACATGTTCCAAGCATCAAGCAAAATCTAGTCTCAATATCAGCATTGGAGGACAATGGATACAGAGTGACCTTCATGGACAAAAGAGTATTGGCTTGGCCAAAGAATTCATCCATCAAGAAAGCTAAAATGATTGGTCAAAGACAAGGCTACTTGTATGAGCTATGCACAGAGCCCAACTTAGTCCCAATCCATGAAACTACAGATGCTAATGAAGTCTGGCATAGAAGACTAGGCCACCTAAATTTTAGAGCTTTATCATCAATGGGAGACCTTGTCACAGGTCTACCTAAGTTAAAGCAATATAATTCAGGGGCATGCAAAGGATGTGCCCTAGGTAAAAATACTAAGGGTGCTTTTCAGAATAGTACTAAGAAAACAAGTAAAATTTTAGAGTTAGTTCATTCTGATGTATGTGGACCCATGTTCGTACCTTCATTGGGGGGATTTTTTTATTATGTAATATTTGTTGATGACTACTCTAGGAAAACTTGGATCTACTTTCTGAAATGTAAAGAATCAAAAGAGATCCTTAATAGGTTTAAAGAATTCAAATCATTAACAGAGAACTACTCAGGAAATAAAGTTAAAACCCTAAGAACTGATAATGGGGGGGAATACACATCAGAATTATTTAAAGAGTTTAGTAAAAATTCAGGGATTAAGAGGGAGTTAACAATACCTTATAACCCTCAACAAAACAGGGTAGCTGAGAGGAAAAATAGGACAATCGTTGAAGCTGCCAAAGCTATGATTCTTGATCAGAATCTAAATGTCAATCTTTGGGCAGAAGCAACTAGCACTGCTGTGTATATTCAAAATAGATGTCCTCACTCTCATCTTGAAGATAAGACCTTTGAGGAAGTCTTTACTATGTTGTCCTCATTTTTGTTTCCAAAAATGAAGGACCACTACGGTGAAATTTTTATGAAAAAATGAAAATTTTTACTCTATGGCACGCTTCCCGAGGTAGAATTTTGAGTAATCCTTGGACTGGCTTAATCCTCAATCCATTCTCGAACTACGTTTCGAATTTCGTCCAACTCTGGGTTCGTTTGCTATGCCTTTCCTTCAATTTCGGGTTTTAAAATCCAAACTGCAGGTGGAGAATTTTCTTCAAACTGCAAGTTTTAATGATATTCATTGTTATGGTCTTTGTAGAAGAATTTTTGATCAATTACATGTGCACTTTTATTTTAAATATGTCACTTGTAATTTATTTTAAGTTTCCCCTTTGATGTTTTTATCTTTTTATTGTTTTTTGGTCATTTTTAGTTAAAATAGGGATTTTTTGGCTCAACTGCAAGTAAACTTGCAGTTTGGTCAAAAAACCCCTACTTTAATGGTTTTTACATGTAATAGGGATTTTAAATCCCCATTACATATGTGCAAGTGTTTCTAACTTGTTGTAGGGATTTTATTTCCCTTTTACAAGTATTTTTAAACTTGCAGTTTGTCTTAAAAAACCTGATTTTGCCTTGCAAATGCATTTTTGACAATTTTAAACTTGTCATTTGTCCAAAAAAAACCCGATTTTGGCTTGATAAGTGAAAAAGTGAAAAATTAAACTTGCTATTTGTCTTAAAAAACCCGATTTTGGCATGTAAATGAAAAAAGTGAAAATAAAACTTGTTATTTTCTCTCTAAAACCCGATTTGCTTCATTTTGGGCAATTCGAACTTGTCATGTGTCTCCCAAAACCCGATTTGCATGAAAAATCGATTTGTTGAAGATTTCAAAGCAATTTTTTGTGGAGATTTTTTAGGGAGGAAAGGCGTTTTTGCTTCTACCCTATTTTCATGCAATCATCAACATCTTTCATGCCAAATGGAGGTTATATTGATTGGTTTTTGGAGCTAAATCAGCAAAAACGTGGTTCTTTTAATCCACATTTTGGGCTTTTTTTACTTTATAAATCTGCAGTCTCCTTAAGCGTTTTGCCTTTTTCTACCTAGGCGTGGAGGGTGAGAGGATTTTTGCACCATTTAATGATGCCGTTGGAGTTTATAATGGTGGCCACTTGACTCCCTTTGGCCACGTGATTCCCTTTGGCCACGTTTTCAACCTTTGGCAGCGTTTTCAATCATTTGGCATCATTGCTTCTTCTTCTACCTTAGGCGTTTTGCTCTAATAAACTTGGATGCACACTCTCATTGGCATTTTGGTCCTCCAAGTTTAAGATTGTTGCTATATTTGGGGCATTTTTACAAAAAACGTGATAAGGGTTTGACATTCTGGATTGCTCCTTCTCACCGGTTTTGCTTCTTCATTCCAAGAATTGTTGCATTATTGGAGAAGCATTTTGCATTTTTAAGAAAGGTATGTTCTCTTTCCTTTCTTCCCTTCATTTTATTATTTTCTTGTTTTCTTTATTTTTTGTTATTAGTTGCATTTTTGACATGTGATGTTCTTCCCCCAAAAATTTGGTTTTTGTGAAAGAAATCTTCCCTTTGATATGCAATTGTTGAATTGCATTGTTCTTCTCAAAATTCCCTCTTAACTTGTATTCGGGATTTTTAATCTCGATTACAAGTTCGCTGGAAATTCTTGTTCTTCCCCTACGGTTAAGGAATTTAATCATTTTTGGTTAAAATTCCAAGCTTGAAAAGTGTGAAATACCCCTCCCTTGCAAATTCGGGTTTTAAAAACCGGATTACATGTTGAAAAGTTCTTCCCATTTCATGAAAATGACTTTCCCGAATATTCCCATTTCTATCCATTCACGTTCCCCATATCCGTACTTTCCATTTCCATCATTTCCCGCAAGTCAAAATCTCATTTTTCGTCCATTTCTCCATTTTCGAATTTACAAGTGTACTTGTATTCGGATTTTAAAACCTCGATTGCATGTATGTCCTTTCCAACTTGTATACTTGCAAAAATTCTCTCAAGATCCGAAATTGGTCAAAGTCAAGATTTTCCCATTTCTACATATCTCTCCTCTTCCTCTCACAAAACCAGAAATCAAAGTTTTACCCATTTGAAGAAGGAAGAATGATATTTGCAGCTGACTATGATGTTGCCTTAACTCTTTTAAGTCTTCATCACAGCATTCCAGGTTCACAATCAATGTTAGATTTGCCGGCATCGCCAACTCCAAAGAAAATGAAATACAAATATGACAAATACCAGAATGAGGTTGCACCTTCCCAGGTTTCTTCTCCTTTGGATCGCATCAGGGACACGGAAATAGGACACGTTGATATGGCAGAATTCATCAACAAGGTAGAAGATCCACAGGATAACAACTTGCAGCGGCTGTTGGACAGCCATATCCATCATGCATCTTCTTTCCTAGTGGCTGCCCTAGAACCTGAGTTCGTTCTTGCATGCGCCCATCATTTTGACAAAGAGTCAAGAGTCATTAAAAATGATGATGGTGAAGCTATAATTCGTCTTGATGCGGATACAATCGAGAAGGTCTTCAAAATACCTCCTGCACCTGTTTATATGGAAATCACCAAAGAAAGTGCAGCAGAGTATTATATGAAAAGGGAAAAAGATTGCAAGTGACACATCAATAGGTGGATCCAAGAGCCACGTCCTTCCTTCTCAAGATGGGCAAAGTTGTACCGTTGCGATTTCAAGTGGGAGATAGGAGACACCATCACTCTTCTCAGCAGGATGATGGGCCTTGAGCACTCTAATGTCTTTGAGCCATGGATGTATCAATTCATTATGTTCATACGGCAGTCGCATCACATTTCATGGGGTGAAATCATCAGCGATGCTTTGTGCGAACAACTTGCAGTAGTTCCTACCACTATGACCTTCTTCATGAATTCTTATTTGGTATATTTAGGAGCGTCACTTAGACACTTTCCAGGTCTTTCTACCAAGGGTGATCGCTCACTTATACTGGTTTGAGAATATTATGACCAGTTGCCATTGAAACCCAGCAGACTGCATTTCAGAAGAGTCCAAGATGCATTCTTCGGATATTTCATGTGTCAGTTTGACGTGGATCTCAGAAACAAAAGAGTATCAGATGAGGCATGGGTCAAGGTGTCTGAGTATGGGTGTTTGTTCCTGCAATTTCCTACCTTCACCTATATGAGGATTGGATGCTATGATGGTCAGCCATACATGCTTCCAAGATACCCAATCGATAAGATAATTCTTATGGAGTTGGGAAGACAGATCATGGCTGTTCATACTTTTCAGTCTGCTAGACACAAGGTTGGAATGGGGATCTCTAGCACAAACCCATTGAAAATTGGTCAATACTCCCTTGTCACATTTGTGAAGGCTAAGGCCATGGAGGCTGAATTGCAAGAAATCAAGCTTAAGAGGTTCAAACCTAGAGCTGATTTTGATTATAGAGGTATGAAGGAGAAGATCAAGAAATCCTTTGTGCATGTTCATCGCATTGAAGACATCTGGGTAGATCTCCGCACGGAAGCCGAAGTTCTGAAGATGGATTACTGCAGGCTCACTGTTGAGCAAATTGTTGACTTGAACTTGGTGGATATCCCACAAGGGATGATCGATGACGGGCATATACTTGATCCTGAATACACTTCACGAAGGGTTGAGGAAGCTCCACTTCCTTTGATCCAATGGTCACACAAGGAGTGCATCTCCATCCTTGACAGATTTCAGCCTATCTTGGCCAACACTAACGCATGGCTGAAAAGTAATGCTGTTAGACTTATCAAAATCAAGGTTGGTAAAGAAGATGATTCTATAGGGCCTCTTGGACGGAAGTTTGAGATTCAGATTGATAATAAGGAGGGTGCTTCATCTTCAGGCACAAGGATCAAGTTACGAGTTAGTCGTGCAGTAGTGCTTCCTCCTGAGGAGACGACTACTCGTGGGAAGGAGAAATCACGGTTCCATGTTCGAGTGATCGATCTGGATAATCCAGAAGAGGGGCAGCAATCTGACGATGCGCCTAAGTCTCCAGTTTCAAACTCACCTCACGAGGTCATTCCTCCAGTTTCCATTGAGACGCCTCTTTCTCCTCCTGATTTGCTCGTAGATGAGTCTCCTCAGAATGCAGTTCCCATTTCAGCATACAAGCCTTCTCCTGATCGACAACGAGAAAGTGTGTTGAAAGTTCCTGAAGATAATCCCACTTGCATTCAGTTATCAGAAATTGATACTTCCACTTCTGGTTTTGAAGAATTCATGAGGCAATCTTTATGTCCATTGGTAATTGAGCAAACCATGGTCGCCATTCAAACAGATATTCCTCCCAGGGTGACCACGGTAATTCAAACATAAACTGCTTCTCCTTTGCCTACGGCTACTATTGGAAGTGAGTTGATGACTTTGTCTCCATGGCTTAGTTCTTTCACCCCGAAAAGAAAGAAGCAAGAGATCTCACCTGATGCCTTTGACTACAAGCAACTCAAAGAGTCCAGATCCAAAGTTGCTAAGAAGGCAAAGACTATCTCTAGGGTAATTGTTGATAGCAACAAGATGAAAGTAGCTGAAATTATGGAACCTATTGCAGATAAACCACTTGATGAAATGTCAGCTGCTGATTATAAGGTTACAAGGGTAGAATTGGGCAAGAAAACACATGAGGTCATTAAACATGATGCTCAGTTTTCTGTTGCTTCACTAGTGCAAAGGTGTGACGATCGTCTTGCGAAGAAAGACAAGCTAGAAGAAGAAAACCGACAGCTTATGGCAGCCATTCATAAAATCACAAAACCTACTGCTGAAGGGAGTAACTCCATAGGTTCTTCTGGTTCCCAAGAATCGATTCGTGGAGTGGAAAGGGATGCTCAGAAAGTACAAGCACTGGATTCCTGGGTTGATCAGCTTCATGATCAATGTGTACAAGTGGTAAAAGACATTTTTCAAATAATGTCTAAGTTGGAAACCATTGAGGAGAAATTGGATCAAACTTCTAACACTTTCAAAAAGAATCTGGAAAGTGTTGAGAAAAGTCTGGCAATCTGGCGTACCATGCCCCAACAACAGCTGAGTATTTTGCAGGAGCACACCATCATCTGTTCCAGGGTCATGTACTTGGAATTTGAAGAACTCATGGAAAACAAGACCCTTGTTCTTAAATCCCTCATTGAGGAGATCAGTGATGCAAGGAGATTCCGGGATGAAGTCTATCAAGGTATTGTCTCACATTGTGAAAGGGCCTCTTGCAATATAGTAAGTCAGGATGGAGAGCTGATTCCAAAAGAAGAGGTTCTTGCTGATTTATAGATGAGGATTCATAATGAATGGAGGAGCGAACAATTCTCGGCAGCTTCAATTCAAGCATTGATGAAACACCAAGCCTTTTTGCATGAGATCCAGTCTATCTTGGATAAAGACAATTCCGCGCTCCTCTGCTGTCACGACACTATTGTGAAGACTATGGTTGTTGCTAAGAACACCCATGAACCGAATCCCGAGGAACTACAAGCGAGCATCCGTAAATTTCAAGGATTCGTGTCTTCACAAAATGCAACTTAAGTGTTTTTCAACACTTAGTTGAATTTTCCCTCTTTTGTAATCTTTAGTTGTAATTTTGTTTTGACAAGTTACATGTAAAAGTAATTTTTGTAAAATGCAAGTTACACATTACTTGCACTTTTGTAATTACATGTAAGGCAACTACAAGTTGTGTCCGATTAGGACTGTAGTTGGAATAAGTCTTAGTTAGTTAGAGTAACTCTTAGTTAGTTAATGAAGTCTCAGTTATTTATTGAATGAGTCTTGGTGGTTGAGAGAATCTCTCAAGTTAGTTAGGATCCTCCCACCTTTTTTTCAAGGCTCCTCTTCTATAAATACTTGAGAGGTCCATTGTAAATATATCTTTTGGAAAAACAAGCAAAAACTCTGCCAAATTTACAGCAAGAAGCCTTTGAGCTTATGTATGTGAGTTGAAGGTTTTTGAAGAATAATAAAGAAGGATTACTCAAGTTTTGAGTCTTTGAGCTACATGTTTGAGTTTGAATCTTTTATTTCTTCTATGCAAAGTATTTCTAAAGGAGCTTAGTCCAATCTGATTTGAAGTCTTTGAGCTGCAAGTAGAGAAGATTAATTAAAATAGGAAACTCTCTTGAAGGAGCAGCAAGTCTTTGAGCTTGCGTCCATTCTTGAGAAAAATTACTGTTTGATAAGAAATAGCAGCAAGTCTTTGAGCTTGCATTAGTTCTTGTCTTTGTGTTGAAATAATAGATTATTCCAGTCTTTGAGTTGTTATCTTTTATTCGTTGTAAAATTTAGTATAGCAAAGGGTAGATAGGACTTCCAATAGTCAAGTCTTTGAGTTTGATATTGCTGTCCTGTCCCGAAGGAAGTGACGGAAGTCTTTGCGCTTTCAGGAAACTTCATTTCCTTTCTCTCATTTCACTTGAAAGTAGTTACTGTTGTTCATTTTCAATCGCTATCCTTTTCTGTGAAGAGAAAAGGATATTGTCTTTCTTGAAGAAAGAAGGAAGACTGCTGTCCCATCTTGTTTTTATTTTAGTTTTAGTTAGATAGGGGGAGCCTTCCCTTAATTAGGAGAGTTTTTACTCGTGTGCTGTGGTTGAAACCACAATTTTGTATATTTCCCCCAAGTGTACAAAATTTTCAACCAACATACTAGATCAAAACCAGATATTAGCCACCTTAGGATATTTGGATGCCCTGTCTATATTCATATACCTAAGGAGAAAAGATTAAAATTAAAGCCTTTGGAAAAAGGGGAATCCTTGTAGGATATAGTGAAACCTCCAAAGCCTACAGGATCTATATACCTGGTCAAAAGAATATTGAACTAAGTAGGGATGTGATCTTTGAAGAAGACTTAGCCTTCAAAAGAGCCCAAAGCTCTCTAGACCCTGAAGTCTATATCCCTACCCCTAGCATAGATAAAGAGCCTACTCCTGAGCTTCAGAGGGAGAATCCTGAGGAAACTATAAGTGAAACTCAAAGTCCACCTAGAGAAAACCTCAAGAAAAGACCACTATGGGCCACCAAGACTGTAGCAGAAAGTTTGTTGCTCCCTCAAGGACCTTCAGGGAAAGAAAAAGGCCAAATAAATTCACTAGCTATGTTGCCCTTATGAATGATCTATCTAAAGCCGAACCAAACAATGTATCAGATGCACTTGAACATCAAGTACGGAAGGATGCCATGTCTGAAGAGTATTAGTCCATTATGAAAAATGACGTTTGGGAGATTGTTCCCAGGCCAACTAAGAAATCTGTTGTTTCATCTAAATGGCTTTTCAAGATCAAACATGCTGCAGATGACAGTATTGAAAAACACAAGGCCAAATTTGTAGCTAGAAGATTCTCACAAAGGGAAGGAATAGATTATGAAGAAACTTTTGCACCTGTTGCCAGGTATACATCAGTAAGAGCTGTATTAGCCATTGCAGCAACAAAGGGGTGGAAGGTACACCAGATGGATGTTAAGACAACATTTCTAAATGGTGAGATCTCAGAAGAAGTCTACCTAGAGCAACCTAAAGGGTTTGAAATTCATGATGCAGAGTCTCATGTGTGTAGACTCAAGAAAGCTCTTTATGGGCTTAAATAGGCTCCCAAGGCTTGGTATGAAAGAATTGACTCCTATCTCTCGGGACTAGGCTTCTCTAAGAATGATGCAGATCCTAATCTCTACTACAAAAGAAATAAAGGTGATATGCTAATATTGACTTTATATGTTGATGACTTATTAATCACAGGAAATGATCACCTTATAGATCAATGCAAGAAAGATCTATCCAGAGAATTTGATTTGAAGGACTTGGGACTCCTTCATTGCTTCCTAGGATTGGAAGTATGGCAGAGTTCTTACAACATTATACTAAACCAAGGAAAGTATACCTTGGATATTTTGAAAAGATTTGGAATGCTAAACTATAGGCCCATGACCTCTCCTATGGAAATCAATTTACATAAACTTAAAGAAGCAGCAACAAAGTCACAAACCACTGACCCTACTCAATACAGACAGATGATTGGGTCCCTAATGTACCTGGTAAATACAAGGCCAGATATCTGTTATGCAGTTAATGCTTTAAGTCAGTTTATGTGTGAACCTAAGGAGATACAACTGGTTGCAGTAAAACACATCATGAGATACCTACAAGGTACCCTAAACCTTGGTCTCAAATATGAGAAAGTTGATATAGACCTACATGGATTTATAGATTCAGATTGGGATGGAAGTGTGACTGATAGAAAAAACACTTCAGGGTGTTGCTTCAGTTTAGGTTTAGCTATGATATCTTGGATCAGCAGGAAGCAGTCTTCCGTAGCTCAAAGCTCCATCGAGGCCGAATACATTGCAGCTTCTATGGCTGCCCGAGAAGTAGTATGGCTTAGGAAGCTGCTTGTGGGGTTGTTTGGAGAGCCTATGAAACCCACTGTTATATATTGTGACAATCAGAGCTGCATAAAACTTTCAATAAATCCAGTGTTTCGTGACAGATCCAAGCATATTGAGATTCCATACCACTATGTGCGAGATATGGTAGACAAGAATGTGATCCAATTAGAATATGTTTGTACAGGAGATCAAACTGTAGATATTCTGACCAAACCTCTTTCCAGAGTGAAGGTTGATCACTTCAAAAAAGGTTTAGGTATGATAGAAAGGTAATTTACTTTGTAAATCTGTATTTGCATATCAATAAGATGTTTAATGTGTAAACTTCTTTGTCTTGATAGGACATTTTGGATTTTATCCCTTGGGTTCATATCTAAGAGGTGACGATCTCTCAAAATAATGAACACTTGTATGTAGACATTATAAGGTGACGATCTTATGATGTCCAAACCAGTTATCATGTTGGATCTTTGGTGTGTCATGGATGTGCCATGATTGTGTTGTGGTAAAACACTTGTATAAGGTGTTAGTGCACATATCACAATTGGGATAAGATGAGAATTTAATCTTTCTCATATGATTATCCTTAAGTATTGCGTGTTTAGACAATATTGATATCACATGTTAGGTGATATCCTGTCATCACAAGATTGACGTGATGGACATTTGTATCAAGTGTTTAGGTGATACTTCATATCATGTGATTAGGTGATATGATTTTCTAGAGAGTTAGATTGTGTAAAGAATGCTGACTATCATTTGAATTATGATGCTAGATATATTATTTGCATTTATCTTACCTAGCTAAGAGGGAGTGTTAATGCATGATAGCTTCAGTAAGATAAATGATTGAATGAGAGATAAATGAAGTGTCTCATTCAATCATTTATCCTATCGATAATTACGATGAAAAACTTCAAGCTATTAATCCTTCATTTGATAAACCATTCTTCATTTGTATATGATCAATCTACTTAGTTCAATCAAATGCTTAACTATCAATTATCATCCTATAGCATACAATCCCGATTTAATATCAGTTACATTATTTGTGTTCACTGATTATTAAATCGGGTTAACCAATACAATCTGATTTATATCGGTTAACATATTTAATATAATGATTATCGGATTAGTATCGGATGTTAATATATGTTTGCACCGATTAATATATTGGGTGGCAAGGTAAACATACACTGATTGTTATTGGGTGTTAAGACAAGCATAGACCAATTGTTATCGAGTGTTAAGATAAGCATCCACCGATTGTTATCGGGTGTTAATGTAAGCATACACCGATTGGTATCGGTTGTTAAATAAACACCGTTTATTATTACTGTGATTAGCAAAGGGGCACGATCAAGTAATGTCATGACCGGTCAAGGCATTGCTTGATCGTACCCAGCTTGCTATATATATCAAATGGCATTTGTGAGAAAGGACATCGAAATTAATAAATGCTCCTCTCACCTGCCATACAAAAGAAGATAATCAGATTTATATTTTAATAAGTAATATATAGAACAAGATAATATCAACTAGAATATAACTTGCATATTGAATGTAAATTGAACATCATTTACAAACACAAATGGCAAGTTATTAGTATGAACTTTGTGCAAGGGTTGTCCATGTCACCTTCTAGGCATGATACACTAGTGGTGGTAATTGATAAACTCACAAAGGTGGCATGCTTTATACCACGGAACTTGACTGATGATGCACCTACTTTGGCAAGGCACTTTGTTAAGAAAATATTTAGGTTACATAGAATGCCAGAGAAAATTATATTAGATAGAGATGCTAGATTCACTTCAAGGTTTTGGACAACTCTTCAATCACCCTTGGGAACTAAATTAAACTTTAGCACTGCATACCATCCTGAAACTGATGGCCAAACAGAAAGGACAAATCAGATTTTGGAAGATCTACTTCGCATGTACTACTTGGACCAATAGAAGAAATGGGAAGAGTACCTACCACTAGTAGAGTTTGCTTATGGTAACACCTTTCAAACATCTTTAGGAATGGCACCTTTTGAAGCATTGTATGGTAGACCATGTCGAACAACTTTAAGTTGGGATAGTCTTGAGGATAGAGTAATAATTGGTCCAGATATGTTGAAGGAAATGGAAAAGAAAACTAAGGAAATAAGGCAAAGGTTGAAGGAAGCTTCAGATAGGTAGAAAAGTTATGCAAACAAGAACAGGACTCTGAGGGAGTTTGAGGTGGGAAAAAGAGTCTTCCTAAGGGTCAGACCACACAAGAGTTCCATAAGGTTTGGGGAAAAGACTAAGTTAGCACCTCGATATGTTGGACCTTTTGAGATCTTGGAAAAGATTAATCCAGTTGTGTATTGGTTGGCCTTACCTCCCCACTTGAACCGAATCCATGATTTCTTCCATGTGTCACTTCTTAAAAAGTATGTACCTGATGAGAAACATATTTTGAATTGGGATGCCTTACAGGTCCAGGAAATGGGGGGAATAATGATAGAGCCATTCAGAATCTTGGAGAGGCACAGGTACCAGTTGCGCAACACAGAGGTTGATTAGTACAAAGTACAATGGAATCAGTATCATGAGAAGGATGCTACATGGGAAGACACTAATGAGATGCAATAGTTGTTTCCTTTTTTGTTTTACACTTATCATGAACTACAACTCTTTTTATGGTTATATTAAATAAGTGCATCGGGATGATGCACAATTTAAGGGGGGGAGGATGTCATAACCCTCTTTCTCAGCATTAATAAAACTTGCTACTATATTATTATTGTTGTTGTTATTCATATTGTTTTGTGAGTAATATTAGTTAGAAATGATAAGTTGAATATGGTTGGAATTATTTTCAAATAAAAAGAATTAGTGGAGGCACAAACTTTTGAGGTCATAAATTCAATTGGAAATTACTTAATTACTCAAAATATCAATTAAGCACATGTCGTAGGAGAAAATGAGAAGCTTCTAGAAGTGGATTTCAAATTCCATTTTCTTGCATGTAACTCCCCCACTATGTCAACCATCAATTTTGCATGAAACCAATTTTGGAAAAGAATCTCCATTTCAATTAATTCTTTTGATAGTGGAAAATGGTGCACTTTTTCTATATAATGTATGCTAAACTTTTGAAAAAAAAGTTCATTGTGTTATGTTATGGAATAGTCTTCAAATTTTCTTTATGAGAATTATTTTCAAAAAAAAAAAATGTGGTAGGAGAAGTTCATAGGATATTGCAGGATTTTAAGAAGTTTTGGAGAGATCTCTACCAGGTTGAAAGGAAGAATCGAAGAAGGATAGCAGGGATACAGAAGGATTCAACAACAAGGTTCTTCATTCGAATTCAGGTTCCCCTCTTTTTTATTTGCTTGCTTGCATGTATGAAATCTTATAAATTTTCAGAAGAAAAATCTCTCTTTTCAGATTCTGCTTGTATGAAATTTTCTTTTCCAAAAGAATCATCTCTTGTTTATTGTTAATAGATTAAATCAAATAAGAGAAATCTTTTTTCCTTATTCTTCTTAGGTTTTTTTTGATAATGTAAATTTGCATGTAGGAAAAGAATTTGATAATAGATTTCTATCAAATAAGAAGAATCTTTTTCTTCTCAGTTTTTTTTTCTTATGTAAATTTACACGTAGGAAAAGAATTTGAAATCTTATTTAATCTCTTTTTTTTTTTTCAAAAGAAAGAAAAATTAGATTTTTTTTTTACTTCTTGTAGTGATTTAAAAATTAGGATAGAGAACAAAAATCATATGCATTTATCTCTGTAAGAAAACATATTTATCCCTCTTGAAAACTAATGACTTTGTTTAATTATCTCTGCGAAAAATCTTTTTCTGAAAACATATTTATCTTTGTATACAACATATTTTTGAAAATACATATCTTATGTTTATTTATTTATCTCTATGAAGAAATATATTAGTGGTTATTTATCTCTCTATGATATTTTGTCTCTAAAAGGAATACATGTTTTGTGAAAATGCATCTCTTTGTGAAAATTTACGTCTGAAAATATATTTTTCTCTGTGAATATATATCTCAATGTTTATTTATCTCTGTGAAAATTTATCTCTGAAAATATATTCATCTATGTTAATATATATATACACCTGCGTTTAATTATCTCTGTGAATTTATTCTTTCCTCTGTGTATATTATCTCCTTGTTGTTGGTGTTGGAAATAAGCCACACTCGGACCGACGATGGACTGGTCCAAGAGGGGCCAGTAGCTCAGTGGTAAAGCACTCCAGCAACGTATGGAAGGCCCTAGGTTCGAGTCCTCGCTGGTTCATGTCTCGACATGGTATCAGAGCCAGGTCCAGGCTAGGAGCCCCAAGCACACGAGAGGTGTGGCTTAAGGGGGGGTGTTGGTGTTGGAAATAAGCCACACCCGGACTGACGATGGAATGGTCCAAGAGGGGCCAATAGCTCAGTGGTAGAGCACTCCAGCAGCGTATGGAAGGTCCTAGGTTCGATTCCTAGCTGGTCTATGTCTCAACATGATATTAGAGCCAGGTCCAGGCTAGGAGCCCCAAGCACACGAGAGGTGTGGCTTAAGGGGGGGTGTTGGTGTTGGAAATAAACCACACCCGGACCGACGATGGACTGGTCCAAGAGGGGCCAATAGCTCAGTGGTAGAGCACTCCAACAGCGTATGGAAGGTCCTAGGTTCGAGTCCTCGCTGGTCCATGTTTCGACACTTGTGAATATAAATAGATAAATAAAACACAAAATTATAATTATATATATATATATATATATATATATATATATCAAAGTTCAAAAACTCGGACTCGCCACGGACTCGACAAACCAAAAATTTGGACTCGGACTCGGACTCGTGAAATACTTGGCAAAAAAAACAACCGTAGTTTTATAAAAAAACATAAAGAAATTAATGCATTTAGAGAACATAAGAGCCATAATTGAAACATTACACGTCATATGATCAACAAATGCGCAATATTTGAAATTTCATCATTCATACTCATAGTTTCAAACTTTCAACTCTAAAATGTATAATACCAAGATTTCTTCAATGCTAATTATGTTGTTATATGGAGCCTAATTAGACTCGGAGGTTAAATTTTCCCTACTTCCATCACCGCAGTTTCCCCCTATATTTTTTGACGGGGGTTTGGGGGCAGCGCCCCTTGCGCGCTCCCTGTCATGATACAGGGCGGGGTCGAGGGGCAGCGCCCTGCGAGGCCAAAAATACTTTTATTATTTTATAAAGGCGTCAGGTGTTATTTTTCTATTGGCCCACCTCCAATTAGGGTTACCACTTAACCCCCCCAAAAATCAAAAGGACGGGGAGTTACGCCAAATGAAGGCAAAAAAAACTCATTTTTAAAGCTTGCTTGATGGTTTTTCTAGGTCGCGCGAGTCCATCTGAAAGACTTGCGAGTCCGTGCAAAAGACTCGCGTGAGTCCTTGAAAAAGACTCACTAGTCTTTCAAATGGACTCGCCTCGCGAGTTGACTCGTGGCTCCCACATACTCGCGAGTCCGTGGTGAGTCCATGAGTTTTTAAACCATGATATATATAGCGGGTAAATGTGTATATCGGTGCTAATTCCTTTTTTTAATGTTGAAAGCGGGAAGTGGGGAGGGGCGGCAAGAAGACCCCCACCTACCCCACTCTCCTGTAGCCACTGTCTGTGCAGTGGTCCATAGGGGAGTGGGGAGGCACTCCCCAGTCCTTCAGTCTTCCATGCACAGGGGGCCGCAAGGGTGTGTGGCCTACGAACCCCTTTCCCCATTCCCCCCGCCCCCTATACATATATTTAATTTTTAATTTATTTAAAATTTATTAAATATTAATTTGTAAGGGTTTTGAACTATTAAAAAATTAATTTATCTATTTTTAGTAGTTTTAAATAATTAAAATCTATTTAAATTAATTTAGATTCTAATATAAAAGAAAAAAAAATGTGTTTAATTTTATATATAAAAATTTATTTATTCAGTTTGTTTTAATAATTAAAATTTATTGTTTTTATGAAGATGAACTTTCATTAATTTACTAATTGTTTTATAAATGAGTTTTAATTTAATAGAATTAATTAATATTTTTATTATTAAAATTAAAATTTATATTTTGAGTTAGTTAAATAATTAAAATTCTAAATAGATAAAATTTGTTATGTTGTCAATAATTAAAGGATAAGATTAATGTATGAGTATTGAGAATTAAATGAATTATTCATTCAAGTAAATGTGATGGATTTATTTATGCACAATGTGAATTAAGGTTAGATAAAATTTCCTTCCTTTCAAGAAGATGAATACTTGTTCCTTTAAGCAAAGATTATCCTTCAAGTGATTCTTCATTTTCATAAATTTAGTATCATAGTTCAATTTTCAATTGTTTAATTCCTTGCAAATAATAGTTGCATTAGAATAATGTTTATTTAAGTTTTCATTAGTATACAAAAATTGAATTTCTTAGTTAGAAAACTAAGCAAGAGGAGTTGGAAACAAAAAAACCTTAGCAACATTCGGTATCTATGGTGCCTTTGGGTCACGCTTACGGGTAATGTCGTCATGTTGAACTACTACACTTAACGCCTAATAAAGTTGCAACAACGATGTTTGTGGCATCGTCCCTATAAATCGTTGGGGAGAGATAAGGGTCATATGGAAGTTAAAATCCAAGGGGCAGGTAATCTCCCTTGGATCGATAATCTAAAAAGATAAAGTTTAAATTGAATTTACATTTGCTCAGTTAAACCTTAGAAAACCCCATTAGGGCTGGTTGAGTGTGATGCTTTTTGAATTTTATTTTATCTTGATGATTTTAAACGATTGATAATGAGTTAAGGGTGTCGCTTATGATAGGAAATAGGACCTAGTTGTTTTAGGCCACAAGCAATAGGCCACCTCAAGTCTTTTGCTTAGAGCTACCATCGTGGGTAGCAACTGTAGAGAAATTGTCTGGGACATTGACCCTAGAAAGGGTTGCGTACCCACCAAACAGTTTACATCAAACCATAATTAGAAACCAGAACTACATACTTTACGCCTTGATCCCGTGCTGAAACAAGTATGTAGGCAGTCTAGGGACGGAGTTGTCCCTAGTACTCAGGCATTCGGGGATGGAGTCTAGGATTTTGGTTAAGGCGAGTAGATGGGTTTCGAAGTTCCTTGGTCTCTCAATCAAAGGGTATAGAATTACTAATTGGAAGATTAAAAATATTTCAATACTGTAAAGCGGAAAATCGCGAGCGAACCCTAGTTGCTCTCCCCTCTTCCAACTCCAAGGAGAGAGAAGGGAGGTTACTAGGGTTGACGGTTTTCACTTAGGGAGACTTTATATTCAAAAGAGGGGTTGAAACCCACAAGATCCAATCCCACACAATGCAAGATTGGATTCTAAATGTGTTTCAAGGGTTAAGACAGCAAGGCTACCCTCTGGAATTTGCAGTAAAATGTCGATACGGCGCTGTCCTGCAAATTTGAGCAAAAGTTGACGGGACGATGGCGCTCGGCGTGCACACAGTCCTCCGAAAAATCCGCGAAACGAAGGGGGATCAGTTCGTCTCTGCACAAGGATTCCAGATCTTCAATTTCAGCCGCGTACTTGCAACCTACACACAGAAAAGCGAAGACGATTGGGAGGTTAGGGATTAGGGGTTTGCCCTTAGGTCAAACCCCGATTTTGGAATTAACCAAGAAATGAGAAATGCTGTAAATGTAAATGATTGTAATGTAAAACAAGTACTAATACCTTGTTGTAAGGATGTTTGTATCCTTATGTGCGAAGGTATAGATGTTGTTGTTTGTTGTATTGTTGTATGTTGTAGTATGTGATCTCCTCTTCAATGGTTGAATCCTTGTCTTGAATGCAACACTTAGCCTTGAATGGAGACTTAGAATGATCAATTGCTTGAAGGAATGTTTGAATGCTTGAATGTTTTAGTATCGTTTCCACGCTTGTACACATATGTCCTTCCTACCTCAATGGGAGAGGAAAATGTAGTTTATATACTTGTCAATTAGGGCTGACAGACTGATTTTCCCGACCTTAGGCCGACCAGGAAATGTTATTTTCCAATTTGCAAACAAAAAAACCCGAAGTCCCATAGGAGACCGGGCCCAAAATAGGGCCAGGGACCAGGGCGCTGGGCGCCATGGTCCTGGGGGACCAGGGCGCTGGGCGCCATGGTCCTGGGGGACCAGGGCGCTGGGCGCCCTGGTCTTGAAGGACCAGGGCGCTGGGCGCTTTGGTCCCACCTCCCGAGACAGCAGGATGCAAGGAGGATTAGGCCAGGGTGCTGGAAAAATGCAGTTTTTGGTGTCGTGGACAAGTTTCGGGGTCTCCATTCAGGTTCAGTGTTGCGTCGCCATCGTGAAGACCCAAATGCGGTCGAAATTGCAAGTGTCACAATTTTAGGACGCTACATTTAGCCCCCACTTTAGTGGGAGTATAGGTGTACGCTCATACTTCCGGTAAAGTACAAGGAAACAACATTGAAAGACTTTCACCACGTCAAGGAGGCAAGACACACCAAGCCCCCAGTGGACTAAGGATCTTATGACTTCAATTGACAAAGTAAAAAGGAAGATCACGAGGGAGAACCATGACTATCAGTAGTAAGGTTCCTTCACTATGAGTCATGTAAGAGAAATACCAAAAATTTTCAAGGCAAAGCTAAGTTCGCCAAGAAATTTTCAAGTATCCTGAAGGGATAGACGGGGTGTATGCCCCCTTACGTTAAAGCGATCGCACACGCCTCAACGGGGGTGATTGCTTTAACGTAGTGATACACATAAGAAATGAAAAGGGAAAGGAGCACGTTATCACAAGGATTTAGCCCCCAAGTGTGAAATAAACCCAAGGATAATAGACACAAAGCACAAAGCACAAGGTGACTTCGCTTTCCTCGGGGTCAGTATGCTGTATGATAAGTCATGTATATATATCATATGTATGTATGCATAATTGTTCTTCATTCCCCAATCAAGGAAGGTCACCTAGAAGAAGGGAACACATGTGTCTTTTGAGTCAACATGAGAGAGACCAAAAGAGATCTCAATGCTTTGCATCGTCCTCAAGTAGACAACACTAAGGACAACAAATAGAAGAATGAGAATAACACATAGAAGAAGTAACAAAAGAGAGGAGGAGAGAATCTGCTATGCTAATGAAACTAGTCTAGCACGTCATCCACTCCCCGATCTTGCTGATCAATATTTCGGGAAGGCAGGAAACATGCTAGAGGAGGAACATTCAACACAGCAGATGGAGCTATCACAAGATCCAAACAAGGGCTATGTTCATGTTCCAAGCCATGTTGTTCTTGTCTAGGAGCTAGGATAAGTGCTTTAGAAAATTCGTTAGATAAATGGTTATCAATATCAACAAATTCATATTCACTATCAGAAGCAAGAGAAGTAACATTTTCATCATGAATAACATTTTCATCTATATCATCATCAAGATTTATAAAAATAGGATCTTTAACTCGCATAGGATCAAAACCATCATGCATCTTATGTTTAGGAGATTTTGGAGAAAATGGAATAATGCTTGTTGAAGGTATTTTTGGAGATTGCAAAGTTTGAGAAGCAGCTGCCTGAGCTCTAAGACGACGCTTTCATCGGCGTTCACGCGCAGAACAATTTCGTCTAGTCTTAGTAGGAAGTGGAGAAGATTGAGGAGGAGGAATGTTCTCATCCTTATCACTTGGGTGTTTAGGTTGTGGTCTCTTAGGCTGGATAATAGGAGAAGAGGAAGGTCTCTTCTCTTTATAAAAGGAAGGAGGAGGAACTGCTCCATATAAAGGAGGAATATTTGGTTTAGGAAGGAGACCGAGTCCATCATGACGAGGAGGTATAGGTCTACTTTTATAAAGTTTATTAGACACAGACATAGTCACATCCATAGGAATGGGTTGGGAATCTTCTTGAGGAAAGACATTAGTTTTATCTTTCAAAGGAAGAACTTCCTTCTCAAGAATGATAGGAATATCAAGTTTGGGTGTTCTAGGTTCACTTAGAGATAGGATCATATCTGTTTTCCACTTTTGAGAAGATTTGAAAAGATGATCACTTCGCGGTGGAAGAGATTGGAATTGTTTAGGCCAAAAATAATCAATAGGAACGCTAGAAGTTCTTTCAGCTGGTTTAAAGAGACTATGATTGACAGTAACAACTTCACCATTATGGGGAAATTTCAAACACTTGTGAATAGGAGAAGCAATAGCTTTCATGGAAGATAGCCAAGGATAGCCTAGCTTCACACGAAATTGTTCGGACGATGGAATAATAGCAAAGTTCACATCAAGGGATTTGTTATGGACCTCAATAGGTAATGTAATAGAACCAATTGCAAGAGAGAAAAATGCATCAAATAATTTCACAACCACATCTGTTTTGTCATAGATCACTTGATTCAATTGCAAAGTAAAAAGAAATTCTTCAGTAATAACATTAACCATGCACGAAGGATCAATAAGCACTCCACGGCAAGGTGTATTCTTGACTTTTGCAACTATGTATAAAGGACCATCGGGTGCCCTAATAGTTTCACTAGAATCAAATGTGATGGAAGGTTCTTTAGGGTTTTCTTGCTGCTCTACAAAGTTAATCACATTCGGAGTCATAGACACAAGACCATCAGATGAGAAAGAGGAATCATTAGCCTCAATCGCATTAGAGGTATGAGAAGGTAATGGATCAGTAAAAATCTGAAGATTTTGGTTAGGAGGAGCTACAGATGTGTTGCCTTTATCATTCACTCCAAAAACAGAGATAGTATTATTATCAATCAAATCTTGAATTTTACCCTTTAAAGCAAAACATTTTTCAGTATCATGCCCAGGTTGACGATGAAATTGACAAAAAGATTTGTTATCAAAATAAGGTGAATTTATCTTTGCAGGATCAATTTGCCTTACAGGAGGAAGAGTAAGCACATTTTGTTCCAATAACTTATTCATAATACTATGCAATGATTCATTCAAAGGAGTATACTTTCTTTCTTTCTTGAAAAACTTAGAAATAGGAGGCACACCTGATGCTGCATTCACATTGTTGTTGATGATGTTTTCATTGAATTTGATAGAATCTCTGTTCAGTTTAAACTTTCCAAATGGTTGTTGACTGCTATCACCCTTATCACTCGGAGCCATAGGATGTGATTGTTCCATTTGACTCACAGTCAGTTGATAATTGTGAAGAGTTGCGCACAACTGTTGGAAAGAAGTAAACTTAGAAAACAGAAGTTTGTCTCGAATATCTTTTTGTAAATTAGAAATAAAGATTCTTTGAATATCATTGTCAGGCACTGGAAAAGAAATTTGAGCACACAAATGCTTATATCTACCAATGAAATCAGTCACTTTTTCTTTAACACCTTGTTTACAATGCATTAAATCAATCAAAGTAGCTTTAGGACTTATATTGTTTTGAAATTGTTGAATGAAAGCATTTGCAAGTTGTTCGAAAGAAGTAATAGAATAAGAAGGCAATGAGCAATACCATTGTAGGGCTTTGTCTCTTAATGTTCTAGTAAACAGTTTTGCAAGCAACCTTTGGTCGTAAGCAAAATCGGTACATATTGTTTGAAAAGTCTTAACATGTGTTAGAGGATCACCTTTACCATTATACAGTTCCAAATGCGGGATTTCAACATGTTTAGGAGGGATAGCTCGAACAATGTCAAGAGAAAGTGGGCTCGCAACATCAAATGTGGGCACACTAAACTTAGATTGATTCATAGAGGCAATTTCTTGCTGTAAAGAAGAGACAGTTTGTGCAAGATTGTTAATGGTCGCTTCAGTTGAAGAATTCATATTAGATGTGTTAGATTGAGATGGAGGTGTTATGTTATTGAAAGAAGGTAAAGAGTAAGGTGGCGGGACACTATGATAGTTAGTCATAGGAGAGGATTGGACAAGAGGAACACTACAAGGAGGAATGGAATGGTTGAATGAATTGCCCCCTTGTGTCATGTTCATTTGTGGAGATGTAATAGGAACACTCATTGAAGGAATGAATGAAGAAGTCGGATTAAATGAAAGAAGAGGGTTAATTGAAGAGGAAGGATTGCCCCCATGACTGATGATCATAGGAGGAATGTCTTGTATAGAAGTAGCCATTATGTTTGATGTAAAGGTAGGTATGCTAGCAATAGAAGTTGTCAAAGGAATAGAATGATTGACTTGTGTAGGAGGTTGTATATAACCTAAAGTTTCGGCACAACTCTTCATAGGCATCACATTCGAATCCACAATGTGTGCAATACCACGCAAAATATCAATTCCATTCTTATCACTTTGAAGCATATGTTTTAGACCCTCAATTAAAGGAAGAGCTTGACTATCGGGGTATTCTTGAGACATCCATTGTCGAAAATTGTCAAATTGGTTATCCAATTTCGCAAGTTGTTCTACAGAAACCTCATGGAGAGCTTCTTCATCATTAGGAGGATTAGAGGAATTACCCATGTCCTCGTTAAAAAGGCTATTCAAATTAGGTTCCATCTCCTCAGTAACTAAACCTTGGAATGACTTAATTCTACGGCTTCATCTAACGGGAATGGTGTAAGTAGGGCTTATTGTTGTAAAACTCATGCACTAGAGAGGGAGAGAAGATTTTGAATTTAGAGGTAGCAAATTTCAGTAAAATCAACCAATCTTCTAGATTTAAGCTATTAAATGCAATCACGACAATCTCCCGAAATTTCGGAAAAAATGTCAGGGACCGTGGCGCTCGGAGTGCACACGGTTCTCGCAACTTTTTTCGAAATTTGCAGGGATGAAAGTTATGATGATTTTAGAGCTAATCTGAAAAAATTGAGTGATTTTACGATCTGTAGATAGGCCAAATTAAAGTTGCAATCTCAAAATTGAACCCTACCAAGATTGTCGAAAAATGCAAAATTTGAATTTTGAAAAAGAGAGGGAAACTGAAATTTTGAATTTTATGATTTTAGAGGGAATACCAAAAGCAATGCAAGTTTTGAAATTTAAAAGTTGACTCAATTTCACGCGAAATTCAATTTTGAAAGCGGAAATCAAAGTTGTTGTAATTAAGCACTTAATTTCAAAAGTCACAAATTGCAAGAATTTTGAATAAAGCACTGAAATTTCGAATGAATGCAAACACACTTTTCAGATTTAGGACAGTAGGAACACAATTTTGACACAAAATTTCAATTTCAACAATTTTTGAATGATTAGAAGCCCTAAACCAAGCAATCACAAGACCAACTTTGACTGTAATTTTGAAAGTGTTAGATTTGATAAAATCAGCCAAAATTCTGGATTTTAGCAGAAAAATACAGTAAGATCTAGTTCCCGAAATTTCGGAAAAAATGTCGGGGACGATGGCGCTCGGAGTGCACACGGTCCTCGCAACTTTTTTCCAAATTTTCAGGGATGAAAGATATTGTGATTTTATTGCGGATTCCAAAGTTACAGCTGATTTGGAGATGTTTTGATTAGTGAAATTGTCGGACAAAGGTTGAATCAAGAGGGTTTCAAAAATTAGGGTTTTGACACTTAACCACTTAATTTTCAGAATTAAAGCACAAATATGAATTGATAATTTGTAATGGAAGGGTAGATCTGAAACAAACATTAACAATTAAACATTTCGCAAGCTCAATTACCAAAAAATTTTTTTTAGGGTTTTTATGCAATTAACCTCTAAAATTTTGCAAAAGATCAAACATGGAAATGTAATCAAGGAATCCAATTTTCAAATCTAACCATGAATAATCAAAAAGGATGTTCACGTCGGGTTCACCAAAATGTAAAGCGGAAAATCGCGAGCGAACCCTAGTTGCTCTCCCCTCTTCCAACTCCAAGGAGAGAGAAGGGAGGTTACTAGGGTTGACAGTTTTCACTTAGGGAGACTTTACATTCAAAAGAGGGGTTGAAACCCACAAGATCCAATCCCACACAATGCAAGATTGGATTCTAAATGTGTTTCAAGGGTTAAGACAGCAAGGCTACCCTCTGGAATTAGCAATAAAATGTCGATACGGCGCTGTCCTACAAATTTGAGCAAAAGTTGACGGGACGATGGCGCCCGGCGTGCACACGGTCCTCCGAAAAATCCGCGAAACGAAGGGGGATCTGTTCGTCTCTGCACAAGGATTCCAGATCTTCAATTTCAGCCGCGTACCTACAACCTAAACACAGAAAAGCGAAGACGATTGGGAGGTTAGGGATTAGGGGTTTGCCCTTAGGTCAAACCCCGATTTTGGAATTAACCAAGAAATGAGAAATGCTGTAAATGTAAATGATTGTAATGTAAAACAAGTACTAATACCTTGTTGTAAGGATGTTTGTATCCTTATGTGCGAAGGTATAGATGTTGTTGTTTGTTGTATTGTTGTATGTTGTAGTATGTGATCTCCTCTTCAATGGTTGAATCCTTGTCTTGAATGCAACACTTAGCCTTGAATGGAGACTTAGAATGATCAATTGCTTGAAGGAATGTTTGAATGCTTGAATGTTTTAGTATCGTTTCCACGCTTGTACACATATGTCCTTCCTACCTCAATGGGAGAGGAAAATGTAGTTTATATACTTGTCAATTAGGGCTGATAGACTGATTTTCCAGACCTTAGGCCGACCAGGAAATGTTATTTTCCAATTTGCAAACAAAAAGACCCGAAGTCCCATAGGAGACCGGGCCCAAAATAGGGCCAGGGACCAGGGCGCAGGGCGCCATGGTCCTGGGGGACCAGGGCGTTGGGCGCTCTGGTCCCACCTCCCGAGACAGCAGGGTGCAAGGAGGATCAGGCCAGGGTGTTGGAAAAAGGTAGTTTTTGGTGTCGTGGACAAGTTTCGGGGTCTCCATTCAGGTTCAATGTTGTGTCGCCATCGTGAAGACCCAAATGCGGTCGAAATTGCAAGTGTCGCAATTTTAGGATGCTACAAATACATACTAGGAAGGAATCCCATATGGATTCGCTTGACTTCTTGAGGCTTTGGGCCAAATTCTTTGGCGGAACTCAAGCTTATATTATTTTAATTTATTTACTCCTAAGGACGTCGACCTCGATGCACTCCTAGTAGAGGAGTGTAGTCCTTAGAGAGTAACTCGGGACCTGGATGGTCCCGATGAGTCTAAGTCTCTGGCCAGAGCACTTCCTATCCTGAATTGGATAGATGCCTACCTCGTTTGGGTAGATGCCTATCCCGAATTGGATAGATGAAACACCGTCTTGTATAGACAGATGCCCGACCCATATGGTTAGATGCCTATCCCAGTTGGATGGATGCCTATCCCATTTGGATAGATGTACCTTAGTATGTGATTGAATCAAACACAATTAATAAAAAAAAAAATTAGTCAAAATTTTTAGGTTAAGCTAAGAGTGGGTTAATACAGATTGCCTTGGAGAACTTGCTATCTTGCCCTCAATTGGTTGAGCTTCTGAAGTGGGCAAGCCTACTATTTCTTTATGTGCTTGATCCGTTGATGACAAACCTACTGCATCCTCATGCAATTGATCTATCAATGAACTTGCCATGTTCTCATTTACTTGATTTGTTGATGCCAAATCCCCTAATTCAACAAATTGATTGGGATGTTGATATGAATTCTCCCGTTACTTTTGTTTACGCCAAGGAGGCTAAATTTTTCTTATTTTTATTTGAGTGCCCTCTTTTCCTCTTTTCATTAGAAACCTTAGTTACCTCAAGCAAAAATGTTGATTTTCTAACTTTCCTCCCCTCCTTGACCTCAATAGTAGGTTTGCTTGATTCCAAAACCTTGGAGTCCAATGATATATTATGTTCAGTTTTTTTTGTGCATGTTGGTCTTGAAGACTAAACGCTTGTTTCACCCTTACTAACTTGATTTGCTAGTGGTGATAGTCTATCTTGTGACACATTTTCCTTTTATTCATCTTTGATGTTGTTTTAACTTATTTTTTGAGGAAGTTCTTTGTGGCCATTCTCATCACCTACAAGCTTATGCTTATCTTCGCTCCTCTGTAAATCTTCATCATTAGCAAACTTAGCAATAGGGTCCGTGTTTGTTGCTTGGGTATTCAATAATGAATCCTTCTCTTTACTTCTTTGTGTACTTGTGCCTACAACCCTGTTGCACAAACTTATAGAAATATGTAAAGTCCCTGCAAACAAGTTAGGCATAATTTTTTCATTGAAAATGGCATCTCTGCTGCAAGTGACTTGTTTTGAAATAGGATCCCAAAACCTGTGGCCATATGTCTCATTGGCATATCCAATGAAGGCACACTGTTTCATTCTTTTTTCCAGTGGAATATGAATGAAAGATTCACAACTAGACACCCACAAATGATTGTATAAATTCCTCTTACCCAACCACTTTTCTTCAAAGTTTCAAAATCCAACTGAGAGGAGGGACCTTGATTAATTGAATACATCATTGTACTTATTGCCTCTTCCCAGAATTCTTTTCCCAAACTTGGATTTGAGAACATGCTACAAGCTCTCTCCAAAATTGTCCTATTCAAACTCACTGCTGCACTATTTTCTAATGGTGAAAAAAGAACAATTTTAATACCATTCTCTGCACAAAAATGATCAAACTCTTTGGAGTAGAATTCACCCTTAACCATTTTTAGACACTCAATTTTGTTATCGGTTTGGATTTCAACACCTATTTTGAAATTCTTAAATTTGTCAAACACTTTAATCTTCTTATTTAACATATAAACCCAAACCTTTCTAGTGCAGTCATCTAGAAAATAATAAAAATGATTAGACCCACCAAGTGAAGTTATCTCCATAGGACCTGTTATCACTTGAACCTGCACCCCTATTTGCTAAGCTATCAACTCAGCAGGCTTGTGACACATGGGAACTCTCCTAGGCTTGTGGGTTGCCTAAAAATTTGGAGTGAACCTCCAAAGAAAGCTGGTTCTTAACTGGTTATCACCTAATTCAGACTACCTTGATGATATTTGTTGAGAAAAGAGAAGGAAAACATGAAAATGAACCTACTATCTAACAAGTGATGCACCAAATTGAATATCTTGAGAAAGAACAGCAAATAATAAACAATACGATAGTAACAATACTCACCTACATAGCCCAGTAGATCATAACCCTTGCATAAATAATTTATAAGAAGGCTAAAATCACAGTTCTAGGAGGAGAAAACATTCTTTTTCACAACCTGAGACTGCTATTTCAGTCACAACTTACAACTTGCAAATAATTATGCTTCTGCATAAGGTATCCTCATGAAAATACAATTTAAAGGACAAGTCTATCACAAAAACCTGCATAAACACCAAGTACACATCATGGCAAAAGAATATGGGAAGGCATGGACCTCTTGTTATTGCTCAAAGTTATTACAATGCTCTGTCATTCCTGAAAAAGTGTTACAAAAACATTCCCTCTTGTAGAAAGAACTCAGAAATTACAGTCTGCCAAAAAAATGAATGAAGAAGAACCCTTACAAAGAAGAAGGAAGCTAGAATATATGCTTTCCAAAAAGCAGACAATGAATAATAAATTCCACCTCCTCTTGGGCAAGCAGAAACAAAAAACCACCTTTAAAAGACCTGAAACAGGTCTGAAAGGGAGAAAACTGGGCCAAAAGTCAGACCAACCCATGCTACAACCATAAAAGCTCTTTAAAAGCAACATAAATGGCCCCAAAATATCATTTGATAGGCCTGCAAGCCTTCATAAATGCAAAAAATATCTCTTTGACTCTATCAATAAATGAAAAAGATAATATCCTATAAAGTGATCTAAAATTTATCATGTAATTTAAATATCTGTTTTGCTTTATGTTTATATTCTAAAATTAAAATACTATAAGTGTAATGAGGAAAAATAATTTTAATAAAGTGACTTAAATTTATCACTTTAATAAATGTTATTTTCACTTCATTTAATAGTATTTTGATTTTAAAGTGTAAAAATAAAACAAAACAAATGTTTGATTTATGTGATAAATTTTTAGATTATTTTAATTCATATTATTTTATTCAAATATATAAAATTTACTTAGACTCCTCATAAAAAAGAAAATTTATTAAGTGACTTATAAATGTCACTTAATAAATTTTAATTTTATAAAAAATAAAATATTAAGTGACATTTATAAGTCACTTAATAAATTTTACAAGGGATCACATAGGTCATTTTAATGACCCCCCAAGGCATTTCCACGAGGCTATTAGAGATGGAGAAAGAAAAATAAAACAAAGGCAAAAATAAAAATGCCAATGTAATTCATCGATGCATATAGGGTAATTGAAACCCTAAAACTCTTCATTACTCCCTTCATCTTTGGCGTTCAATTTTCTCATCTCTGCTGGAAACTTCTGGGTGGCCATGAGGGTTTGCTATAGGTTTGAGCTACTATTTTGATGATTCACGGACTGGAAGGGTGCATTTTTTACAATTCCCTTTGCATTTAATATCTTCATTTTTCTGTTGTTGCATGAAGCGGCCGCCAAGAGTTAGGGTTTGGAGACTTCGTGGAAAAATTGTAGAAAAGAAGGGCACATTTGCAATATTCTGCACACTCCTTTGTCATTGGGCGTGATTTGAGAGTTAGGTGACACTTCTCTGGCTGCCATGTTATATTTTCTGGGTTCCTTTGAGCTAGGACCAATTCTTTTTTCTTTTTTCGCTTGCTCCATTTTGTTGGGCGCCGCCATGGGCTTGGAGCTGCAAAATCTGAGCATTTGCCACAAGACTCTTTGCATAGACTGCGAGATAAGCTATAAAACTGGAAATCCGACCCCCATTTTTTTTTTGCAGATAGAAGGAAATTTTGGGCCATTTTTTGGTCACGGCTTTGACTGGTTTTATGCATATTTTCTCAAAAAATAAACCTGTCCAAATTATTCCTTCTTAAAAAAATCACCCCTAGTAAGCCCTTCCTTCAAACATAAAAACTCAACTACGAACTTTTACATGACTGGTAAAAAAAGGCAATATTGCTGCTTGCGAAAACTTCTTTCTGTGCGTTCCTTTGCTTTAATGCTTTCAGACTTTTTACCTTCTTGATCTTCAACCTTTCGAAAATAATAAAATAAAATGAGAAAGACCCATTGGTACAATGCTGCAACATACTATCTCTCTGTAATAAATCACTATGACTTAATTGCTGCATATGATGTTGTTCTATTTCGCTTTTATGACATAAGGGTTTATTATATAAACAGCTGCAAAACGCATGTCACTATATTTGAAGCATTGTCAATCATGCTATTCATTAAGCTATATATGTCTTCTTGCTGATAGTGCCTTTTAATGAGATCTTAGGCCTGCACCATTAGATTGACTACATTTTGTATTCTATAGGTTGTTTTGGTTGTTGTACTATCAATGGCTTTTCCCAAACACTGTGATAGACGTGCATCTCTAAGTGCTACTCTCAGCCATAAATTATCATAGCTTCATCTCATATGAACTGTCATAGCTGTATCTTGAGGTCTGCTATTTTGACAGAGAATATTGCACTGTGATTGAAGATTGTTACATAATCATGCCCTTATCTTCTTTAATACTGTCATCATGCTGCTATAGAGCTCTTCATTGTCCCTTTATCATCATTTCTCACAATCTGCTTTTGATAATGCTTTGATAGAATTTTCTGAGTTCACGGACTATGAGTATTTTATGCACTCTTGGCATGGATGCAACTGGTTGTTTGTGTTTGTTCAAATCTGCTTCCAAATTTTGAGTTTGCTCTACCTTATCCCTCACATATTGTCTTTAAATAAAGCACTGTTTAAACAATCATGAGGTTGTTATGACTCACCCTTGTTTTGTAGCCTTTGTTGAATATCTCCATGGTCAACCTTGAAGTTCACTTACATTCCTCATACTGCTGTGATTATCATTGCTGCACTGTCTTCACCTACTCTTGAGATTCTCACACATGACAAGGAAATTTGGCATTGAGTCACAATACACACTTGCTTTTAAGCTTTTACCCTTGGGAGATGTAATGTCCCTACTAGTTAGGGATCACTAACCTGCAAAACGGATTGTTAGAATACAACAAACATATATATATATATATATATATATAAGAATACAACAAACATATATATCCGTCTCTTCTTAGATGAACTTAGTCAACCAAGCCATATATATGCATATAGATATTCAGTATATATACTGCCCTAGGGATTATCATAATCCCTTCCTTAGACTAAGTGAGTTTCCTCCCTATAGCCTCCATCATATAATCACATTTATATTACATTTTCATAATTGATTATTATTTTCCATTTATACTTACATCTTCCTAACTTGACATGTATTCCATAACATATATCTCAGAAAATGTCCATTATCAAATATTCACATTTGTTAATTTATATTCCTACTATTCATTGATACGTATTCCTTAACATTCGTCTTTCATTAATATCTGTATTAGACTGTTCGTTACTGTATTCATTAATATATGTATTAAATTACTATATCCATTAATATTTGTATTAGAATATTCAATATTCATTAACATAAGTAATATCATTTTCATTATATGTATTTATTAACATATATAATAACAGATTCATATAACTTACTATTAAAATATTCAATATTCATTAATATAAGTAATATCATTTTCATTATATGTATTTATTAACATATATACTAAAATATTCATTATTAATATTTATTAATATATATATTAAAATATTTATTAACTATATCCATTTACGTATACATTTGTGACATCCCTTACCTGTTTGCACCCACAGTAGTGGCTCCCAATCTGCAGTTCCTTGTTGTTGTTCACAGTTTTCCTTATACCTCCCCGTGTCCTCCATCACATAGCCCAATGACTTAGCAGTATATTACATAGTGTATGTTCTCAGACAGTAAGAAATCAGACATATTCATAGTATATATAAACTTCCAACAATATTATTTCAGTATAAAAAGACACTTTACATTACCAGTACTTGTGATATTATTAAAGCTGATAGAAATTTGATTAATATAAATGCTGATGTGTGTGCTGTGAATTCTATTAAAGCATGGAAGTATTTTCCTTATTGTTCATGGTGAAGTAGAGTCAAACCTTTACGTATCTGCTGATTCGTCAGATGGCTGAAGATATTTTCCAGCGATTCTTTTTGTTCTCCCTTTTTCTTTATTTCTTTTCCCCCCCGTGAGAAGTATTGAGCCCCATATTTAAAGTGGCCAGCGGGTTCGCTGCCTTTGGGGAGAGACATGACTTTATTGAAAGTCACGTCCTCCTCTAATCATTATTTCCTTAATAAGATCGTGACTCTTAGGCTAGTTCCTTAGGCACTTTATTCTTTTATTAATTAATTAATATTTTATTCCTTAATTAATTAATAAATATTATATTGCTTAATTATAAATAGTATTATATTGCAGATAGAAATAAATGGGCAATTAATCAGTATTTAATAAGTGAATTAATTATTTTATTATATTTTAATTTAATTTTTATATTTATTTATTTTTATTCTTTTGTATTTTAATTTTATTATTAATTTATTATTATTAAATTATATTTCAAAGTGGGACATTACAATCCGCCCCACTCAAGATTGCTTGTCCTCAAGCAATGATCATGGAACGTTCAAAATGATTCCCAATATGAAATGGCTTTCCAAACACTCATAGGATAAATATGCTGCTACTTTTTGTAAAAACTCTAGTTCTTGCCCTAAATCACCATTTTATGTAAAACTACAAATGAAACAAGGTGTGTACCTGATTGAGATCTTGTAGTGGAACTAATAATATAAATCTCTAAAGAAAGATAATTAAGCATAAATTAACTTAACCAGGGTCTGGTCCAACTCCCTATAGGAGCTCAATCATAAGAAAGTGGGAGTAAGAGGGATGACGAGGTGTCCAAGAGACCCTCTACGCTAGGCCCAAGAGTGGAGTGAAAGTCAGAGCCCCCTTGGCCTCATGGGACCTCCGGTCAACTACCATGAGGTGGGTTACCTAGTGAGGTATCCTATCACCGTTCCCCTTCATCACTTCCATCCTTATCCCCTTGTTAATAATCAATTATGATAGAGTTTGGAAAGATACAATAGGATGCCCTAAATGTCCTTCCCCTCTAAGTCCAAGAGCGGTGGACTCTATCTTACACCCCCTTGGCCTCATGGGACCATCAGTCAACTACCATGAGGTGGGCTACCTAGAGGAGAACCTCATCACCGTTCTCCCTCCTTGTACTTCCTTATATTACTATCATGGTAGTTTGCTCAATAAATTCATCATGGATTACTTATACATTTCATAGTTGTGTAATTAAAGACAAGGTTTTCTCTCCTTGTTTGGCATCACTTCTTAAATGGTTTGCACAATATCATAGATATCACTTAATGTTAAGAACTTATGATTATAGTAATCATAAACACTCATGGAGCAAACAAACACATCAAATATGAATCAAACACGGAGTATACACTTGAAAACTGTTAGAGTTATCTTGTATTAGCTAATAATTATTTATTTAATTATTAGTCTATTAAACTCTACGCTTAAGCTAAACTTAGGCATTTAATAAATATTGTAGGTATTTAATAATAATTATTCTAATTATTAAATACACATTATCCCTTTAGGGTTGCATATCTTTAGGGTTTCTATTATCCTTTTATAAGGATTGTATTGTACTTTTTCACTAAATTGATTCCCTTTCTGAATGATAATTTTCTTCTTCAGAGCATTTATGCTTTTTTGCTTTATGTGCCTCCATTCTTCTCTTGTGACAGGTATTTGCATGCAGGTGTTCTTGGGATCTCTGAAGTTGTATTTCCTCAACTTCTTCATGGTATCAGAGCCTACATCTGCTGCTGCTTGTTCCTGATTTTTCAGAAGATTTTTTGGAGGAGGGTTTCAAGTATTTTCAGAGTTTTTTTATTGGATCTGGGGTATTTGTTTTGTTTTTGATCATTTTGGGCTCAAACGGACCTCACCGTGGAGCTCAGAATGCCTCAAAACCCCCATTTCCATATAAAATTTGTCAATTTTTTGACAAATTTGGGTTCTGAAATTTTTTCTTTGGTTTTGCCTTTTTTTGGCACAGATTTCGAGAAATTCATCAAAAAATTATTAAAAAAAGTTAGAGCAATTTGGGCCAAAACAGATCTCATCGTTGGCTTCCAAAGGGCATTTCCATTCATTTTGATATATAATTCGACCTATTTCGGTGACAAGTGCATCTGGGCCATGATTTTTTCATTGGCACGCTTTATGAGACACAAAAATCCGTACTGCTGTACCTGCAAATGCGTCAGAAAATGTTCGACAAAAAAAAAAATAAAAATTTTTAAATGTTTTTTTTTTAACTCTTTTTATGCCCAAAAAGAGGGGTTTTTTTTTTTTTGGTCATATCTTGGGCATACAGAGTTGTTTTTTCGAAAACAAATAGGTGTCGGAAAGTTAGTAATTTTTTCCAATTTTGCTGTTTGACTGTGTTTTTTCCAATCAAAGTGGGGTCTCTTTTTTGCACTCCGGGAGCCATAGAATGAACATCCGAACTTCATTTTTCGAAAACGTTATATCGTTGTAAAGCTTGTTCTGTGCACTTTCCAGCCATATGAGTTTTATTTCCAGATTCTGCTCCCTGCATATTTTATTCAGTTTTTTGCTTTTCAGCACTCTAGTGGATATCTTGGTTGTTTCAAGTCCTGGGATCTCTTCTCTGGGTAGGATGTCTCTATTTTGGTTCTCATTTCTATTTCCAGTCTTATTATCATTGTAGCTTGTATTTATGCAAACACACTAAGATAAAGTGCCATCATGCATTGTTTACATGGAATCTTGCACCTCTTGTGCCTTATTGTACATGCACTACTTATAAAGTGCCATGGGGGGGTTGATGTTTGCCTTGTTTGCCATCTACCGTTGTCCAGTGAGTGTTCCTTCCACGACATTCGCCTCATGATGTGTGTCGAGTGAGTGTTCCTTACATGGCACCATGTACTTTCTCTGCACCTTCGATGTTCCTGGTTCTTCGTCATGCAGTTCTTGTTGGTCGTTCTTTTCAGTGTACCTGTCCCTCTCCCTTTTCAGCATTATGGGGAGGTTTGTCCTGTTGGTTCTAATGCTTCCTTGGTTCGATTGATCAGCTCTTCAGGCTTTGGTGTCTCATGCCATCTGTATCTTCGAGTTCAGTTGTTTGCCTTTGTTTGCCATCTGATTCGAGTAGTGCCATTTGAGGGCACTCATGCAAATTACAGTCTTCTCTACCTGGTCATGTTCTATTTCAGTGGAGGTTCTTCAGATCAGTAGTTACTCTTTGGCAGTGTTTGCAGCTATTTCCTGCTTCAGTGGTGTTCTTCTTGCTTTTCCATCTCTTTTTGGAGTAGAGTTTTTTCCCATGTGGTTTTCTCTATTTCTTCAGTTCATAGAGATTTGGTTGTGATTGGGTACCTCATCAGGCCTTGTTGCCAGGACCCAAATTTGCCTTCATCATGTAGCTGCATTTTTTGCTTCATGCATTTAGTTTTTTAGCTACTCCCTAAGTTCATCTTAAGGGGGGGTGTTAGAGTTATTTTGTATTAGCTAATAATTATTTATTTAATTATTAGTCTATTAAACTCTACGCTTAAGCTAAACTTACGCTATTCTAATTATTAAATACACATTATCCCTTTAGGATTGCATATCTTTAGGGTTTCTATTATCCTTTTATAAGGATTGTATTGTACTTTTTCACTTAATTGATTCCCTTTCTGAATGATGATTTTCTTCTTCAGAGCATTTATGCTTTTTTGCTTTATGTGCCTCCATTCTTCTCTTGTGACAGGTATTTGCATGTAGGTGTTCTTGGGATCTTTGAAGTTGTATTTCCTCAACTTCTTCAAAAACACGAAGCATACCCCTAGATATCTGCAAACACGGAGCATACATGTGAATACACATATTGTTAGATTCTTTTCCCTTGACTAGAATGATTCATTGATTTATCTTTAGATTCTTTACCCTGCAGGATGGCAGGATCAAAGCTCTGATACCACTGTAATGTCCCTACTAGTTAGGGATCACTAACCTGCAAAACAGATTGTTAGAATACAACAAACATATATATATACATATAAGTAATCTAAATTGCAATCTAACTTAAATATATTTACTTAACATAATCACAACTTTTATTTAATAAAAAGGATACGATTGCCATACGAAAGTATGTCCTTAGGTGGCCGTGAAGCTCGCCTTCTTGGAACCCATCTTGGTTCCAAGCCCTCCAAGAAGTTGAAGGTGAATTCGACTCCTGTCTTGAATGTAATTTCTTCCATCCAAGCCCTCCAGGAAATCGAAGGTTAATTCGATTCCTATCTTGGGTGTAACCTCTTACACCCAAGCCATCTAAGGAAGACCCTATGTCAATTCCTTGCCTTGGATGATGCATCCCATCATCCAAGTCCTCGGAGGGGACCGGCCAGATCCGTCTCTTCTTGAATGAACTTAGTCAACCAAGCCATATATATGCATATAGATATTTAGTATATATACTGCCCTAGGGATTATCATAATCCCTTCCTTAGACTAAGTGAGTTTCCTCCCTATAGCCTCCATCATATAATCACATTTATATTACATTTTCATAATTGATTATTATTTTCCATTTATACTGACATCTTCCTAACTTGACATGTATTCCATAACATATATCTCAGAAAATGTGCATTATCAAATATTCACATTTGTTAATTTATAATCCTACTATTCATTGATACGTATTTGATCCAGAGGATAAAATAAATTATCTCCAATACTCCAGAAATAAACACATGGCACCTCAGGAGGAAAACGGTTTAGCAAAAGATATTTTATGAGATTCGAACTCATAACCTCCCTCAACAAACCCACCGCTTTCACTGCTAGACCATTCATTCGCATTTACTATTTTATAGAGAGAAGTTGGTTTTACTGTATAACCAACCGTGCAAAGATAGAATGGAGGCCGACGGGGGTGGAACCCTTGACTACCGGTCTCCCAAAATGGATGGAAACCGTTGTGCTATATATAGCACTTGATTTATAAGCGGCCCATATTAAATTTAAACAATGCAAATCCCGCCAATCCCTATTTTAAAGGGGATATTGGTTAAATAAATCCCCTAATTACTAATGGTGCCAAATTCATAAGAATGTAAAGGGGATATACACGGGAAATAATTTTTTGTAAAGGGTTATTTATGGGAGTTGGTGGTTTTAGTCTATTTTAGACTTATTTTATGTATAAAAGGGGGGTAGTAGGCCTTTTTGAGGTATCTAGGTGATGGGAAGGAGATGTTATGTTGAAGAGTTTGTTGTTATTCCTGCATGTTGGAGGTTAAATACTGATGTGCTTGAAGGGAATAGTTTTTGCAAGCATTTGTAATTGATTTCTTGGAGTAATCGGATCGATCCCCCTATTGGAGCAGGACCCGGAGATGTAGTCCATTTGGACGAACTCCGTTATCAATTGTGTTTGCTCTTCTATCTATTTTTCTCTCTTTTCTTTCTATCATCATCTTTAATATGCTTTGTTCATTTAAGCATTTTAATCATGTTAATTCGCTTATGTATGCTTTGAATTAACTTATGTAATTGCTATAAGCATTCTTATGCAATAGTCATAGATCCTAATCAGATCAAGTTTGGTATCAGAGCTTTGTTTGACTAGTATTGCAAAATTGAATGCTAACAAGATCTAGGATTCAACGAGGCGAAGGCAAGCTTGAAAATATAATCCTGAGATTGGAAAACGAAGAAGTAATCCACCAACACAAATGGAAGAAAAAGATGGTGGACAAGGTTTCGAAGACGAGTATTCAGAAGACTCTTCAGAATTTGGAAACCATTGTACAAGTTTTAGTACAGGAGAGAGAGGACAAGATGCGAAGACGTGCAGCTCGTGAGAACAAAGGAAAAAGACTAGGAGGTGACCGTGAGCCTTGAAAAGCACCTCCATCTCCTTCTTCTCCCTCTTCCCCATCTTCTCCCTCTTCTACTCATTCTGAGTCTTCTTCTCTTGTCAAGAGTTCACATAAGCCTAGAATTAAATTGGATGTAAAATTTGATCTACCAAAGTATTGTGGGGAATTAAATGCTGAAAAATTAGATGATTGGATTCAACAGGTTGAAGTCTATTGTAGAGTCCAAAACCTCTTAGATGATGTCGATAGGATCCAGTTAGCTACTCTTCGGTTAGGAGGTACAGCTCTAACCTGGTGGGAGAGTAGAATTCGGGATGGGTCTTCACAACATGGTAAAATCAATTTAACTTGGTCAGACTTTGCTAATGCTCTCAAGAAGCAATTCTATCCCCTAGGCCATATGCAACAGCTAATGATGAGCTGGCAACTTTTTAGGCAAGGGAAAGGTCAGTCTGTCCATGATTACACCCATGAATTCAGAAAGAAGGCTATTGCATTAAATGTTCCATTGTATACCCAGGACACGTTGCTTAAGTACATAGGTGGTCTTCACTCTTATATGAGACATTCAATTTTGGTCTTGAATCCTAGTAACTTAGATGAAGTCTGTGTTCAAGCCACACACCTAGAGTTAAGAGGTAAGGGTTCTTTTATTGATAAGTCTGATAAGAAGCCATCTAAGTCTGAGAACAAATCCCAAAACAAAGGGAAGGGGAAAAAAACAGCTACAGTGAAGAAAGAGGGTGAAAAACCCACATGCTCACATTGCAAGAAAGAAGGGCATGATGATTCTAGGTGCTGGAAGCTGCACCCTGAAAAGAGGCCAAAGAGATATGGTGGAAACAAAGACAAACAAAAGACTGCTGCTATAGTTCAACAGGATCTTAGATCTGACTCTGGAGATGAGACAAAGATCGTTGCTGTTGGAATCCAAGGTAAAGAAAAAGGTAGATCTCTCTCATCAGCTACACGTTCTTCTAATATAAGTGCAAGTACAAGTAAAGATTCTACTCCTAAGAATGATAAGCAAAGGAATGAATTATTTCATATTCAGGTTGTTATCAAACATACTAAAGTTGATACATTATTTGATACGGGTTCTCAAGTTAACTTGATATCTGAAGAAATTGTTAAAAAGCTTAACTTGACTACAATACCTCATCCGAAACCATACCCTCTGGGATGGGTTTGCAATGATGCACAATTGCAAGTAACCAAGCAATGTAAGATAAGATTTGCTATCACTACAAACTTTGTAGATGAGGTAGAAGCTGATGTAGTCCCTTTAGATATTTGTGGTCTTGTACTTGGGAGTCCTTATCTATATGACCGACAGGCTATATTCTATAGGGGGGAGAACAAGTATCATCTTTTTAAAGATAAGATTGAATATATCGTACGGGCACATAAGATAAAGACTAATCTTGCACTAGTTAATGCTGGTCAGATGAAAAGATTGGTCAATTCTAGTAAGAACTTTGTGTTAATGCTTGTAAAAGCCAAAGAAGATGAAACATCTGAGGCATTTAAGGGATGTGATCCTAAACATAAGGCTGAAATAGTCAAAGTTGTTTCCGCTTATGATGACTTATTTTAGGAACCAAAAGGATTGCCTCCTAAGAGAGAGATATAGCATGAGATCCAATTGCAGCAGGATGTGCCACTTCCAAACATTGGCATGTACCGGTTATTAGTCTTGCAAAATGAAGAGATCAAAAAGCAGGTTCAAGAGTTGGTTGAGAAAGGAGTTATCCGTCCTAGTACATTTCCTTGCGGTTCTCCTATTGTGTTGGTTCCAAAGAAAGATGGGACTTGGAGAATGTGCATCGACTACAGGGCTCTGAACAAGATAACGGTAAAGAACAGGTACCCTCTTCCTAGAATTGATGATTTACTTGATCAGTTGAAACATGCAATTTATTTCACTAAGTTAGACTTGCGTAGTGGATATCATCAGATACAAATTGCAGAAAATGATATTTGGAAAACTGCTTTTAAGACAAAACAAGGACTTTACGAGTGGTTGGTTATGCCCTTCGGGCTTTGTAATGCACCGGCTACATTCATGAGAGTCATGAATGATGTCTTTCGTCCTTTTATTGATGATTTTGTCATAGTCTACCTAGATGATATTCTTGTATTCAGCAAGTCTTGGGAAGATCATGTAACTCATGTTAAAAAAATCCTTGATGTATTAAGGAAAGAAAAACTTTTTGTAAAGATGTCTAAATGCGAGTTTGCTAAGACATCCTTAGTGTACCTAGGCTATGTCGTAGGGAATCGTCATCTAAAAGTAGACCCTGCGAAGGTCGATTGTATTGTAAAATGGCCTAAGCCAAGTACAGTCACAGAAGTCAGGAGTTTTTTAGGTGCAGTTCAGTATTGGAGGAAGTTCATTGCAAACTTCTCTTTTATCGCATCACCATTGCATGCATTGACCAGTACAAAGGCAACTTTTCAGTGGGGAGGTCCATAACAGAAGGCTTTCAACACTTTGAAGGAAAAGTTGAGCACTGCACCAGTTCTGGCTTTACTAGATTTACATCAACCATTTGAGATCGAGATAGATGCGAGTGGGTTTGCCATGGGAGTTGTACTCATGCAAGGAGGTAAACCAGTCTGCTACCACTCTGAAACTTTTTCAGGCGCAGTAAGTAACTATCCCACTTATGATAAGGAACTTTATGCTTTAGTTCAGAGTGTTAAGAAATGGAAACACTACTTAATGGGCAAAGAGACTGTAATCCACACTGATCATCAGCCACTTCAGTATTTGCACTCACAGTCTAAACTGCAACAAAGTAGGCATTTTAGGTGGATGGGTTTTCTTCAACAGTTTCATTTGGTGATTAAGTATAAGAAAGGTGCCCATAACAAAGTAGCAGATATGCTCTCTAGACCTCCAGTTAAGAATGCTTTGATAATCCTTAAAAATAGTTCCATGGTTCGTGAAAGTTTTCAGGAACAATATGCTAATGATGAGAACTTTAAGGACATATATGCAGCTCTAATCCAGGGTAAACATGTAGAAGAAAAAGATTACTATGTGCAGGATAACTTGTTGTACCACTTGGCTAAATTATGTATTCCTAAAGATGAATAGGCACAGGTGATTCGAGAAGCACATACCTCTTTGATTGCAGGGCATTTCGGTGTAAGTAAAACATTGGTTCAATTGCAGAAGTATTGTTATTGGCCTCGTATGCAGGAAACTGTTACAAAGTATATTAAGGGATGTGTAATGTGTGCAACTAGTAAACCAAGTAATAGGAAATTGGGTTTGTATACACCATTACCTGTACCATACCGTCCATGGGAAAGTGTGTCTATGGACTTTGTGGGAGGTTTACCTATGTCTAGGAAGGGACATGATTATTTGTATGTTGTTGTTCATCGGTTCAGCAAAATGTGTATTTTAATGCCATGTAAGAAATAGGTCACTGCTGAACTAATAGCTCAAATGTACTTCCAATTTGTATGGGTTCATTTTGGGTTACCTACTTCTATTGTATCGGATCGAGATTCTCAATTCTTAGGGGAATTTTGGACATCTTTGTGGGGACTCATGGACACCAAGCTGAAGAAGAGTACAGCCTTCCATCCGCAAACTGACGGACAGACAGAGGTAGTCAACAGGACAGTTGTTCATCTGCTTAGAGGTTACTGTAGCAAGCATCCTAAGTTGTGGGATGAGAATCTTCATTATGTGCAGCATGCTTACAACCATGCAGCACATTCTTCTACAAAGAGGTCTCCTTTTGAGACTTGTTTCGGCTACTTGCCAAAGACACCAATGGACTTTTCTTTTGGAAAAGATGATGTTGAAGATGGATGTCATGATGCAGAGAAGGCTTTAAAGTTCATTCAAAAAGTCCAAGCAGTTCATTAGGTAGTAGAAGCTTAGTTGGAGAAGAGCCAAGCCAAATACAAGGCTCGACATGACAAGCATCGTATAGATCATCATTTTCAGGTTGGTGACCGTGTTTGGTTACATTCAGCAAGGAAAGGATGCAAGGTGAAGGTAAGAAGCTTAAACCTATCAGATATGGTCCCTTTGAGATCTTGGAAAAGATCGGTACCAATGCCTTTCGCCTTAATCTTCCCCCATATATACAAATTTACTCAGTTGTAAATGAAAATCTAAAGTTGTACGAGCCTCCAATGATATTCGATGAAGAGGCTAATATTCAAGTCCCTTTAGTTGATGACCTTGCACCTGAGTTGATGACCTTGCACCTGAGTAGTTGATGATCTTCAAAAAGAGGTGGTGTTGAATACCTTAAAGTGGGACGTAAAGGGATGCACCCTGGTAAAGCAAGATGGATGGAGATTGGTAAAGTGAGGGAACTTTACCCTCACCTACTTTTTGAGTAGTCAAACTTTCGGAGGTCTGAAAGCTCTTTAGTGGGGAGGCTTGATCTGGAGGATAAAATAAATTATCTCCAATACTCTAGAAATAAACACATGGCACCTCAGGAGGAAAACGGTTTAGCAAAAGATATTTTATGAGATTCGAACTCATCACCTCCCTCAACAAACCCACCGCTTTCACCGCTAGACCATTCATTCGCATTTACTATTTTATAGAGAGAAGTTGGTTTTACTGTATAACCAACCGTGCAAAGATAGAATGGAGGCTGACGGGGGTGGAACCCTTGACTACCGGTCTCCCAAAATGGATGGAAACCGTTGTGCTATATATAGCACTTGATTTATAAGCAGCCCATATTAAATTTAAACAATGCGAATCCCGCCAATCCCTATTTTAAAGGGGATATTGGTTAAATAAATCCCCTAATTACTAATGGTGCCAAATTCATAAGAATGTAAAGGGGATATACACAGGAAATAATTTGTTGTAAAGGGTTATTTATGGGAGTTGGTGGTTTTAGTCTATTTTAGACTTATTTTATGTATAAAAGGGGGGTAGTAGGCCTTTTTGAGGTATCCAGGTGATAGGAAGGAGATGTTATGTTGAAGAGTTTGTTGTTATTCCTGCATGTTGGAGGTTAACTACTGATGTGCTTGAAGGGAATAGTTTTTGCAAGCATTTGTAATTGATTTCTTGGAGTAATCAGATCGATCCCCCTATTGGAGCAGGATCCGAAGACGTAGTCCATCTGGACGAACTCCGTTATCAATTGTGTTTGCTCTTCTATCTATTTTTCTCTCTTTTCTTTCTATCATCATCTTTAATATGCTTTGTTCATTTAAGCATTTTAATCATGTTAATTCGCTTATGTATGCTTTGAATTAACTTATGTAATTGCTATAAGCATTCTTATGCAATAGTCATAGATCCTAATCAGATCAGTATTCCTTAACATACGTCTTTCATTAATATTTGTATTAGACTGTTCGTTACTATATTCATTAATATATGTATTAAATTACTATATCCATTAATATTTGTATTAGAATATTCAATATTCATTAACATAAGTAATATCATTTTCATTATATGTATTTATTAACATATATAATAACATATTCATATAACTTACTATTAAAATATTCAATATTCATTAATATAAGTAATATCATTTTCATTATATGTATTTATTAACATATATACTAAAATATTCATTATTAATATTTATTAATATATATATTAAAATATTTATTAACTATATCCATTTACGTATACATTTGTGACATCCATTACTCTGCACCCACAGTAGTGGCTCCCAATCTGCAGTTCCTTGTTGCTGTTCATAGTTTTCCTTATACCTCCCCGTGTCATCCATCACATAGCCCAATGACTTAGCAGTATATTACATAGTGTATGTTCTCAAACAGTAAGAAATCTAGAACATATTCATAGTATATATAAACTTCCAACAATATTATTTCAGTATAAAAATACACTTTACATTACCAGCACTCGTGATATTATTAAAACTGATAGAAATCTGATTAATATAAATGCTGATGTGTGTGTTGTGAATTCTATTAAAGCAAGGAAGTATTTTCCTTATTGTTCGTGGTGAAGTAGAGTCAAACCTTTACGTATCTGCTGATTCGTTAGATGGCTGAAGATATTTTCCAGCGATTCTTTTTGTTCTCCCTTTTTCTTTATTTCTTTTCCCCCCGTGAGAAGTATTGAGCCCCATATTTAAAGTGGCCAGCGGGTTCGCTGCCTTTGGGGAGAGACATGACTTTATTGAAAGTCACGTCCTCCTCTAATCATTCTTTCCTTAATAAGATCGTGACTCTTAGGCTAGTTCCTTGGGTACTTTAATCTTTTATTAATTAATTAATATTTTATTCCTTAATTAATTAATAAATATTATATTGCTTAATTATTAATAGTATTATATTGCAGATAGAAATAAATGGGCAATTAATCAGTATTTAATAAGTGAATTAATTATTTTATTATATTTTAATTTAATTTTTATATATATATATTTTTTAATTCTTTTGTATTTTAATTTTATTATTAATTTATTATTATTAAATTATATTTCAAAGTGGGACATTACAGGAGACTCCTTGGATCAATCTTTGATGGTTACTGTAGCTGCTTGGTACTCTGATATGTCAGCATGGCTCCTTGGAGTAGTGATTTGTTGTTTATACCAGTTAATTGACTAATTCACTGTTGTGAATAATGAACCCCTATTTGATTGAGTTACGCTGATGCACCAGAGTAACCATAATTCCTTTTAAACACTAGATTGTAGCATGCTGAGGTTAACCCTTGTGGGAGCCCATTTCACCCCACATGCTGAAAGTGAACATGATCAGATTTGTAGCTGCACATGAAGCAAACATGTTAGAAATAATATGCCTATGTATGATGATTTTCTTGATTTCTCTTGGACACCTAAAATATGCATCTCCTTTCTTTGCACATCAAGACTGACTTATACATGTATAAGTGAATGCTCATGTATAGTGTATGACCTTTCATTGCTTAGAACATAGTTCTAACTTATTGCCTATTGAATCATGTAGGAAAAGGGAGCATTGAGGACCTGGGAAGCAAGGAGGAGCAGGACGATACCGGCAGATTTATGGATCAGCCAACAAGCGCCAGTCATTCAGGCAATGACTGGTCACCCTCTAGACATGCATTTTTAGCATTTACTTATTCATGTATAAGTTAGCTTTCATGTGCATCGTGCATATTGAATGAACATGGTCAGTCTCACGGCTTATTGTGTGAGACATGCATTCTATCATTTTAATAAAGATTACATTCTTTCTGAAAGACTTGCCTAATCTTTCTATGCTTCGTACACTTATATCAATGAAATGCTTTTACTTTGCAATCTTTGCTTTCTGCATTCTTTTGAGGTTATTTCATTTGTACTTGAATGCAACATAGAGAGGCTATGAAATATACCACTTGCTCAAAAAGAACCTAGTGGCTCTACCTGATTGAGCCCGTAGGTGAAAATCTGGTAACAGGACCAAAGATAACTGAATGCATGAGCTCCAAAGGTTGTATCTTTGTGTCATGTTCCTTGCAGAGAGGCTAATCCTCTTTTGTTTGTCATATATACAGTGCTCACACATCTCCAAATCCACTAATTGCAGTCTTGAAAGTTGATCCCTTGGAGCAAGCCAGTCCCATATATAGATAGGGCAATGGCAACTTTGTAAATCTCAAGGCCTTGCTTGCTCTTGTGTCCGAGCCTCTTGTGCCAAAGCTCCGAATCACTGTCTAGGTAATGTCCCTGATTTAGTTGTCTAACCCTAGGGTTGTTTACACCTCCAATTTTTGCCAATTATTTATTTAATTTCACAACAAATGCATGTGTGAAAGAAACAATAGCATGAAAATGTAATACCGCTGAATAATCTCCTTAAACAACTCACTGTTCAACACACAAACTGTAATGTCCCTTATCATATTTTCTTGTGGTTTTGATTGGTAATGTAAATTGACTTCAAACAAGATTCAATTTGTATGAATATGAGATGCTTTATCAAACATTCTTTTGAATCAGATGTAAATTCTAATTATAATGTTCCAAGAGAAATTGGTTATTGAATCAGCTATAACTCCAATATATAAGACGACTGATGTTTATATATATAAATGCAGAATTTACTGTGATCGCTATGTTTCACTCCCTTGGTAGTTGATACAAATTGTGTCTTTGATCTTCTAATAATAACATCGCTGTCCCTGCTCTATCTTTAAGATCATGCAATGGCCTTTGTCGCAAATCTGATCTGACTTGGAATCTCTGTTGCTTTTCCTAATATAGTCTTATACTTGCACAGCCTTGATGCTGTTCCAGTTGTATTCTCTTTGTGCATGCGCCTTTAACCTTGCAATGGGATGGGTTATCTCCCTCCTTGCACTAGGTTGATAATTGGCTCAAATGAGCACTGCTAATATGCATAAGTATATAAAAACAAATATTCCATGCTTTTGAAGAACTTGTGATTGAGTTTAAATAGCCCCACGATGAGGCATGATGTGAGAAGTTGTCTCACTTTCATATCCTTGAAACAATTAACTAATGTGTGCCTCTTTATTACGACCTAATTAGTCATTAGTTAACAAACTAATGTAGATTGTGATTCTCCTCTTTGGCAGCAATATTATAGAACAAAATCTATGTTTAGGGTCGAACTGAATTACTTCTTTTGTCAGTGACTATGCAAAAAACTATGATCTGTATTTTCTCCTTTTTGGAAGCGATAAGTTGTGACTTATGTCTTGGACTGATCCATTTCTTCCTTCCATTGGTGTCATCCCTATACATTTAACTAATCAAAATGAACACGTCCTTGGCAGGCCACACCATTGTTTTGTTTCAGTATTGGGATGGGGACATTAAATCTGCAATTGCCTTTGCAGCTCCCCCTTCAGTGTGACTCTCTAGCAGATACAAAGTGCCTGATTTGCTGCCCCTAGCAATTACCAAGGAACCTCTTGTCAATTTCCATCTATTGGATTCGAAAGTGACTCTACATCCTTGAGAATCTGATTGCCCGGCTGAAATCAAATAGTTTTTGAGTTAAGGGATATATCTAACATCTCGCAGCAGCCAACTATTTCCATTTGTTAGTTTCAACAAAATATCCCCTTTGCCAATAATATCACAAGATTAATTATTACCAAGACAAACATTACCAAAATTGCCACTTTGAAAGTTTTGAAATACTCCCCATACAAAGTGGCAAAGTGGCATGAACCGATGCTCCCAAATCCAACACCCAAACATCTGCTATAGATTCTTTTGTGGTTAGAATAAGAGCATCAACATTATCTTCATACATGTTTGATAAACGATCCCAAAGACGTTTCGTTCTCTTCTCTATTGCAACATTGAACAACACATAGCTGGAAAGGGAACGAATTATGGTCGCCACCATCTTCTTGTCCATTTTCTCCCACTCTTCATCAGCCACTGCACTTCTCTTCTTTTCTTTTCTTTTCCTTCCAACATGATTGAGAGATCTCTTTGAATCAACAACGCTTCCATTTGCAATTTCCACATTTCGAAGTTCTTCCCCGAGAATTTTTCAATTCTCCATTTAATCTACTTCATCCATCTTTTCAATTTCTTCACAACTTCTTAAAATAGCTTCTCTTGAGCTATAATACCAATTGTTGGGAATCAAGAACAGATAATCAAATAAATAATTTCAGAATTTAAGAAAACAAATAAATGCACAGAGAACAAACAACACACGAAGTTACATGGTTTACCATTAATGGCTACATCCATGGGAAAAGCAGGGTAATCTTTGTTTTATTAACTCCTCTTTCATACTTAGTTACAACAGCATATACAGATGCATATTACATTATCCACTTAAACTAAAAAAGTCTTTGAAGAAGAAATGAAGAGACAACCGGGAGAGGGAAAATACAAAGAAGTTGAACAGTCCAAGACCATTGGACTTCACACCGAACACTTGGCAACTCTAGCATAGACTCACTTGACTCTGCAGACCTTGGATGGCCTCAATCAGCCAAGGATTTGATGAGTATGCCAAATACTTGATTATTGTTATAGTTGTGATTGTACCCCATACCTTACACAGATTTAGTTTTCAGCCAAAGTAAACCATCACACAAATTATTATTAAGTATAATATTACATTTTCTAAGATACCAAATGCAAATTTGCATTTTATATGACCGCTTACTATTATTAAATATACAATCGTAAAGATGTAATACCTTTTTTTCAAATGATTCTAGGCTATAACTATAGAGTATGTAACTAGATTTGTTGTTTATGATTATACGTTTCTATAACTAAAACAATTAATAAGCATAGAAAGCTACAAGATTAGCTATTCAAAATAGATAAACAAAATAAACTTACAGTTCGTAGTGGAAATTTGAGCCAACGACCAATGAAAAGTATGATGAGCAAATGAATCTGTACAAATTTATGTAACAAAAATCTTAATATTCTGCTTGGGCAATATGAAAGAAAAGAAGAAAACATCATAATAGCTAAGTTGCATTTCGAGTAACAAATACAAAAAAAAAATTGAAAGCAATTAACAAGTTAGTTACTAACAAAGATGAGTAAAAAAATGAAGACAAACAATGGACCTCCTCCAGAAATTGCTTCCTTAAGGCTAGTGGATGCACCAATCTGCAAAACAAAAAACCAATTTTATATATTATTGTGTAAACTTAAAAAACAAATTTATGAAGCGTCTGAGCTATAGGATATCAAAAGGTAAAAGCAAAAAATAAATAGAATATATGTTGATGTGTTTTTTAGGATACATCGAACACAAAATTAAAAACTAAGTATTATATCCTCTCTTGAACAAAGAAACCTCATATGCTAAATAATATGATCAAATGAGACAACTCCAAGGTTTACAATGCAAACAATCAACATTAAGTTTTGGAGAGACTAAGTGTGTATTGATGTGATAATTGTGGTAATCACAAAGGGACTTACGTTTATGAACATAGCTGGAACGTGGAACTAAACATGGAAAATAAAAGACAAAAGGGAAAGGGTTTAGAGGGTCTATGCTAATCCTAAGAACAACGATGATAAAGGATGATGCTTTCATAGACAAACTCCTTCAAACCAAGCTTTGCTTTGTCATGATAACAACTACTCAACATTGGTGTGATCTCCAAAGGTAATGAAAAATTTCATACTGTGAACCATTCAATCAAATAACCAATACTGGCACAGTCTAAATGAACATTCACAATCAAACTGTTGCAACAATGGGGTTCAGGCTAACTTTACCCTGTAGTTTACAATCAGCAAACCACAAAAAGTATGAACCAAAGAATTCATCACATATCATTGCATTTCTCCATTATAATCAATGAACTTTATCTAAATTTGAGAAGTAATAAGAAACCATGCAAATTGTAGAAACAACACATAAAGATCCACCATGCTTAAATGAAAATCATATATTAGTTTCAACAAGTCTTGGCAACAACTTTGTGCTTCCTCCTCCTACTCTACTGCTAACAATCAACTATTCACTATTGATCTATTATTAACCTTTACAAATGAGAGGTTTGAGCCTTATATAGAGGTCTCTATTGCAATTCAAAGGCTCAAATTGATTCAAGATCAACGATCAAGATTTCAAGATGAAACCCTAATTAGAGTTAGTTATAACTAACTTCGTTTCAACCAAGCTTGCAAAACTCGGCGAGCAATTCAAAAACTCGCGAGTAATCGCGATCCATAATGTCGCGCGAGTTAATTGCGGAAATACTCGGCGCGATTTTTTCATATACTCGCTGCGATTTTTTTGGCAAATACTCGCCGTTAATGGCCAAAACCCGCCCGAAACGCGGCACAAAATGCGAGAAAAACGCGACTTAAGTTGCAGGCAAAAAAAAAACCGAAGTCTTTATTCCATTTCGCGGCTCGCGCGACTCCGGAAGGCAAAAAACGCCACGCGATTTCCAGTAGGGTTTGCATTTGCACGCGCGACCAGGTTTTTACTTGTTTATTCGTGATCTTTTTGTATTGTTTTATTTCGAATTCACAGTCATTTTAAATTTTAATCGAATGACTGTGTAATATACAGTCATTTGAAATGACTGTGTATTACACAGTCAAAATGACTGTGTATTGTTTGCATTTGCACGCACGACCAGGTATCTTTTTGTATCGTTTTATTTCGAATGACTAAGACTGTGTAATACACAGTCATTTGAAAATGACTGTGTATTACACAGTCTTAGTCATTTCAAATGACTGTGTATTACACAGTCATCATTAGATTCATTACACAGTCACAGTCATTTGAAAATGACTGTGTATTACACAGTCATAGTCATTTCAAATGACTGTGTAATACACAATCATTAGTAATTATAGTCATTTCAAATGACTGTGTAATACACAGTCATTTCAAATTTTCAAATGACTGTGTATTACACAGTCATCATTACACAATCACAGTCATTTCAATTTTCAAATGACTGTGTAATACACAGTCATTTCAAATTTTCAAATGACTGTGTATTACACAGTCATCATTACACAGTCACAGTCATTTCAAATGACTGTGTATTACACAGTCACAATCATTTCAAATGACTGTGTAATACACATTCATTTTCAAATGACTGTGTATTACACAGTCATCAGTCATTTGAAATGACTGTGTAATACACAGTCATTTCCAAATGACTGTGTATTACACAGTCATTACAGTCATTTCAAATGAGAAATGACTGTGTATTACACAGTCATTTTCAAATGACTGTGTAATACACAGTCATTACAGTCATTTCAAAATTTCAAATGACTGATGACTGTGTAATACATTAATCATTAATGTACATTGTAATTAATGACTGTGTATTACACAGTCAATTGTGAAATACTCATAGTCATTTGAAATGACTGTCAACTGTGTAATGTCAATGTGTATTAAAGTATTTCATTTAAATTTAAATTTGAAGTTAAAAACTTAAAAAAATACACAACCAATTAAAAATTTTAATTTTAGAGAGTCATCTATTAATAGATGACTGTAAATAAAATACAGTTATACAGTCATTGTAATTTTTGGATGTTTGTGATTTTTTTTGGTAACAATGTTATTTATCTCTAAATGTTGCCTCTCTTTTGCTAGGTTCTTTTCCACATCTTTTTGAAAGAAAATGGATTCAGCTTCTACAGTTAAAGTTGGTGGCAAAAAGAGAGACCCTTGTTGGAAACATGGGAGACCAGGTCCAAAACGAGGAGATGTTTTTTGCAACCATTGCAAAAAAATTGTAAAAGGTGGCATTAATAGGTTCAAATATCACCTTGCAAAAATTCAATGCCGAGATACCACAAGCTGTACGGAATGTACTGAAGAGGCTACGAGAGATGCAATAGCAACGCTTGAAGCATATGATCAAAGGAAGGCAACAAAAAAGAGAACAGCAGAGGCAATGGCAGCCCCAAGGGCAGATTTGAGTTCTATGGGGTCACATACAGATGTGGGGACATCTGGTTCTTCCCTTGGGCCACGGATACGAGCAAAGGGAACTTTGGACAGCAACATGGAAAACTTCTTTATTCCACGTAACACTCCTGGTGCACAACCTGGATTGCTTGGCACTGCATGGAATAAAGAGGCTCACCAACAAGCCAAGGTGGCGTGTGCTAGATTTTTTATCTACAATGATGTTCCGTTCAATGCTATTTCTAGTCCATCTTGGGACCAATTGGTCACCGCGTTGACTGTGGCAGGTAAGGGGTTCAAATCCCCAAGCCGTTACGAGGTAAGTGGACCGTTATTGCAGGATGAGGTCCAAAACACTCATGCATTAGTGGAAGAGCAAAGGACTATTTGGGAAAAGAATGGCTGCACCATTCTTTCTGATGGATGGACAGATGGTAGGAACAGGACACTCATCAACTTTCTAGTTGCTTCAGGAGGACAGTTAGTATTTTAAAAATCAATTGATGCCTCCAATGAAGTGAAGAATGCGGAGACCTTGTGCAACATGTTGGATGAAGTGGTGATGGATGTGGGAGTGCAGAATGTCATCCAAGTTGTGACTGATAATGCAGCTGCATATGTGGCAGCCGGCAAACTTCTAATGGCTAGACATCCGACATTATTTTGGAGCCCTTGTGCTGCCCATTGTCTTGACTTGCTCCTTGAGGACATAGGGAAACTAAGTTGGGTAAAGAAAGTGGTTGAAGATGGAAGGAATATCACCAAATACATCTACAATCACACATGGGTCCTGAATCTTATGAGAGAGCACACTGAAGGTAAGGATCTTGTGCGGTCGGGGGTCACATGCTTTGCTACCAATTTCCTCACCTTGCAGAGCATACTTGCTACATTGCCCAACCTGAAGCGGATGTTCGTGAGTGAAAGATGGTTGGGGAGTCCTTATGCTACAAAGCCTGAAGCAGAGAAGGTTGTGATTGCCATTTTTGATACTAATTTTGCCAAGATAGTGGAGGAGATCATCAATGTAAGTTTTGAAACTTTAATTGATGATTTATTATTTAATTTTCTAATATTTCAATCTGCTGATTTTGTTAGATTTTTTATATCTAGGTGTCGGAACCGTTGGTGAGGGTGCTACGAATGGTGGATGGGGATCATAACTCCATGGGGTATCTATATGAGGCCATGGATAAGGCCAAAGAGGCGATTCAACACTTGTATGGGTCAAACAAGACCAAGTATGAACCCATATGGCGCATAATTGATCGGAGGTGGAACCATCAACTCCACCAACATATTCATGCTGCTGCCTACTTCTTGAATCGCAAGTTTTTTTACTCTCCGAGTTTCAGAGCAGATGCAGAGGTTAGAATTGGCCTTGACACATGCATTCGGAGATTAGTTGATGATGAGATCCTTCGAGACCTGATACTTGATGAGTTGCAGAGTTATAAGAAGGCCTTAGGGGAATTGTTTTCTTCACCTGATTGCAAACGTAGGAGAGCCACCTTACGACCAGGTAAAAAAAAACATATGTTTAATTTTTACCATTTATTTCTCTCTTTAAGATTATTGAAATCTTTACAAGTTATAAATCACATTTTGTATCCTTGTAGATTTGTGGTGGGAAGATTATGGTGCCACAACGCCTAATCTTCAAAAGCTTGCCATCCGCATATTATCACAGCCTTGTAGTGCTTCTGGTTGTGAGCGCAACTGGAGTGTTTTTGAGAACATCCACACAAAAAAGCGCAATAGGTTGACTCAACAACGCTTGAATGATCTTGTCTATGTGCGGTACAACATTCGATTACATGAGAAGAAGGTGCTAGGGCAAGATTCACATGAAGGACTTGACTTGGATGACATTGATCCATATGCAGCAGAATGGGTTGCTTCTCCTGATGATGTTGATAATGATTTGGATCCATTCCTTACTAATGAGCAGCTGAGTGAGTTGGAGAGGGCAGGAGAGGAATGGGATGCGGAAGTGGCAGCACGTGAGGAGGAGCAGGAGGTTGATCATGCAGCAGAGGCACCTGTTAGTGTTGAGGATGTTGCCACTACTTCAGCACCACCCACCCAGCGGCCACAATCTGTTTTGAGCTTTAGTCATAGACGCAATTTATGATTTCTTATTTTCATTGATACCAAACTTTGAACTTGATATGTAATCAGAATTTCAGAGGTTCTTGTTTTGTGGTCTATGACTCTATAACTCTATGAGACTGTCACTATGATACATTGATATGTATTGAACTCTTATACATATGTTGCACTTGGTTTTTGGTTTATGCTATGATACTTGCATTTGTTGCTATGTATTACCAAAAAAATTTGATTTATATATCATGGAAATCATATATGTTATACAAATTTGGTGTAAATGTGTGTTTTTGAATTATATATAAAAAAAAAATGTATTTTCAAATGTTCGATAAAGTTGCCGAGTTTTGCCGAGTTTTTTGCCGAGTTTTGGCGAGTCCTGAGTTTTTAAAATTTTTTGGCCTTGCCGAGTTATTGCAAAATCCGAGTTTTTCATCTATGGTTTCAACCAATGAGAAAATTACAATGTTTAGGACACAAGTCCTTTGAATGTAAACCAATTAAAAATGAGGTTAGGTACATGGAACTTTGTGCCTCCACATGTGCAATTGTAGAAGAGTCATGTACATTGAACATGGACAGCTGACTTGGAATCTCCTGATAGGTTGAATGTGACTAGGCACCAACTCATCATACCTCTTGTAGATCATCACAAAGAAGTGTTTGCACTTCAAGCAATATCTCTTGATACTCAACATTTCTAAGCCTGGTGTGATGATGATGGTTCATATTCCCAAATTGTATCATCTTTGTGATCAAGTATCTAACTTTGCTTAACTCTTTCGAAACTATCTGCTTGATCACTTTCACTTTTCCATCTTCATACTTGGGAATCTTCCTTGTGATATATTTCACCTTGAACATCCTACCTATTGATAGTCTTTGGTCTTGAAATGTGGAACACATCCTTGATGTAGTACATGACTTCATGATGTGTATGCCTGATACTCTTGTGCATTATGTCCCTAATCAGGATTACCTCCTTGTACCAATCCTGATTCTTGGATTTTTGAAGGAAATTCAAGATTGTCATAAAATTTCCTCATTTCATTGTTGAAATTGTTAAGTATATACATTAACCTCTTTCTTGCCTAGAAGTCCTGAATATCCTGACATCGTAAAGCAACCTGCCATGTTGTGGTTGTATCCTTGAAGTTGTGATGCTTGAGTCCTTGTCTTAATGTTGATCTTGCACACTTTATTGAACTTGATGTTGAGATGTTCTTGTTGTCACAAAAGTTTGCACCCTTGTTGAGCTATCAACTCAGCAACCTTGTGAAACATGGAAACAACCCTGAAGTGTGGGACCTTGCGCAAGGGGGTTGAATCTTCAGAGAAGGCTGACTTCCTTCTCCATCCAAGTGCAGGTGTTGAACCAACTCAACACTCTAGATCTTACTTCTAAACCTTTCCTAAGAGCTTGCAGAGGAAAAGGGAAGAGATAAATGCTTAAAATGAAAGGAGGTGATGCACCAAGATAATAGATGTTTCTCTCCCCACCTGAAATGGCACAAAGAGTCAACTAAAATGCCCAGGAGATGCACAAACATCGGTTGCATGAATGACCTCAACGCATGTATGGAAGTTAGAACTTGATTGTAATGTCCCCATTTTAGCAGACATGTTTTTTTTGGGTGATTAGCCTATCATTATGACCCTCGTAGGCTAATGAGTATGGATAGAACATCTTCCGAGGCTTGTATCATCTCCAGAGTTCAGTGTGTTTCGATCTGGCTTTCATTTGGTATCATTTGGACTTCATTTGCTATACTTACTATTTATAGTAAGTTTGAGATGTTAGAGATGGCCCCTTCTATTTTTAGTAAAGGGGTATGATCATATGCAGCTTCATCATGTTAGCTCCCAGTTTAGATGACGTTCAAAAATGTTGAGTATTAATGGAGATATTAATGTTTATTTAGTTTAAATAAACATTAATGTTTTGAGCTTATATTATTAAGTTATAATATAATTTTATATTATAACTTAAGCAAGGGTCCAAGTATCATTAAAGGGGACCATTTAATTAATTAATTGTGGCTCTTTTACGAAGGTGAAATATTAAATGACAAAGTGAAAATATTGTATCATTAAATGTCATTTAATATCATTAATTGATTTAATGCCTTATTGGAGAAAATCGAACCTTCATGGGAAATATATATAAGGCTTTTGAAAAGAGGAAAAAAGAGGAGAAAAAGATATTTGATCATTGTGATTTTGAACTCTGAGAAGGGTTTACAGCTTTGCCATTGGAGAACGTAGTTCTTCTATGTGATCATCATTTGAGCCAGTGAAATACCTGGTGAATTTGATAATTCTAAGAGAATCTCATACAGAGGTTCTGATTGTGCTGCAATAGTATTTATTTCAGTATTCATCGAATTGACAAAATAAGGGAGAGATAAGGTGCAGCTGTGAATGGTTATTTGCTACAGTGCGCGTGAACAGTGACGCATGAACAGTACCCGTGAACAGTGACACGCTACAGTACCCCGTGAATAGTGACACGCTACAGTGCTGCCGTGAATAGTAAATGCTTCAATTCCGGTTGAAGGCAAAGAAGAATCAAATAAAAATCAGGTTCCATGTTGTTGCTGCCATTATTTTTATTATTAAAAAAATAATGTATTTTCCCATCCTCTTGAGAAACAATGATACATTACAGCAGTAGTTCAGTTGTTTCAAAATTTTCAGATTACTGTAATTAGTTTCAGTTTTAGATTATTTGTTTTCAATAAACCCTCAAAATACAAAAAAACAATATATCTATTCAAAACACCCAAAACTAATTCAGACAGGGCATCCAGTAGTAGAGCAGTATAGAAGCAAAGAACCAGTAGGGTTCTTACATTGATAAATGTCAAGAGAGGAGAAGGCTTCCCATAGGTCACACTGAGAAACATGTTAACGTAGCATATATGTGAAAGAAAGCCACAAACATACACTTACGATGAAGGTAAGAACACATACGCAACATGCATAAGTTGAAGTAAGGCAACAATGATGATTTCAATTCATTATAAGGCCGTTGGCCAAACTTACAGTTGTAGAAATACAAGATAAATACAAGTCTTCAAGAGAAGTGAAAGAGCATAGAAAAGCTCAAGCCAGTAGGGAGAGAACCCTTTACAATGAGGCTTAACAGCCTTTATATAGAAAACTGGTCGCAGAGGAGAGACCTGTTGTGACCTTTTTCACACATTGCCCCATTGCAAATGGGGACCCTCTCTTTTCCTGCTTTCTAGGGTTTTGTTAGTGTCTCGTGGCCTTCCGCCTCAGTTTTGCCAAGCCTTGCTCAATTTTGAACGGTTCGAGTCCTAGAGATTGAAAGTCAGTTTTTGTAAGCCAAGTGATAATAGAGTCTGGATACTGTCAAAGTGCCTAGAAAGGCCAAAGGACAAAGATCGCAATTGATTTGGACAAATTTGAACGACTTTCTATTTTTAGAAAGTTTGCTTTTTCCTATTTTTTAGGAAGTTTTGTTTTTGGTATTTTTAGCCCAATCCCCGGTATGGCTATTTTTAGAAAGTTTTCCCTATTTTTTAGGGATGTCTACTTTTTTCTTTTTCGGAGTGGGGGGCTAGGGTTTGCACTGATACCACTAACCTGCTTCGACCGCAATCCAAAATTTTCAAGTTTTGACCCAAAAAACTAAGTTCCTATATTTTAGGGGGTCATGGCACATTCAAAGGATAATTAGCTCAAAAAAATCATCTAAGTCTGGAATGTCATCCTGATCCTCAAATGTCCTGAAATTTGGCTAAGTCTGGAATGTCATCCTGATCCTGAAATTTGACTGTTTGGAAAATTGAAGAATCCTCCAAAAACTAGATTTTGCATTATAACTCCTGGAGGTTCGAAACCACTCTCAAACATCCTGACAATATATATGAAATATAACTTAAATATAAGATGTTATATTTCATATATAGTCCGCCCTCTTGGTGGCCTTCCAAAGGTCTGTCCTGGCAAAGAGTCATAATGTCTATGAAACTCTGACCTATCCAACCAAGATGATGGCGATCTCCCAAAAGTCCGCCATGAAGTTGCTAGTCAAAAGTCCACCCTCATGGGAAGTGAAGAAAGTCCGCCATGTTGGAGGGAACACCAAAGTCTGCCATGCATGAGGAAGTAGTCAAAACTCCGTCTTGGAGAGGGAGGTCAAAACTCCGCCCACCTTGATACCTTCAAAAGTCCGCCTTGAAGAGAGAGCTCTAAAACTCCGCCATGGAGAGGTGCTCAAAGTCCGCCATGTTTGAAGAAGGCTTCCAAAGTCCGCCATCCTTGGTGGAAGCCTAAAACTCCGCCTTGGTTGAGGTCTCTCCAAACTCCGCCCAAGGAAGTAGATACAATGTTGAAGACCTACATAAGTCCGCCATGTGGGAGTGCTTCCTAAACTCCGCCTTGGTAGAGGTCTTTCCAAACTCTGCCTTGGTAGTCATGACAAAAGTCTGCCATGTTAAAGAGGCCAAGAAGAGGGAGCTTAAAACAATGCCCTATACCTCCTTGATGCCTTCAAAACTTCGCCCAAGGAAGACCTTCAAAAGTCTGCCCTAGGAGATGCATCAAAAGTCCACCCAAGGTGCTAATCATGGTGGAGACCTTAAACCCCGCCCTCCTTGATACCTTTCAAAGTCCGCCTTGGTGATAAGGCCATGAAGAGGGAGCACAAAACTCCGCCCTCCTTGGTGTCCTTCCAAAACTCTGCCATTTGGAGGGAGTATAAAACTCCGCCATGCCTTGAGAAGGTCGCCAAAAGTCCGCCAAGGTGATGCCTTCAAACTCCACCCTATGGTGGAGATGTCATAGAAAGTCTGCTCTACCTAGTAAACACTTCCAAGTGTGGTGTCAAAGAACCTAAAACCTCTGCCCTATGTAAGAGACATCAATGATGGCAACATGAAGATTGGAAGTCAGTAAATGGAGAGGTTAATATGATGCAATATGAAAGAGAATTGATGACAGAAATTTAGCTAAGTATGAAGTGATACTTGGTGCCAAGTAGAAGTCCGCCCTACACTTGGACATGCAAGATGTTTTCAAAGTGAGTGAAGTCCGCCCAAGGAGAGAGCCTCCAAAAGTCCGGCCTATGAATGGGATGAATGAAGTTTAAGGCAAGCAAACAAACATGATGATAGAAGTCATAAAAGTCCGCCCAAGCATCATGTTAGAAGATGAAAACTCCGCCCAACCATGAAGTTGAAGCCTCAAAACTCCGCCCTACTCTTGGAAGTCAAACAAAGTCAACAAGAATGTGAGTGATGTCATTAGAACTTCCCAAAAATCGAACTCCTAATCAAATTAGAAAGTTGGAAAAAGAGATTTTCAAAGATCATCGAGTTGAAAAGTCAAAATGGAAACTCAAAATTAAAATTGGAAAGAAGATATTTGCAAATCAAAAGGATTTGCAGACTGAGTTCCAGATTAGAAACTTTTTGGAAGATGCTAAGTTGTAAGCCTAATTCGAATTTATGGACTAAACACAATTTAGAAACTTGCACATGTAAAGGATTTTCGAACTAAAGAAGATGACAACACTTTCCCAAGATTTGAGTTAGATTTAGAAACATGAGTTGGATGATTTTGCGTGTTTCTAATTAGGAATTCAACTTCATTACAAATGCATCATTTGTAACTTCATTCTTACACCAAGAAGTTCGAAATTCTTTAGCTAAGGAGAGCATAAAGAAGTGTTTGCAGATTGGAGTTCATTTGGAGAAAATTTCGATATTGCTTGCAGTTGGGTGAGCTTCTTGTCAAAGAATCCGCAGATTTTGGAGTATAACCAGCTAATAGGAGGCAGATCATTCGGATTTTCTGAGTTTTTCTAAAGATCTTTCTGTCTTCTTGTCTTTTTCTTCTCTCCCCATCGAAGGTGAAGTTGGTTAAGTACAAATTTATTACATTCTCTGAGTTTTCAAAATCCGTTGGAGATGATTTTTGTGGACTTGTTCAAGTTTTTAGTGAGAATAATCATTTTTGTTGACTAAATGGAATGAAATTTTTGAAGTTATAAAAGGTTGGAGAATTTACATATGAAAATCCCATTCTCATGGCTAAGTATGAAAATGAAATAAAATCTCCAAACACTTAGCCATTCGCAGCCTCGATTTTCTTTAATCCAAGATAGATTTCTAACTTATTTTTCTTTGGTTTTACAGGTCGCAGGAGGAAATAAAAGCGGGATCATCATAGAGATCGCAGCTGGAGTTTCAAGCCAAACGGAAAACTGAGGACAAGTTCACAAGCAAAGTTCATCCGAGCGTGGAGATAGCCAAAATTTGACTAAGTATGAGAAATGTTTCACAAAGAAATTCCAATTTCCTCAATTATGATAAAGGCATGGAGAAATTCTTCTCCAAATGTCAGGGTATCAAGAAGGAGGGCATGATCACAGCGAATGTCTGAACAACTTGATCTTATCATTTCATATTTGCAAGAAATTACCCATAGCTTTTTAACCCTCCTCTCGCGCAACATAAATTGGAGCCACAAAGAAGCAAGCATAGAGTCGTCAACAAGAAAATTATTCTAAGAAATTCAACAATTTTCTTCATGGGCTTGCCAATTATTCCTCCTGAACCAGGCATAGAACCTCATCCAGTACTTCAACCAGACTTGGATTTCAGTGACGAACAAGAACACGTTATCACAGAATTGTACAGCTTGGCGTGGGAAGTGAAAAGAAACGCTCCTGATTGGCGTTGCATGTGTTTTATCCTTGATGAGGAACTAGAAATTGCCGCACGTATTGACGCTGAGATAAGAAGAGAGCAAGAACCATCTCCCGTACCTGCTCCTGCATCGCCTCAGCAAGATTAGGAGCGACTCACGTTGCGGTGGCACTTCGTCATCTTTCGACCAATCAGATTGCTCCATGTCAACATGTCCAGGTTCAATGAACCTGACTTATCTAGAAGCTTCTAGAAGGGCACACTTCACAATGCAACAACCTTCTATTTTCATTGATGGTTCATATTTAGCAAGAAGGACAAGTGTCCCAAATGTAATTTTTTCATTGGTTGAGGGTAGTTAGTTTTGGGAAACCCTAATTAGGGTTTGTAGCTTTCAATCTGGGCCCTTGATCACTGTTTGATCTCGGTCGTTCATTTATTTTTGAAAAACTATATAAGGCTACCTCCTCTCATTCGAAGAGTGTGAGGTTTTTGATGTATTGTTGCGTAAGGTCATTTCCAGATAATATATTGCATGTGCGCTTTCTGTTAAGGCTTTGTAATCCCTATTGTTTGAATGATTTGCATGGTTTCAATTTCCTCAACACTTAAATAAAGTTAATTTAGATTTGCTTTCATTGTTGTTAATTTGAATGAAGGATTTGATAAGTGTCAATCGATGGTGTATCTCTGCTCATAATTTTGGTGAATGGATGATTTCCATTTCACTGTGCAAAGTTAGTCTAAGTCCATCCTTTGTGCATCCCAATACCTTAATCATAAGCACAATCCATTGAAGATTGCACCGGCTTTGTGCAGTTGTCCCTAGTGTGGCGAAGCAAAGTTTGGTTTCCCAAGAGCACCCAATTGATACCGTCTCCAAAGTTCGTAGGATTAGATTAGCTTTCCTAAACCCTATCTCTTTTCTCCTTTTTGAAAGTCTAAATCCCGGAAAATCCAAAAAAAGAGAGAGCCTAAAATTGCTAAATCTGTCTAAGTCCAACAATTCAAAGATACTTGTTAACATAAGTCCCCCTTGAGATTTTCAGCATACACTACCCAAGAAGCTATTTCACTAAAAGTCGCTTGTTTGCATATATAGACCTTGGAATCAATAGTGATTTTTCAGGAGAGGATAGAATGCCTTCGGGTATCCTATTCTAATGTTTGGTAGATGATAAAATAGACACCAACAAGATCATTGGTCAAGGAAGAGAAGCCTTGACCCTTGTGTGTGCAGGGAAATGTCAGTCAAGGAATGTAGGGAAGTGCCTGCACCTGACATTGTGTAAATGCAAGCAACTTGGCCATACCCTGACAATGCAATCCCAAGAAGAAAGGGACTTCCTGAAGGTGGATTGTCTGACATTCCAAAGTCAGAGCATGTAGACATAAGTAACCACAAATAAGCATGGCCTTGTACTCCACCTAATGGAAATCTTGCAAAAATCATTGAATGCACCCCTGTAGCTCCATGAAAGAAAGTGTACAAGTCGCAAGAGTTGGTGGAGCATTAAGAGCCTTGAGTGATGATCACGCTATCTGGAAGTGTTGCAAGCTGAAAGGAAGTTGGAAGACTTCGGAAACTCGGGTTCCTAAAGTGGGGAAGACTAAAGCTTGGGATTTCGGGATTCTGGGGACAAGGAAGGGAAGACTTAGGAACTTCGGGGTTTCGGGGAAGAGAACTTAGGAACTTGGGAACTTTGAGGTTCCGGAGTTCCGAGGAAGAGGACTTAGGAACTTGGGAACTTCGGGGTTGCTGAGTTCCAGGGAAGAGGACTTAGGAACTTGGAATTCGGGGTTCCGGAGTTCCGGAGAAAAGGACTTTAAGGACTTAGGAACTTGGGAATCTAGGGGTTCCCGAGTTTCGGGGAAAAGGACTTAAGATCTTGGGAACCTGGGGGTTCCGGGGTTGAGGACTTAGGAACTTGGGAACTTCGAGGTTCCAGAGTTCCGAGGTCAAGGAAGGAAAGACTTTGAAACTTCCATCTGACAAGAGAACACTTCATACTTCATGATTCCATTGTTTTCTCTTTGATCAACTGGGGCAGGACTAACATATCTCTGATCGGTTCTCACTGATGGACCAAAGGTGTCATAAAATGACAACAGTTCTCTATCGAGCCTAATCCATGAATGTCTTGAATATGCATCCCTTGATGAGTTCCATCTCTTGGTCATCCTCTCCATGTGATCCTTGTATTGATGCCTCCTCTGTGTGATTGAATCTTGATGATGCCCTTTCTTGAATGTGGATATTGATGTGTGAGTCCTCCATGATGTTTATTCGCCTTGGAGTGCAGTCCTTGAAGTTCCTAATGAAATCCTCTCTTTATCAGCTTTCCATCCTCCTATCAGAACCTGAAAGACAAAGGAATTTAACATCATGCACTGTGGATTGAACACAAATAAGGTCAATTCCTAGCAAATCAGGCCCCTAAAAACCCTTTCAACCTAGAAATAAAATTGAGAGAAGAAGGAATGCAAATCTGAAAATGGCATTTTCAAAACTAGAGACTATCTTCAATCAGGTCTGCTGCTTCAAATCAGGTCTGTGCCTCGAATATGAATGATTGATTGTTTGAAATGATACTTTAGTCCTCCATCTTTATATGCCTCCTTACCCCCTTAATTCACCTTTCACCTAATTTGGCTGACTAAGCCTTACCAACCATCCGTTTAGCATATTAAATTTGTGAATTTGCCCACTAAGGCAGCCAACTCAGGTCTCTTTTCCCCCTCGGGCGGGATCTAGGTAAGTGCATGCACAAGTCAAAGCACACATTGGGTAAGTATATACACAAAGTTGGGTGGCATTAGGGTCACCTCTAGCACTGACTTCATGTTATAGGTGAGTCAGCTTTTAGACCTCTCACTTATGTTTTTATCTCCATTTTTCTAATCAAGTCGGCCAAGGTTGTTTTCCCCATTGAAAGGGTAAAGTATAAATAAGGGTTTCAGTGCTGCATTTGGCCACACAATTCATCCCTTTCAATCAAATTAAATTAAATCTGCTCTGATTTTTAGGATTGCGCCCTATTTTAGGTCTAATCTTTAGGGTCCTTAGGTTTGATTTAGGTTTGTTTAGGATTGATTCATCTTTTGCAGGTCTGATCTTACATTTAATCATTTCTTTCATCTCCTCCCTTGGGCGCATATGATCTCTAGGCTTGCACTCAAAGGTTTTGGAGTCTTGCAAGCACAACATGATGTAAGTGGGTTTCAAAGGGCTAAGTGCACTAGTTGAGTGCATAGGAGGTGCTGGTTTGCACAACTTTGTGCATGGGCACATATGAGGGGTAGGCTTGTACAAGTAGGAAGAGCGCATATGAGGTGGTGGGTATGCACAAACATGAGGGCGGGTTTGGCAAGTAGATGTGTACAAATTAGAGCGGCGACATTTACATGTACCTTTTGTCATGTCCCCTCTTTAGCTCTGTCTAGCAGAGATATGTGAGTCAACTTATTATGGGGTCTTGTAGGTTGACAGTGATGGATAGAGACTCAGTGTGGTTATACAATGTCAGGGACTTGGTGTTCTGGCAGTAGAGTTCCTTATTTCTAGGAGACAGTTCCTACATTTATGGAGGATATCCCTACTATTTAGGAGGTTATGACCATACCCAGGGTTGGGTCTCCTTGAGATTATTCCTTGGGTTCAGTTTCAGAGGATTTGGGTTTGTTTCCTAGTTTCTAGGAGCATCCCTAGATTTTAGGGATGAGACTACTAGTGGATCCTTGATTTCTGACTTCAGTCACAGACAGGTGGCAGGTTGACTTTCTGGTTTGTGGTGTCATTTAAGCATTTTGCAGCTATTTGGGTTATATTTTTAATATTTCCTAAGTTAGCGTTTATTATTTAAATAAGGCTATGTTTATAGCCATTTTGGAGTAATAAGGGGTTTTTGGCCTCATCTGGATGTGTATCCCTTGATGTAATAGCTCGTTGGAAAGGTCTTGGACTTTTTGAAATATTTCTCTTTTGACTCAGATCCTTTCGGTGAACGGATTTCTTTATATTTGAAAAAAGGTCGTTTTTCTATACACTTGGCAACTTAAAATGAGAAATATAACATTTTAACCCTAAACGCCCCATTGAGTCACTTTTAGGGTTCGAGCTAAGTGGGAAGGGGTTATAAGGAAGTTGTAACCTAATTCTTGGATCTTTTTTACACATTCAAAACTTGCTTCTTGCGAATTTGCTCTGGTAGAGTGATTCTTCATCTGGGACACAAACCCCAGGTTGGATACTAGCTGGGACGTAACCCTCAGCAGTAGTTTGTCAGTAAATACTTCAGGGTGTTGGACATTGGTTGACAGAGATTGGGTGCGCTATTGATTGCAGAGAATTCAGATTGCATCCAGAGGGTTTCATCAAGGCAACTAACCTTATTCAGCTGGCACATGACTACAGCTGCAGCCCATTGGGAGTTGTGGTGGCATCATTCTTCCTTGCTGTCCATGTTTGGTTTGTTGCTGGTGTGAAGAGCTGGAAATCTGCATATTGTGTCTTGCTTATTCATTGCTGGTCAATTCATTTTGTAGCAGCTCCAAATAGGTAAATGATAATGCTGGAATACAAGGAAATCAGATTATTGTTCTGGTACGAGTTGTAGTATTTTGGATTGTAAGAGTTCTAATTTATGAACATTGTTTCCATTCTTATTTCGCACTATTATTGTTTACTATTTCTTTATATATATATCTTCAAAACTTCAACACAAAAGAAACAAACCCCCTTTCTGCACTTCTGTCTATTCTATAAGATCACCAGAAAATTACAAAAACCTAGTTTATTAAATAAAAATTACAGCAGATCAGAAACAGGAATCCAGCAGGGATCTTTCAGTGGTATCAGAGCTATCATCCTGCCAGCCTGTAGGGTTTGTGTGGAAAATTCACACTAGGGTTACATTTTATTTTATGCATCCGGGTAGAGAGGAGATACACAGGTATTATACACGCAGGGTAGCTCAACAGGAGTGTGAGATTGGAATTGAACAGGTACCCAGTATGGCAGATGAACAAGGGGGTGCTAGACAGAACCGGATTGAGGATGAAGAACGGGAGATGATGAGAACTCTCATCACTACACAGCCCAGGATAGTCAAGACACTTGACAGATTATAGGAAACCTTGGCACGAATGGAGTTGGATAGAAATAGGGGCAGACATGGGCGGAGTAGATCAGTTTCAGTGGCAGGCAGTCAGCATAGCCATTAGTCCCATTCATCAGTGGGGAGCTCCCTTCATTCCTCTAGGCGGGAACACCATCGTACACTTGCTACGGATAGACCTTTGCTTCCTCAGTTTGTACCAGGTGAACGGCCAGCACAGGAAGATCCATCAGAGGTTGGGTTCCAGGAGTTAGTTTTGGCAGCCACAGCTGAGTGGAGAGCCCTACGCCCAGAGGTTAGGGATGTTTTCCCTCTTCCCCAGTATTGTGCACAGCATAGAGATACAACTAGGTTCAGAGGAGATCGTGGTTATAGACCACCACAAGAACAGAACTATGACCTCAATAGAGCTACTGGGAAGATCACATTGGCTACATATGATGGCTCTGGTGATACTAGTGCATGAGCTTGGGTGCACAAGCTGGACATATATCTATCCTTGAGGCCCATGCCTGAGCGTTTCAGTTTGCTGTGTTGCATTTAGACGGGATTGCCTATGATTGGTGGCACCATGGATTGGTCACCCAGGATCATGCCTTGGTATGTTCCTATGTCGAGTTCACTGAACGACTCATTACACGGTTTGACTGTAAGGATGCAGAGCTCTACTATAGAGAGTTGGCACATCTTAGACAGACTGGGCATCCAAAAGCTTATATTAATGAGTTCCAGCGTATTGCGGTTATGGTACCTGATATGCCCGAGAGGCGGAGTGTGATGTTATTTATTGAGGGATTGCAGGATAGACTTAAGGGATTGGTACGTGGCCACTCTTAAAGAGGCCATTGATGTGACATTGAGACTGGATACTGTTCCGACTTCTTATCAGGCAGATAAGAAGCAATTCAGGGACTCTCGGCCTGCACAAAAGGCCAATACTTCACAGAATAAAGGAGGGTCATCATCTAGACCTCCTTGGATGAATCAAGAGACGAGGAACGAATTGAGAAGGAAAAAGTTATGCTTTTCCTGCAAGGAACCTTGGGAACCAAGACACCATTGCATGGGTAAAGGAAAGGTTCATTTGATTGAGGTTACATCTGAGTTAGGGGATGAGGAGGTACCCGACACTGACACTGAGGATAGCATGGAGGATGTTGAGCAGGTGCAGACACAGTTGGAGTTAGATACCCCTGAGCCTTTGGCGACAGCCAAAGTAACTATGGCCACCCTCTCCAATTATCCTAAATTTCATGCCTTTAGGTAGAAAGGTACACTGAAGGGCAAGTAGGTCATGAGCTTGGTAGACACAGGTGCCACGCATAACTTTATTGATCAGAAGTTAGTGGAGAGGCGTGGATTACAGTATGAGGAGATTGGTGGTTTTGGAGTGAAGGTGGTAGATGGTGTAGTTTTGAGCTGTACTAAATGGATTCCACAACTTAGTATTCAGATGGGGGATTATACTCTGACCGATGATTTTTATGTGCTTCCTTTAGAGGATTATGATGTGGTATTGGGCATGCAGTGGTTATAGGGTATTGGGCGTTACATTATTGATCACCACCGTATGCAGTTACAGTTCCTTTCTGGGGGGAAGAAGACTATCTTAAGGGCAGCGTCAGATGGTGGACCTAAGGAGGTGTCTTCTCGCGGGATGGAGACTACTATTAGACATAATGATGTGATTTGGGCTACACATTGTTTGGTGAAGTCCAAAACACCTACACCTCAGGATGGCAGGCTATTTCATGTTGATATTCAGTCAGTGATGGACCGTCATGGGAGAGTATTTGGTGACATACCTTCTGGAGTGCCTCCAGATAGAGGTTTTGAGCATGGTATAGAGATGGAGGATGGAACGAAGCCAGTGATTACTACCCCATATTGTCATCCTCGAGCCTATAAGGATGAAATTGAGAAGACTATTCATGAGTTGTTGGAGATGGGTTTCATTTGGCCTAGTTCTAGCCCCTTTGCTTCTTCTGTAGTGCTTGTTAAGAAGAAGGATGGGACTCTACGGACGTGTATAGATTACAGAGCCTTGAACAAGAAGACAATCAAGAACAGATACCCTATTCCACGCATTGATGAGTTGTTGGATGAGCTTCATGGAGCTATCTACTTCTCTAAGATTGATCTTCGTTCAGGTTACCATCAGATACGTGTACAAGCAGAGGATGTATGCAAGACTGCCTTCCGTTGTCACTATGGGGCACTATGAGTTTCTGGTAATGCCTTTTGGCCTTACCAATGCACCAACCACTTTCCAGTCCTGTATGAACCATATCTTCAACAAGCAGTTGAGGAAGTCGGTTCTAGTCTTCTTTGACGACATATTGATTTACAGTCGTACTTGGGAGGACCATCTCAGACATGTTGAGGAGGTACTTAGCATTATGGAGAGCCAGTCTCTATTTGCTAAGTTATCCAAATGTGAGTTTGGACTTAGGGAGGTTTTATATTTGGGCCATGTGATCAGTGCTGATGGGGTGAAGGTGCATGAGGAGAAGATTCAGGCGATTTGGGATTGGCCCCGCCCTCAAAACATTACTGAGTTACGTGGGTTCCTTGGTTTATGTGCTTATTACAGAAGATTTGTGAGAGGTTTCTCTCAATTGGCAGCACCTTTGACAGACCTCACAAAGAAAGGGGCATTTAGATGGACAGAACAGGCACAAGGAGTCTTTGATAGACTCAAGGAGGTTATGAGCACTTGTCTAGTTTTGGCATTACCTGATTTCTCGCAGCCATTTGTCCTAGAGTGTGATGCTTCAGGTCTGGGCATAGGAGCTGTGTTGATGCAGAACAGACATCCCATTGCCTATGAGAGCCAGAAGCTGCGAGATAATGAGAGGTTGTACTCTACCTATGATAAGGAAATGTTGGCTATTATGCATGCTTTAGCCAAATTTAGACAGTATCTTGTTGGCAGCAAATTTGTGGTAAGAACCGACCACAACAGTTTGAAATATTTCCTAGATCAGACAAAGCTCAATGATCAACAACAAAAATGGGTGAGCAAGATTCAGGCTTATGATTTCGATATCGAATTCATAAAGGGGAAGAATAATACTGTGGCTGATGCACTCTCTAGGAAACCATTATTTGCTGCCCTATGTTCATTGAGCGAGATTTCAGCAGATTGGAAGGCTCAACTTTTGGTTGAGTATTCCAAAAATCAGCATGCTTGTGAGGTCATGGATGGTTTGATAGTGGACGACAGATACAGTGTGGTAGATGATATTATCTATTACAAGGGCATGGTTTATCTTGTTCCGGGTTCACAATTGAAGGAACACATTTTGCATGCTTTCCATGATACTCCTACGGTAGGACATCCAGGGTATGTTAAGACTTATAGAGCGGTTCAAGAGAGATTTTCTTGGAAGGGTCTCAAAGATGATGTTTTGCGGCATGTCCGTGAGTGTATGACTTGTCAACAGAACAAGTCAGAGCATACTTATCCTGCTGGGTTGTTACAGCCCTTGCCTATACCGGAACAGAAGTGGACTGGGATTTCTATGGACTGCATTACAGGTCTTCCTCGGGTACAAGGGAAGGATTGTATCTATGTGGTCGTGGATAGGCTAACAAAATATGCCCACTTCTTTCCCATTGCAATTGATTTTACAGCATCTCAGGTGGCTGAGCTATTTTTCAGAGAGGTGTTTAGACTCCATGGTCTTCCCAAGACCATAGTGAGTGACAGGGACAGCAGATTCATGAGTTCCTTTTGGCAGGAACTTTTCAGGCTAGCAGGCACTGAGTTGACACCTAGTACTAGTTACCACCCTCAAACAGATGGACAGACCGAAATAGTCAATAAGTGGGTTGAGGGATATTTGCGTAACTATGTGTCAGGGTAGCAGAAAGCATGGGTACGTTGGTTGTATTTGGGCGAGTATTGTTATAATACTACGCACCATATGTCCATTGGTATAATGCCTTTCAGAGCTCTCTACGGCTATGAGACATTATCCTTCATTGATTTAGCTCTGAGTGACAGTAGAGTTCCTTTGGCTCAGGATTGGTTACAATAGAATCAGGATATCATGACATCTCTCAGGGAGAATTTACAACATGCACAGAATCAGCAAAAGATATACGCTGATCGGCATAGGATTGAGAGAGCATTTGAGGTGGATGACATGGTTTTCTTGCGCTTACAGCCATACTGGCAAAGCACCCTTAAAGGGGGGGGAGCCGAGAAGCTCAAACCACGTTTTTATGGACCATACAGGGTACTCAGGCGAGTTGGAGAGGTTGCTTATGAGGTTGAGTTACCACCAGGCAGTAAAATTCATAATGTGTTTCATGTATCTTGCCTGAAAAAGGCCCTTGGACAGCATATTACAGTTTCACCCGATTTGCCCCCCATGGATGAGGAAGGTAAATTGACTTTGGTTCCTGAGGAGATTCTTGAGGTGAGGGAACAGCGGTTGAGAAGCAGGGTGATTCGTGAGTATTTGGTACGTTGGAGAAATCTTCCCATAGAGGATGCCACTTGGGAGGGTGAGGCCATTTTACAACATCCAGCATTGCACTTGCTTGTGGGCAAGCATCTCCGAAAGGGGAGGACTGTCATGTCCCCTCTTTAGCTCTGTCTAGCAGAGATATGTGAGTCAGCTTATTATGGGGTCTTGTAGGCTGACAGTGATGGATAGAGACTCAGTGTGGTTATACAATGTCTGGAACTTGGTGTTCTGGCAGTAGTTGATCAGTTTGGAGCAGTTCCTTATTTTTAGGAGACAGTTCCTACATTTATGGAGGATATCCCTACTATTTAGGAGGTTATGACCATACCCAGGGTTGGGTCTCCTTGAGATTATTCCTTGGGTTCAGTTTCAGAGGATTTGGGTTTGTTTCCTAGTTTCTAGGAGCATCCCTAGATTTTAGGGATGAGGCTGCCAGTGGATCCTTGATTTCCGACTTCAGTCACAGACAGGTGGCAGGTTGACTTTCTGGTTTGTGGTGTCATTTGAGCATTTTGCAGCTATTTGGGTTATATTTTTAATATTTCCTAAGTTAGCGTTTATTATTTAAATAAGGCTATGTTTATAGCCATTCTGGAGTAATAAGGGGTTTTTGGCCTCATCTGGATGTGTATCCCTTGGTGTAACAACTCGTTGGAAAGGTCTTGGACTTTTCTAAATATTTCTCTTTTGACTCAGATCCTTTCGGTGAACGGATTTCTTTATATTTGAAAAAAGGTCGTTTTTCTATACACTTGGCAACTTAAAATGAGAAATATAACATTTTAACCCTAAACGCCCCATTGAGTCACTTTTAGGGTTCGAGCTAAGTGGGAAGGGGTTATAAGGAAGTTGTGACCTAATTCTTGGATCTTTTTTACACATTCAAAACTTGCTTCTTGCGAATTTGCTCTGGTAGAGCGATTCTTCATCTGGGACGCAAACCCCAGGTTGGATACTGGCTGGGACGTAACCCTCAATAGTAGTTTGTCAGTAAATACTTCAGGGTGTTGGACATTGGTTGACAGAGATTGGGTGCGCTATTGATTGCAGAGGATTCATATTGCATTCAGAGGGTGTCATCAAGGTAGCTAACCTTATTCAGCTGGCACGTGACTACAGTTGCAGCCCATTGGGAGTTGTGGTGGCGTCATTCTTCCTTGTTGTCCACGTTTGGTTTGTTGCTGGTGTGAAGAGCTAGAAATATGCATATTGTGTCTTGCTTATTCATTGCTGGTCAATTCATTTTGTAGCAGCTCCAAATTGGTAAATGATAATTGCTGGAATACAAGGAAATCAGATTATTGTCCTGGTACGAGTTGTAGTATTTTTTATTTTAAGAGTTCTAATTTATGAACATTGTTTCCATTCTTATTTCGCACTACTATTGTTTACTATTTCTTTATATATATATCTTCAAAACTTCAAAACAAAAGAAACAAACCCCCTTTCTGCACTTCTGTCTATTCTATAAGATCACCAGAAAATTACAAAAACCTAGTTTATTAAATAAAATTACAGTAGATCAGAAACAGGAATCCAGCAGGGATCTTTCACCTTTGCCCAAACTTTGTGCCTTGATCCTTAAGGTGGGTTTGAGACGTGTATGCACAAACATGTTGTGAGCATATTGAAGGCAAGCTTGTGCACCAGTGAGGTAGGGCAAGTTTTGATGATGTTCTGACACAAACTTTATCCTTGAGCACATACGTGTAGTGTGCAGAAGTTGTTGAGCGAATATGCAAAGGGATCTTGCACAAGTTATAGTTGAGCGCATGTAAGGAGTATGTATGCATAGTAAGGTGGAGCACCCTTGAAACCATACTTACACAATTCTTTAAACAATGACTTGCATCATGAGGTCATCCTTGAGGATTACACTATTGTACAAAGAGGGTGGATCTCAAGGGTTGCTCTGCACTAAGCAAGAGGTGGGCGCATATGAGTACTGGCCATACACAAAATGGTGGGTGTGGTTTTAAGCCTCCCTTGCGCTACATTGAATGATCAAGTTTGAAGCCTATATATGCATTGAAAGACAAGGACGCATTCTAGGGGGCCTTGTGCACAAATTTGTACATGCTATAAAGAGGGTTGATACTTGACTTAAGATAATTTTTTGCTCATTCATTCCACACCTAGGGCGCACCTATGCCAAGCTCTTGCACAAATTTAAATGGGTATACATGGTGCAAGGGGATTGAATCCAAGCGTAGCCAAAATTTCATAGCTGTTCCCCACCTAGGTCTTGCACAAATTTGACTTGTAATTCATGACCTTAGGAATTGTTTCAAACTTAGCGAAATTTTCATAGTTGTTCCGCACCTAGGTCTTGCACAAATTTGGACTAGTAATTCATACCTTGGGCATTGTGCTTGTAATTTGTGACAGAATTAATTACAAGCAAGCGTACCATTTCTTACTCAATCATCTATTGCTAACAACATCCTGCACCTTCACAACATTACCTACTTTGACAAGATTTTGCAACATTCGACAACATTGATAACTTTGACAAATTTGACAACTCTGCAATTTTGACAACTTTTCTCAATCCTGATGCCTACACATGGATTCTGGGCTTGAAAGTTGACTTCTTGACTTGATTGAACACCAACAACAAGACACTAAACCCTTGAGACATTCCAAAGATCACTCAATCACACCCAACCCGGGTCAAAAAGACAAACCTCCCTCACAAACAAAGGTTAAAAAACTACGATTCCTGCCAAGCTAGGACGACTAAGCTAGGAAACAAAAAGTGGGGGCCCCATTTGCAATGAGGCGTGTATGTTTGCAATATAACAGTATCCTTCAAAAAATTGATGATATTGAGGATCTTACATAACTGTTTGAAAAGAATGAAGATTTCACACCTCTTCAAGGATGTTATAGGAAAGGATAGTAGAAAATGAAAAATATATATTACTCAAAAGATAAGTGTTGTCATTTTTATGACATCCTTGGTCCATCAGTAAGAACCGATTAGAGATTTGTTCCATGGACCAACGCTGTCCCAGTTGATCAAGGTCAAAGCCAATGGAAGTTTGAAGTGTTAAGTGTTGACTATCGGGAGGCAAGTTACAAGCCTTTTCCTCATGACCCCAAAATCCCCAAGTTCCAAGCCTTTTCCTCATGACCCCGAAACCCCCAAGTTCCAAGCCTTTTCCTAATGACCCCGGAATCCCGACCCGACATCTAACTTCCGATGACTTGCATCACTTCTAGATGACGTGATCAACACTCAAGGCTCTTAATGCTCCACCAACCCCTGTGACTTGTCGACTTTCATTCATGGAGCTACATGGGCACATTTAATGCTTTTCGCAAGGTTGCCATCAAGTGGAGTCCATGCCATGTTTATTTATGGTTACTTGATAGCCTTCATGTTAGGCCTACATGCTCTAACTTTCGAATGTCAAACAATCTACCTTCTAGAAGTACTTTTGTTCTTGGGATTGCCTTGTCAAGGTATGGCCAAGTTGCTTGCATATACACTATATCAGGTTTGTGCACCTCCCTGCCTTCCCCGACTGACATTCCTCTATGCACACCAGGGTCAAGGCTTCCTTTTCTTGACCATTGGTCTCTCTTCTGTGACCATTTTGTTATATATAGGCTGTTAAGCCTCATTGTAAAGGGTTCTCTCCCTGCTAGCTTGAGCTAATCTTTGCTCTTTTACTTCTTTTGAAGACTTGTATATTTTCTTGCATTTCTACAACTGTAAGTTTGACCATTGGCTTGGGAATGAATTGAAATTATCATTCTTGCCTTCCTTCAACTTATGCATGTTGTGTATGTTTTCTTACCTTCATTGTAAGTGTATGTTTTGTGGCTTTCTCTCATGTATATGCTATGTTAACTTGTTTTTGAGTGTGACTTGTGGGAAGTCTTCTCCCCTTTTGACATTCAGCAAATTCTAACCTCCATATATGCATTTGGGATCATTCATGCAATTGAAGTTTGTGCATCTCTTTAGTATTTAGATCAGTTCTTTGTGTCATTTTTGGGTGGGGGTAGAAACATCTCTTATCTTGGTGCATCACCTGTTTACCTCACTGGGTAAACAGGAAGAATACAGAAACTGGACACCAATGCACAATGTAATTACAAAAGAAGTACCAGAATACGCTTTCCATTAATGTCAAAAGATCTTCATATTATAATCCGTAGTCAATATTACATGTCCCCCAACACCCGGAGGTGGTACAATATATGACAGCCGAAGGGGTGCGACACAACCGTCGCGACTCCAACTACCTACCAGTCGGCTAACTGACTATCAATAATTAACATTACTAAACTATACATATTTTCCGATAACATCATCCCCCCCAAAAAAGAAGTCGTCTCCGACGACTAACAACAAAATGGAGACAATGCATATATACACCCAAAACAAAGTCAAGGAGGGGGCTGAGGAAGCGTCCCTGAAGTCGAAGGCTGGGATGCTGGTGGCTGGGCCGCCAGGCGGGCGCGGAGGTCATAAACCTACTGAGTGCGTGCTGCCACATCCCGCTCCGCCACCAACACCTTCTCTAAAGCCGTCTTCACCATATGCGCAGCTTCCAGCAACTCCTTCTCCTTGGTATCCGCGAACTCTGTCATACCGATCAACTGAGTCTGCAACAACCCCGCTCTACAGTAACAGCATCCAACTCCTGCTGCACAAGGCTCCGTGCACTCTGTTCTTCCGACAGGCGGATGTCAACCGCAACCTTCTTTGCACGGGCTGTCTCGAGCTGTGCTAACAACTGCGTCCTCTCGGCTGCCCACGAAGCCTGCTGTCTGGCGAGATCTCTCTCTATCTCTACACGAGCAGCCTCACGGACTGCGGACTCATGCTGCGTCTGCCGCAGTGCATAGTAGGCATCCCTGTAAACCTGCTCAATCTGTCGAACGAGAGTAGTCACCCTACCCTCCACGACGGGCTGAGGCACTGTCCAAGCCTCGAGCATTACATCTGTCTGAATAGCTGGCCACCCCTGTGACTCAAAGCATGCAACAAAAGTTGTCGAACAGCCTACCCGCATAAACTGGAGGACCTGCTCTAATTCCTCCACAACCTGCTGCAAAGCTCGCGTCTGAGCCGTTGCCACCACTCGCCGACCCCTCATCACCATGTCTGCTAAGTAAGCCTCAATGTCCTCTCCATCCTGCCCCGAAGGTTGGGACCCCGATATAGGTGCAGAAGGCTCGAATGGAACCAGAACTGCTGTGTCCTACGGGCACAAAGGTGTCTCCTCTACCCTCACCTGCTCCTGGATAGCAGGGATGACTTCTCCTATCTCATGCCCAACTGGTGTCTCGCCCAATAAATCCTCCAAGTCTACCACCTCCGTCAGAGGCTCTCGCCGGGGTGAAAATACAGCAGCTCCTACAGGTGGCATCACTGTCATCTGAAATCGCCGGGTCAGCCAACTCCCCATAGCCTCCACCAATGGATCCGTACTGAACACCTCCGGGCCTCTCTCCACTTCTACAGTGTGTCTCTCCAGAGGCTCCTCCAACAAAGAGGCCGACACAGTCACTACTGCCTCGAATCCCACAACGTCCAACCGCACCTGAGGCTCTGCGTCGACCCCCTCCCTGTGCTCCTCCTCTGCCACTACCTGCTGCGGTGATCCACACGACTCCACCATGCCTTCTGCACGTGCCTCTATGGCCGGAGGCGGTCCCGCGGGTGGCGCACTAGCCTGCGGAGGTGGTACGATGGAAGGTGATGCCACCTGCTGCATGGGAGCGCAACGGGCGTGCGGCCCTCCCCAAAAGCTAGAATTGACGTGCCTCCCACTCCCGCGGATGACCTCACAAGTGTGCCAAGTGGTAGTGAGGGTGGCGCAAACAAGACTCGCTCCCTCGCGGGCTCCATCCTCCCCTCTTCTGTCGCCCGACTGCTACTATCCTCCGCTGAATCCTCTTCCTCCGAAGCTTCTTCGCTGCTGGAAGTCTCTCTTCCACTATCAGGTTCTGCCGAGGGGGTCTCTACTATCCTTTTCCGTTTCACGGAAGAATGGCCAATGTCAAGGTGTCGCCAATGCATGATAGGAGGCTCACCTACAGCCAATGGTCTCTGCGGCTGTATCTCCAATTTTGCCTCCGGTACTACTCGCATGGCCTCCAGAAACAATCCGATGGCATAGTGGGGCATGTAAAACGTGCGATGCTCCATCATCAAGAACTCGCACATCCGCTCTGATAACAATGTAGCCCAATCATACACAACGCCATTCAGAAGTCCATTCATCAATATGATCTGCGGGAGAGCGATGTCTGATGCCCTACCAGAACCCGTCAACCTGCTCTTGATGACGTCCATTATGCACCGCCAATGGCCCTCTGCAACAAAAGACCTACGCATCCCCCGGCTCTTCGTGGCATCCACAATGCTCTCCAATTCTACTGTGGTCAAGTCTCGGGATACTCGTTTAATCCAATGTTCTTTTTCCTCCCGCGTCATCTTCCTAGCTTTCAATTCCACTTTCTTGCCATGTACTCCTGGAATGCCAAACACTCTCGTGAAATCTGCCGGTTTGAAGGATATCGTGATATCCTTCCCAAGGTACTCAAAAGTACTCGTCCGTGAATGGCTATCAAAAGTGTCTACCATGAACTGTAATGCTCCCTCATACTCACGGATAGCAAAGACAGGCATTCTGATGGCCCACTCCACTCCTGCTTTCCGAAGGCTCTTCTTCACCAAATCATCATCTGGCGTATCCTGCCACCACTTCCTGCATTCGGACCCATTCAATCCCTCAAAGGTGATATTATGCGGAGTCCATGTGTTCTTCCCTCTTGCGGCATGCTGCTGTGGTGTTTTTCTCTTCTGCGTGGCGTCCATTGTGCTACCTGCTACGCGTACACCCGAAGGGAGAACTCGCTTATCCTTATTCATGTGGCTGCCCTCCTGCAACCGTTTTTTCCAATTCCTTTTTCCTGCAGACTCCATTAGTTTCCTGTAACTGATTCTTGATTTTAGCCGTGTCATTGCAAAAAGCCGCTAACTGCCTCCGGGCAGCTAAGACTGTGCAGAGGTGATCCCTTGTATGTGCCTGTGCATGGCTTGTCGCTGTGGACTTGTTTGTGTCTACGTGCCCATCGCACGGTAGACTTTGTTTGTGGCTTCGCGCTGCCTGTGTGCGGTGCGTTTTGTTTTATTGACCGCACGGTGTTCACAGAAATATCAAGCCCCAGGTCCAGTGTTGACAAAAATTCAACGGTATGACTTCTGGAAACGGGCACGGGCACCGTGACTACTATGATTTAATTGGCATCGACTCTTTTGGTAGCGCTTCTTCCTTCTTCGCTTCCACCGCACGGTGGCTTCCTTATTCCTTTCGCGCTGTTCGGTGGGGGTTGTCGGTGGTGCGGGGTTCGGCGCCTTCTTTCCTTCCTCGATGGTGCCTCTTCCTTGCGACGTGGTGTCTCCTTCGTGTGATGGCGTTTTGTCTCTTTTAGCGGCCTTCGGTGGTGTGGCGTTTTATCTCTCCGCGGGCTTCGGCGGCTTCTTCTATCCCCGGCGGTATCTCCTTGTTTCCCTTCGGCGGTTTAAACTTGCGGCGTTTTGTGCTTTTTATGCGGCCTTTGGTGGTTTCCACCGCACGGTGGTGCCACCTGCGTGTCCACCGTACGGTGGTCAATTTTTTTCCCTTTTTTTTTTTCTTTTTTTTTTTTTTTTTTTTTGAATTTTTCTTTTATATATACTTTTTTTCCAAATTTTCTAATTTTTTGGAGCGGCTGACTAACGGGGGGTTCCCGGTTCCCTCCGTTCGTGATAGATTTTCAGTTTTGACCCGTTGACCGCGTCTGGTATCTCCTTCCCATCCAGTGTCCATAACTTTATCGCCCCGTTCGTGTTGACCTCACGTATCCGGAAGGGCCCTAACCATCGAACTTTGAATTTCCCTGGTTTAATTTCGTTTTGTCCATTATATTTCAAGACTAATTGCCCCGGGGTGAACCTCGCCCGCCGAATGTGTTGGTCGTGCCAATGTTTCCTTCGTTGCTGGGCCACGTCTGTCACCCATTGTGCCATCAGCCTTCGTTCATCGAGTTTGTTTAGGGCATACAGGCGCTCCCTCAGGCTCTCCATATCGCCAAGTTTATTCTCAATAGCAATTCGAAGACTTGGCACCATGAACTCCATCGGTACTACTGCTTCCTGTCCGTACATTAATTGAAATGGTGTCTGGCCCGTCGTTACTTTCTAGGTGGTGCGGTATGCCCATAAAACCGACGGTAGTCACTCCTCCCAATCTTCCTTTTCTACCCCGCACGACTTATAGATGACTGAAACCAGAATCTTGTTGGTCGCCTCCGCCTGGCCATTGGCCCTCGGATAATACGGATTGGACAAGGAGTGAAAAATTTTGAACTCCGTCGTGAGGAGTCTCACCACATGGTTCACAAAATGGCCTCCTCTGTCACTGGTTATCTGGAGCGGAATTCCATATCTTGTGATAATTTGTTCATAAATAAATCTGGCTGTACTCACAGCGGTGTTATTAGGTAGGGCCCGTGCTTCGACCCATTTTGTCAAGTATTCCGTAGCTACCACGATGTATGTACATCGCCGCGGTCTGCTGACTTTTAAAGGCCCCACAAAATCAAGCCCCCAACGTTCGAATAACTCTTGTGCCGCTGAAGGGTTCAATGGCATGAAGTCTCGTTTTAGTGGTTTTCCGGCCCTCTGGCATGTATCACAGCTTCCGACCCATTCTCTAGTGTCGCTGTGTAGCGTCGGCCACCATAGTCCGGCTAACAGTACTTTCCTGGCCGTCGTGTCCGGCCCCATATGACCTATGGGTCCTTCGTGTGCTTCCTTCAAAATCCCCAGTATCTCTTCCTCCATCACGCATCGGCGGAGTACTTGATCTGTCCCCATTTTGTAAAGGAGTCCATTGATCAGTTGGAACGTTCGGCTCCTTAGGACCAATTTGCGTCGTTCCCCTGGTGGCATGTCCCGAGGGAACTGGGACGTCGATAGGTACTCGCCAATATGAGTGTACCAGGATGGTAAAACCGCAATCCGGAATAAGTGCGCATCCGGGAAATCATCATTCACCCCCTCCGCTCGTTCTCCCGACTTGATTCGTGACAGTTGGTCAGCGATCACATGGCTCTTCCCTGGCCGTACTATAATGTTGAATGTGAATTCTTGCAGTAATAACAGCCACCGACTCACCCGTCCTTGAATAATAGGTTTATTCACCAAGTACATCAAAGCTTGGTGGTCTACATAGAAGGTGAAGGGTGTCGCCAACAAATAATGCCGGAACTTCTGTACTGCGTAAACCATGCCGAGCGCTTCCCGTTCAGTTGTACTATAATTCTTCTCAGCTTTCGAGAGTAGTCTACTGGCGAAGTAGACCGGGTGATCCAACCCATGATCCCCAACTTGTGCTAATGTTGCACCTATTGCATAGTTGGAGGCGTCGACGTGCACATGAAATTCTCTGTCCCAGTTTGGGTAGGCCAATATTGGTGCCGCCAACAGTCGTGATTTCAATTCTTCGAAGGATTCCGACTACGCCGTTCCCCATACGTACAGTTCCCCTTTTCTTGTGAGGTTATCCAGGGGGTAAGATATCTGGGAGAAATTTTTTATAAACCTTCGGTAATATCCGATGTGTCACAAAAAAGATTTTACCCCTGAGACATCCTGTAGAGGTTCCATCTCCACAATCACCCGAACTTTATCCGGGTCTGTTTTAAGTCCCGCTTTACACACTATGTGCCCGAGTAGTCTACCCTGAGGTACCATGAATCTGCATTTCTTAGGGTTCAGTGCGAGTCGTGCCCTCCGGCACCTGTCCATACATTCTCCCAGTGCCTTCAGATGCGTCTCCTCCCCGTTGTAGATGGACCAATCATCTAGGAACGCCTTGAAGTTACCCACGGACATCTTATAAAAAATATGGAGAATTATTCGTTGGAACGTTGCCGGAGCATTGCAGAGACCGAAGGGCATCCGGTTGTAAGCATATACTCCGTCCTCCACCACAAATGTCGTCTTCAGCGTATCTTCCTCCGCTATTGATATCTGATTATAGCCGGGAAATCCATCCATAAATGAATAGATTTCATGGCCGGCCACCTCTTCAAGAATGGAGTCCGTGAACGGTATGGGAAATGGATCTTTGATGGTAACTGCATTGCGTCGCCGGAAGTCGACACAAATCCGGATCTCGTTACCATCCTTTTTGAGAGATATTACGATGGGGGATACCCATTCGCTATTCTGTACCCTAAAGATAATCTTGGCCTCCAGCATTCGTTCAATCTCTTTTTGTACTTTTGCAGCATAGTTTTTATTCATCCTGTACGATCGCTGCCATACTGGTACTGCACCTGGTACCAACAGAATACGATGAACGCATAACTCCGGTGGGACTCCCTTCAAATCCTTATAAGTCCATGCGAATACATCTTTGTACTCGGTGAAAATCTTGAATGCGGCCGTTTTCAGTACTGGGTTCCAATCATCTCCTACCAAGATGATTTTCTTATCCGTCTCCGTACCTAGATTCAAAGGTTTCAGCGTCGGTTCTTCATACTTCATGGCCTCCTTGTTTCTAAATTGATGTGCGGGTACGGTGTCCATTGTGGCTTCTCCTTCCTTATACTCCCCGTATTCTGGAGGATATTGGTCTGGCTCCTCTCCTTCGACGCTTAATACGTTGCAGGAGGGTGAGAACATCTCATAGTCCTCCTGCTGCCAATGGAACAATCCATTTAGTGAATCTATATCATCCTCCGAACAGCAACCTCCGATTTTTAATATGCCTTCGGCATCTGGGTCCATCCCCTCTCTCCCTTCGTCTCGTGGGTCATTTTCCCTCTCGGATTCAGATCCCGAGGAAGAGGCAAGTTCCTCGCTCACCAACTGCGTCCGGAGATCAATAGTGAATTTCTTGCCTCCGCTCTCCATCGAGAGTGTATTTCGTTTCCAGTTGTGGTTTGCTTTGGCTGCCACCAACCATCCTCTTCCAAGTATGGCGTCGTACCCTTTCTGCTTCAATGGAATGACCACGAAGTCGAGTACAAAAGGTTGTGCACCCACGGTGACTTGCTGTGCCATCAACATGCCGAGGGGTTTAATCCCGTGCTGGTCTGCACCTAGCAGATTAAACGTAGGTGGCCACAGAGTGGGCTTTCCTAGCTTTTTCCATGTGTCCTCCGGAAGGACATTTACTCCGGAACCGCCGTCTACTATAGTATCTGTCAAGATGGTGCCCAGGATGCCCATCTCCACCACGGCTGGGTGTCGGCCATTGTTGACGGTAAGTACAACTGGATTTGTTGCCGAGTTTCCTAGTATGGGAGCGTCCATGTCTCCCGGTTTGGGTTTATCAACCTTTGTGCCCAACAACATTGTCCCCAGTTGTGGTATGGTGTGTAGGAGGTCTTCTAGTTTCACAGGTACCTCCATTTGGAGCATCTGCCGTACAATGTTCCTCTCCGCGTCTGCGCAGTAGGGTCCAAATGACTCGTGTGTCTCTCCCCGTTGGGCTTTCATAGCCCTTTCTACTTCCTCCCTTGCCTCCGTCATTCTCTGCTTCTCCGTGCGGGGATGGGGGTATCGGGCTTCCTTTGCCTGCCCTCGGGTAAAGAGCAAGGATGGCTTCTTTACCCCGTGTGTTGCCTTCTATATCAATCAAATTGGCCCCTACGCCAGACTTCGGACAATCGGCATCTTCATGGTCACCGGGCCCACACCACCGACATAGCTTTTGAGCGGTGTCTTTGTTATTACACTCTCGTGCGTAATGACCCCATTGATTGCAAGCCCTACATTGAATCATCGGGCGTCCCTTCGCATCATATTGGACCCTGTTTCTGGTGGAATTATTATTATTCCCCCGTCCGCCTCGTCGGTTTCCTCGCTAGCCTCCGGAAGATGCATTATTGTTTGAATCCGTTGTGGAGGGCTGCTCATGTGCAAAGAGCACTTGCTGGTTACGTACCTTTAGATTGTATGGGCATTCCTTCGTAGAGTGTCCCATGATCTGCCAGATGTCACAGAATGCCTTCTTGGGACAGGCACCCTTTGCGTGGCCGCTCTCCTTACAATCCGTGCACCATAGTTCATCATCCTTGCCTGTGGTCCCCTTCATTGTCTTAAACTCTTTTAACATCCGTTCCATATCCTTCTGAAGGGCCGTGACTTTCTTCTTCGGCTTTTCATCACTGCTACTCTCTTCTTCCGACGTATCATCTTCAGAGGATGACGAAGATCTATTCTTCTTCTTTTTGGCCGTCTTATTTTCACTTTCCAAGTCCATGGCCCGGTTGTATGCATCATCGTAGGATGTCGGAGGCACAATTTTCATCTTTCGTCGTAGCTTAGGGTTTAGACCCTCGACAAACCACCGCTTCTTTAAGCCATCAGTTGGTTGGCTTTCCATCTTTCCGACTAATTCCTTTAGCCGGCGGCCATATGCCCGTACGGTCTCCTTCTTTCCTTGCTTTGTTCCATAGATTTCGGAAACTATCTCATTATCATCTCGGAGAAGCCGAAATTCCTTTTCGAATGCTTTCTTCAATTCATCCCACGTAGTTACCCCAGTTTTATCCAAATCTGAATACCAGTCAATAGCCACTCCTCTCAGTGTGGCGGGGAACTGCTTCATCCATTCATCCTGGTCAGTCACTCCATTGGCTGTCCAGATGGTTTCGCATGTACGGCAATGCCGTGCGGGATCATCTTTGCTATCCCCGTTGAATTTGGGCAACTTCTGTTTGGTCGCCATTGATGGAAATCGTCTACTTGGAGGTGGTTGTGGCTGTGTCTGCCCTCCGGCGCTGCTCCCTCCGATGCCGCTGATGTCTCCTGTGGTGGTGACCAAAGGTGCGGTGTTCTGCCTTGTACCTACCGTGCAGTTACTTCCTCCGATGCCGCTGATGTCTCCTGTCGTGGTGACCGAAGGTACGGTGTTCTGCCTTGTACCTACCGTGCGGTTAGCTTCCCCTTCGTCGTCACCCGTGGTCGGCTTCCTTCGGTGATCCTCCCTTTGTGGCGCTTCATCGTCACCCGTGCCCGGCTCCCTTCGGTGATCCTCCCTTTGTGGCGTGAGAGATAAGTTTTTGAACCGATCTCGAGTCTCTTCAACTAGTTCTCTCCGTAACCTAGTTTCCTCCAAAAACTCTTCAAGGCTTCTCGCTCTACCGTAGTCTGGCGACGCGTAGAAATTCCCCTCGGCTTCTGCACCTTCCGTGACACCTCCTTGGTTCCCTTCGGGCAACCCTTCGGTAGGTCGTCCTTCGGCAAGTTGCCTCAGCCTCCGTCTACGTTCTACACGTCGTTCCAGAATCAAAGCCTTCTGCGCAGCCTCCCACTCGTCGGTTTCTAACTTCTTATTTCTGTCTTTATTCAGTAAATTGGGCATTAATTGTGGTACAATTTCATGTTTCACAACACATAAATCAAAACACAACACGTCTTTATTAATTCATTCTTTTGTATACAATCAACATAATTCTTTTTCTAACAGTGTTCTTTATTTCTCTCCCTTCACAAATTAAGGATTATTTGTCCTTCGTCGGTCTTCTCTACGTCCGTCATCGTGGCGCTCGTGAAATTCTCGTAAGATTTGTTGTCGTCGGTTCTCCCGGTAGGTGTCTTCTCTGCGGTTTTGAAGAGCCAAAAATGCTTGAGCCAGAAGGTTAGGCAAATTGCTCATCAACCGATTCACCGCTGGGCTTACACCAAGCGTGCTCCACACAGCATCCTCTGGAACAGCCTCAATGGTGGCTTCCCTCCGTACGTGTGTTTCGATGGCCGCCTGAAGAATGCAAGAGAAATCTTTTGTGAGTGCTCGTTCTCCTTCGAACAGTTCTTGGTGATTTTCGTCAGGGTTACTGCTCGTCCCCTCGGGCAATGGTTGTCCCATTATCCTTGTGCCATGTAGTATATTCCCGTCCCTCCCGAAATAATTTCGGCAGCGGCGCCAAATTTTTACCTCACTGGGTAAACAGGAAGAATACAGAAACTGGACAGCAATGCACAATGTAATTACAAAAGAAGTACCAGAATACGCTTTCCATTAATGTCAAAAGATCTTCATATTATAATCCGTAGTCAATATTACATGTCCCCCAACACCCGGAGGTGGTACAATATATGACAGTCGAAGGGGTGCGACACAACCGTCGCGACTCCAACTACCTACCCGTCGGCTAACTGACTATCAATAATTAACATTACTAAACTATACATATTTTCCGATAACATCACCTCCTTTCATTTTAGCATTTCCTTCTTCCCTTTCCTTTGCAAGCTATTAGGATAGGTTTAGGAGTAGAATTTGGAGTGTTGAGTTGGTTCAACACCTACACTTTCATAAGTGCTTTTGCAGCTATTGCATTCTCCTTAAGAGAATGTATGCTCTAGTTTCTAGTTTCCCTCCAAGTGTTGGCATGCACATGTTTTGGGTCCTTCCAATGACTCAGTGCCCAATGGATTCTCAAGGCTTTTGGATTCTACGCTTAGCAGGCAAGCAACCCACAGAGGTCGCCAAAATGTTGTCATTTTTATGACGTTCTTAGTCCATCAATAAGAACCGATCAGAGATATGTTCCACAGACCAACATTGCCCCAATGATCAAGGACAAAGCCAATGTAAGCATGAAGAGTTAAGTGTTGTTTGTCGGGAGGCAAGTTCCAAGACTTTTCCTCATAACCCTAAAATCCTAGAACCCCCAAGTTCCAAGCCTTTTCCTCATAACCCTAGAATCCCAGATTCACCAAGTTCCAAGCCTTTTCCTTATGACCCCAGAATCCTGGAACCCCCAAGTTCCAAGCCTTTTTCTCATGACCCTGGAATCCCAAAACCTCCAAGTTCCAAGCCGTTTCCTCATGACCTTGGAATCCCAGAACCTCCAAGTTCCAATCCTTTTCCTCATGACCCTGGAATCTGGAAACCCCCAAGTTCCAAGACTCCTGTCCCCTTGCAGCAGGACCCGACGTCTGACTTTCGATGACTTGCAACACTTCCAGATGACATGATCAACACTCAAGGCTCTTATTGCTCCACAAACCCATGCAACTTGTCTAATTTCATTCATGGAGCTATAGGGGCGCATTTAATGCTTTTTGCAAGGTTGCCATTAGGTGGAGTCCAGGCCATGCTTATTTATGGTTACATGATGGCCTTCATGTCAGGCCTACATGCTTTGACTTTCGAATGTCAGACAATCCACTGTAATGTCCCCTTCCTTGTGATGTTGCATTCAGTGGTCCATTGGCCTATTCCGGAGACCTGTAGGCTATGTGGAAAGGTGAATTAAGGGTTCCCATGTTCCTTGGAGTTCCAACCAGACTTGTCAGGGGTGGAATGTCAACTTACTATTTTTAGTAAGTTAGGGTTTGGCTGTCGGGATGGTACAGAGTTGCTAAGCTCGCCAAGCTCTTTGTCTGGTTGTGAAGATAATGATTTTTGGAGCATTATTTCATGACTTACTATTTTTAGTAAGTGGCAGTTTGGGGTATTCTATTTTTGGCAGTCCTAGATTTGGTCTTGTTCTAGCACAATTCAGTGATCCTCATTGCTCAGCCTCAACCGAATTCTGTTGATAATCAGTATTGGAGTTATAAGCGATTTAATTAAATATTATTCTTTATCCTAAGGTTATTATTTAATTATTTTATTACTGATTGATGTTATGGGAATTTGTGCAAAAATTGATATTTTTCCTAAGTCTTGCCTAGGCGAATTATTTAATGGATATAAGGAGACTTTATTTTCGATATACTCCAAAGTTATATCATGCCAAAATCACGGTCTTCTTCCTAGGCACGATTTTTGGACTTGGGAAGTGGGTGCCACTTTGGGTCCACCACATGAAAAGAAACGAAGTTTGAATGAGGAGAATTTGGAGGCAGTTTCATTTGAATTTTAGACTTGAAAAGCTATATAAACAAATTTTTGGCTCCTCATTTGTTTATCCAGAGAAAATATATTGTTATGATGTCGGAATGACTCTAGACTTCTTCCAGGGTGAATACCGCCTAGATCTTTCCTTCCGGTTTCGAGTGTGAGACATCACTCCTAGCTGTGGTTCGAAGTTGTGAGCTATTTGGTGATTTTTTGGTGTGTTGGTGAAGAGTTGTGTGCTGCTGGTTTTTTTGGTGTTGTTGGTGTGTGTTGGCTAGAAGTGTATTTTGCTCGTAGCTATCTGCGTGTTGAGTGCATCATTCTGGGTAAGGGCTTGTTGGAAGCATATCGGAGAGACAAAAATTCTCCTACATTGGTGTGGCATTTGGAGAACTCTCCAATTACAGTTGCAAATCAAACTATTCAACCAAAACGCCATTTCCAGAATTGCCTTGGGTTGCGTGCATCACAGTTGTTGCTCTCCAGTCGCAGTTTTAAGTTATTGATTTGTTTGATTATGTCATATGCTTCATTTGCTTTTGGTTTGGCATGATTCCATTCAGTTTTGAGAGTGTTACAAGCATTTTAGTGGGTTTTGGGATGGTTGGTTCTGCATTTTCATTGTATCTGATTTTAGAACAGCAAGTAGTGTTTATGGTGAGAGTGTGTTAGTGAATTCTTGAGATATGAACTTCATTCTATCTTCTTTCACATCTCTATCTTTGTAAGAATTGCTTCAGTAATACTGACCAATTCATTCTATGTTGCATTTCCCGCTGAACAAGTGGAAGATGATGGCTTAGCCGCCTGTATGTTTTGTAATTCAGTTTTGTCCTCCCACTGAGCAAGTGGTTGAGTGATATTGTCCTCCCGCTGAGATATGCGGTTGAGTGATAGTTTTATGTAAAAGTCCTCCCACTGCATAAGCGGTAGAGTGATTTGGTTCTGTTATGCTCTTGTTACCTTGGCTGGTTTACCGCCAAGTTCTCGTTCTTCATCCCGCTGAAAAGTGGAAGGGGCTGGCTTGCCACCCAGTATTGTATTTGCATTGTAATTTCCAGCGGATTAGTGAGCTTACGAACCCCTTATCACCGTATGCTCTCACCTTCTCACATTGGGCTCTTGGTGATCAGAAGTGGAAGGGTTACTCTTCAGTAGCATTGGGATTATATTTCCTAACTTTAACGGGTGTATTGTACTATTTGGTGTGCTTGAAAACCGAAAAAATAAGTGGGAATATTACATCCACCTTCTAGAAGTACTTTTCTTCTTGGGATTTCCTTGTCAAGGTATGGCCATATTTCTTACATATACACTATGTCAAGTCTGTGCACCTCCCTGCCTTCCTTGACTGGCATTCCTCTGTGCAAGCCAAGGTTAAGGCTTCCTCTTCTTGACCATTGGTCTCTCTTATGTGACCATTTTGCTATATATAGGTTGTTAAGCCTCATTGTAAAGGGTTCTCTCCCTATTGGCTTGAGCTACTCTTTTCTCTTTCACTTCATTTGAAGACTTCAATATTTTTTTGCATTTTTGCAGCTATAAGTTTGACCATTGGCTTCGGAATGAATTGAAATTATCATTCTTGCCTTCTTTCAACTTATGCATGTTGTGTATGTTTTCTTACCTTCATTGTAAGTGTATGTTTTGTGGCTTTCTCTCACGTATATGTTGTGTTAACTTGTTTCTGAGTGTAACTTGTTGGAAGTCTTCTCCCTTTTGACATTCAACAAATTCTGACCTCCATATATGCATTTGGGGTCATTCATGCAACTGTAGTTTGTGCATCTCCTGGGTATTTCGATTGGTTCTTTGTGTCATTTCTAGGTGGGGAGAGGAACATTTCTTATCTTGGTGCATCACCTCCTTTCATTTTAGCATTTCCTTCTTCCCTTTTCCTCTGCAAGTTGTTAGGATAGGTTAAGAAGTAGAATTTGGAGTGTTGAGTTAGTTCAACACCTGCACTTAGATTGAGAAGGAATTTGACCCTCTCTGGAGATTCAAACCCCTTGTGCAAGGTCCCACACTTCGGGGTTGTTTCCATGTTTCACAAGGTTGCTGAGTTAACTCAGCAAGAGTGCAAAACTTTTGTGACAACAGTAAGTGTTGATGTGTGTTTTGTGACACTCTCCAACACAGAATAAAATACAAAGTATTCTATCCTCTCTTAAAACAAGGAAACCTCAAATGCTAAACAATGTGATCAAATAAGGCAACCCCAAGGTTGACAATGTGACTTTGCAATGGATAGATTCAACGAATGATGTGATTTTTTTGTCTACACAAAGAGACTTACGCTTTCATTGGAATTGGAATACTAAACTGACTTGGACTTCAAATAAAAGATATAAAAGGACAAGTTTAGAGAAATCTAAGCTAAACCTAAGGACGATGATGATAATAGATAGTGCTTAGATAGATGGATTCCATAAATTAAGCTTTGCTTTGCCATGAGGAAACAACTACACAAAACTAATGCAATCTCCAAAGGTAAAGAAGGATTTTCATATTGTAAAACATTCATCCAAAGACCCAATACTAGCACAATCCAAATGAATATCCACAATCAAACTATTGCTAAATTAGGCTCAGACTAACCATACATTGCAATTTGCAATCAACAAACTACCAATGGTATGAACTAGAATTCCATCAAACATCTTCACATTTCTTTGTTACAATCAATGAACTTCAACTAGAATTTGAGAAGTAGAAACCATGCAAAATATTGAAACAACACATAAAGATCCACCATATCTTCAATGAAAATTATGTATTTATTTCAACATGGTCTATAATAGGCTGCCCTATCTGTCGTAATTTTTTTTGTTGACCCTGCTGTAGGTATTTCTTCAAACAGTTTGCTAGCATTCAATAATGGTCTGATTTTAATTTGTCTCTGAAAAATTCATTTGGTTTAATTGCCCTGTGCATTTTAATTGTTCTTCGTGCATTCAATCATTCACGAGCTCATTGACAATAAATCTTACAATGAACAACTAAACTAATGAACATTGTTTTGGCATTCCATGCAGTTGTTAATAATTCATATCAGGACAACTAACAGAAACATTGATATTGTTTACAATTTTTTCCAGCATTCACCAAGATCTCCTTCACTATTCTTTCTACTTAAGTACAATACTGTTCATTCAAATCGATTACACAAATAATAGATACAGCTACAAGAGTATTAGCTGGGAACCTAGGATGAATTAGTTTGTTGTGTCTCCTTGGGTTCTTTCGTCCAGCAGTTATCGTCACTCACAACAGCGGTAACCTCCTGAATTCCACACCACTAAATTGTAAAAGACCCCAACGATTCCCTGCCCTTGTTCTCTTCACCACGTCCAGCACCTTTTCAATTTTTTGCCACACAAGTTTGTTTCCAGCGAGTTGGAAGCTATATTATGGTTGACAATGGAGGAATGTACACATCCAACCCATGTGGCAATCACACCCAGCTCTGGTACATGGTTTGTGCCCAGCAAATAAAGAAGTTCACACCCAGCAATAGGTGAGCATCACGCCCAGCAAGAAGTGCAAATCACACCCAACAATGACTAAGTTCGTGCCCAGCCAAAGGTATAGATTATGCCCAACAAATAATGAAGTTTGTGCTTCAGCCAGAGGTGCTAAATACGCCCAGCAAGAGTAACTATTTCGCCCAGACAGAGTAATACTAACGCCCCAGCACCTGTGAATATATTCCAGCTTCACTATCGATCAATAACTCACAGAAAGCTTAATCACCTGTGTATATCACCAAACTCGGTTGTGCTGTTGAAAGAATGAACCCTTTCTTCTGCTACGTCAAGCAAAAGTCTGTGACCCTACGCCTTTGCAATTCATGAAATGGTTCTTCCTATCCCGTGTCTTACTTCTAACTGGGAATAACACCTATTTGGCTAAAAATCAAGACTTTAGCTGTTAAGATATTAATCTCTTACCCAATTGCAATTTACTGTGTTTCCTCCATGCTTGAGTTGCCATCATAAATTACCACCTCCATTATTTCCCATATTTTGCCTTCCACAAACGTGGGAAATGTTGCCAATGAGGGTATACATCCCTAAAAGCCAAAAGATTGCCAGATTTTTCCAGAAACTCAGTTTCACTATTTCCAAGAACACAATTTCCAAGATGTCTTTTCCAGCATTAAATGCCCTTATTTATGACCTCGTTTTAGCTCCAATTCCAATGCGTCCAAAATGTGGGATAAATAACTTCCTTTTAAAATATCACTTCTCACTTAAGTGAATAAAGTGTACATTTTAAAAATAAAGTGACTTTATAAATAAATGTACTTTAATTTAATAGTCACTTTATTAATTTATAAATGTTTTCATATGAACATTTAGAATTTTGAAATTTTCCTATATATTTTAAATTTTTCCTATATTTTATATAGCCATCCCCTGTCGTCCCCAAATTTGGCAAAAAAATTTGCTGTCCCAGAAACGCGTCCCGCCGTCCCCTGTCGTCCCCGTCCCGGAAACTTGGGGTGTTGGGTGTTATTTTTCTGTTGACTTGCCGAGTTTGGCGATTTTCAAATCTCCGTGTCAAAATGCCCAAAGGCTACACTGCTGCCATATAGTTTCATTGTCAAAATTATGAATTAAATTAATAAATTTAAAATTTAATTAATGTTAATCTTTTAATTTTTTTAATTTTTAATAACAATTTGAATTAATAAGGGGCCTACATTAGAAAATTTAAATAAAAAATTGAAAATACAACTTTTTAAATTTTTTTAATATTTTTTAAGGGCCTTAGAATGGGGGACGTCTAGCCGTCCCCAGGACGGATTGGGGACGTCCCAGCCGTCCCTAGCCATCCCCGAGACGTACGGACGTCCCCCAGAGCTAGGGAAGGCATTCCCCCGTTTCAGGGACGTCCCCTCAAAAAACAAGGCAATTTGGAGACGGGGGGGAAACGTCCCCTGGCCGTCCCCAAGTCGCCGAAACGTCCTCGGGACAGGGACGGGGGTTTTCAGGTCGGGGACGCGTCCCCGGGTAACTCTGTTAATTTAAACTCCCTTTTTCCTCTAAAAATGCCTCTTTCAATAATATAATAATATTTTGACACTTAGGGTCATTGTTTTATGCGCCCAAGATTTAAAACCTTTCACCCCGGTTCCAACGAGCTATAACACTAAGGTTGGAATTAAATATTTTAATTAAATTTAAGCAACCTTCGTAAAATAATTAAAATAACTCATTAATGCACCAAATTTGCGAAAACTTGTTAGAAGACATCAGAATCAAGTTCTGATCACACCGGAGTGATCCTGATGACAGATAATAGCAAACGAGGCCGATTGGGCGGCTTACTAAAAATAGACGGCTTCTCCAAGATTCTTGGAGACCAATCCAAAGGCCATAAATCACTTCAGAAAGTGTCGTATAACTCCAATAAACCAACTGAGCTCATCGGAAACAACAGATTACTCATCTGAACAAGCTAACATGAACCCAGAGTGTTAGCTACTAAAGCTTGCTAGAGAACTTGAAAAATTGGGGATATTACATGGTCTTGGCAACAATCTCTGATCTCCTCCTCCTAATACTTCTAACTCTTGCTCTATTAACTATTAACCCTTACAAATGAGAAGGACAAGCCTTATATAGACTTCTTAATTACATATGAAGGGCCCAAATTGATTCTAAATAAACAACCAAGATAATTTTATGAAACCCTGAAGTGATGTAGTTACAACTAACACCTCATTACATTTAATATTCTTCAAAGAGAAAATTACAAGTCCTTAAATGTACATCTTTTTGAGTATAAGGAAAATGAAAACTAACATAGCCTCAAGGGCATAATTTACAAGGAGTAGACGATGACATTGCATTTAATGCATCCACATGTCCACTTGTTGATGAGTCACGTTCAATGAATCTGGACATGTTGACCCTTGAATTATTTGATTGGTTGGAGATGAGTGGGCGACACCTTAGCATGTACATCTTGTTAACTTTCTCCTTCATCATAAAGAAAGCCTTTGCATCTCTATCAATATCTCTTGATACTCAACATTATCCGGTCTTTTGATTGATTGTGATGGTTCATATTCCCAAATTGCATCATCTCCTTGAATGTTCTTCTTCATCTTCATAGTAATCCTTCTTCCTTTTTGGAATTCTTCTCCTTGGATGTCATCTTGTCTTGATCTTTTTGACGTAGTTGTATCCTCCATTTTGTAATGTTCTTCCTTGTCTTCTCTCACGTTCTTGAGTCCCTCTCCATCGTAGAACAATCCTTCTCGATCATTTAACTCGTTCCCTTGCATCAATCCTGAAAAGAAAACATACCTTGAATCATGATTGTGAATAGAATTCTATTTGATTGAATATAAGCATATCATGATAATAAAATGAGAGTTCAAGACCTCACATTTTCAATTCGTGTTGAAAAATTCTAAAGGTATTTTCATGTCAATAATTCTTCAAAATGTTGTGAAATACACTTGCATCTTAATGTAACAAACTCATTTGGATTTGTAAAGTATTATCAATAATTGGCAGAAAATGTTTCACAATCCCTTCAAAAATCTGGAAATAACCTTTGTCTTCACCCTTTTCATAAAATTCCTAGAAAATTGAGGCTTAATGACATTCCGATTTTACCTTCAACTTGGAAAATTCTGGAAATGTTGTTCAAATCTGGGAAAATGCTCAGGTCTTCTTGTAAATCAGTAGTCTTTTAGTTTCCTTTCACAAATCATCTTCTCTCAACCTTCAATGTCAACATTCTTCTTCTCTTGTTCAACACTTTAACTTCAAATTCTGATTTTCCTTGCATAAATTTGCACCTATCTCCTGCTGAACTTGCTCTTATTCTCTACTCTTAATATCAACATCTTACCCTTTTCATTCAATGCATGCTTGGAGTTTGATTTCCTTGCATTCAATTCTTGAATCTGCTGGAAATAGCTCTTCCTCTGCCTTAAATCGCTCTAATTTGCTTGGATTATTCTACATTAATGTGGACATGATTGTTTTGATCCTTCTTTAATAGGCATGTCATAACCCCTCTTTGGACATGGGATTATTGTAATTAAATAAATATGATAATTAAAACATTTATTAATTAACATTTAATAATATTGGAAAATAGTCTCATTTATGAGACTTCACGATTTTCCTCTAAAGTGAGAGGGTTGGCATAACCCCACATCCTGGTGATGTAATGTCATGTCCCCTCCTTGATCATTATATATAGCATAATGAAACAATTATTATAATTAATTAATATAATAAATATTAATGAATGATTATTTGAAATTATTAAAAATTTATTTATTTATTAAATATTATTATTTAATTTATAATTAATTCTGTAATCATATAAATGAAATCAGAAATAAATTTAAAAAAATATAATAATAAACATAAACATAAATCCAAGAATATAAAAGTGATAACAATATGTATATTGATCATTTATTGTTTATAGAAATAAACAATAATAGAGTTTGCTTAACACTGACTTATTAATATTAAAGACAAAAAACGACCCTTCCCTATGATCGGATGACTACCATAAACCGAAAGGACGTCGAGTTACCTAGCGAAAAGTGAAATATTAATATAGACGATTTGATCTCCTCTGCTACGAATCTCCGTTTACAAGCACCACGATATTAAGGGTCAAGTATTGGACTTTGCGGTAACTGGATCTTCCATTATTGTGTGAATACTCCATTTTGAGGGTATGGATGCACGTAGAAGTTTCGAGCCAATATCGGAGATTTGTGCATGACATCTAAACAGGTTATTGTCTTTGCCAGCTGTTGGAGATGGTCATCTTCTCTGAAGAAGATTATTATAGAAACGACTACTAATCAAACAATCGATAAATGAACAAGAAATTCAATAAGATACGAACTCAATACTGGGCGAGTTCATATCCTATGATACCATTATTGACTTCAATAGCAGTGATTGAAAAGACAAGACAATGAATAATCATTTCTAAGGACGTGAATAAAGCAATAATAATTTTCAGGGATCTTATGTCATGAATTATCGCTTTATGAATGATAGCGGAGAAATTAAATAAGAAAGTAGCCGCTAAAGACCTCCTCACATTGATAGCAGATTTATATGTTTGGCATTAATACTGCAAACAAATGTTACAGACATATTAAGTAATATCGAGTTCAGGAGCAGACAATGAGTTGGATGGTAATGATGTTTACTTAAGCAAGGGAATCGAAATATCAACTAAACTAACAAGACAAGTGATACCATCAATCATTTCTTATGCCATTAAGACTAACGATGAGCATCACTGATGAAAGCAAAGATTATCGATTTAAGACGAGCGATTACATTAATCATAAAGAAAAATGTGATTTATTAATGATGGATTACAATGCATTGGTTAATAGGAAATTAGCGGTCAAAATGGATTATATTAATCTTAAATCATAAAGTAATGCGAAGAGAGAAGAAGAAAATTATCGACAGTGATTATCTTAAGATGGTCAAACATACATGTGTAGATTAAGTTAAATCGATTTGCTATGAAGAGGTATGATATTAAGGAAGTGTAATCATTGACAAAGGTTATGACTGTTCACCATAAGTTGCAACCATTTCGTGTCAAGGATATTTAAAGAAGATGGAATTCATTCCATTGAGGGAGGGATATACTATGCAGACCTACGTGGAGGAAATCGACTATGGGTTAGATTGTTGAACATAAGGATCGTCCAGATCAGATCTGAACTGTTATTAATTAACATCTTTATTCTTGCTGGTGCGTATGGGAATTTGTTTAATATGTATGCTTATATATATATGAAGTTCGATAATGTTCTTCTACAGAATATAATAATAATAATAATAATAATAATAATAATAATAAAATAGTAATATAATAATAATAATAATAATAATAATAATAATAATAATAATAATAATAAAATAGTAATATCAGTATGGACTGCAATATGATGACAGCCAAACTTAGTTACACATACAGTGGCAGACCAGATTTGACGTGCGTCAGATCTGTCTGCCTTTACAACCACTGAATATGGTGATGATTCCTGATTTAAGCAGCAGTATATTAATAACTTATATAATAAGTAATTAGTAGATACATAAATATCACCAAAACAAAGTATTTATTAATTGATTGATAATAATAAGTATTTATTAATTAAAAATTAATAAATGCATAAATGATTTATAAATCTAAAATATGAATAATTATTTAGTATGGTGAGATAGCTAGTACTTGATGGACTAAAGAAAAGGTAGAACATCCTAGGTTGGATTCATGTTAAGATAGTTTTGTCTCTTAATCGATTTAGTTAAGTTATAAATATATTGGAAATCAATTAATTACGGTTAAAACTGTCTTGAACCAAGTAGGGGACATTACAAGGCACTCCATGTAGCACTTGCATTCTTGATAAGGAGGTCTGCCAAGCTCACACTTTTCCTTACTTTTTAAACTTGCAAATTTACTTCCTCTTTATATCAAGTCGGCCTCCACATTCATTGATGCTTGCATTTCATCTTTCTTCACACATTTGAGGGGATTTTTTTCTTCAATCTAGGTCGGCCCTTTTCACTTGACACGTTTTACCTTGAATGCCTATTAATATAAGCTGAGCGCTCACATTTTTCTCACACAAATTTAACTTGTATTCATACATTCCCATGCGGATTTCTGCCCTAGCTTGGATTTTGCAGCGTGATTTTACCTCTTTTTTGCATTTTAGGGCAGAATTTCAAGTATGCATGCATAGCTGGGCAGGATTTCACAGTCATGTATTGTTGAGCGAGATTTGCACTTTGTCATGTATTGTAGGTCAGAACTGCAAGTGATGTATGCATGGAATTTTGGTTGAACTTATCCCTCACTTAAGCATTTTCAGGCATAAATCAGACTTGCTAAAGAAATTTCCCAAGCAGATTTGAGACGTGTCATTGCACTTTGGAGCAGATTTTACAAACAATGCAACATTCTTGATTAGATTTACAAAGTTTCTTGACAATTTAGGGTAGAGTTTGATTTGATTTCACCTCTAGGCATAGATCACATACAAATAGAGAATCCCCATCAAAGATTTCATGTCATTAGGATCTGCACTTTCAGTTCATTTCAGGGATCTCATGCAGTTGGGAACTGAACTACACCTTAATTTTGGAAATTTTGGGTGTTCCAGAACAAAAAATTTTCATTTCACGTAAGGCATTCATTTTCGGAAATTTTGGGTAGTTAGAAACAGAACTTTTCACCAATTTCGGTATTTTCATTAATTATAAAGGCCCTTTACTGGGTATTTTCAACCAACATCCCGTAAAAAGTTACCAAAATCATGAATGAAAATTATTGGTTATGTTTACTGAAAATATTGATAGAAACAAAAATTTGAGAACTGTAATATCCATTGTAGAGTCCAATCACAATCAAGATCAAGGAATATTATCAAACACTTATCATGCTTCCCAATATACATCTACACCCATTAGGCAATTTCGCAAACAGTTGGCACACAAGCCTTATGCTGATAATAAATCTACTTCAATGCCTAAAACTGATTACAAGGATGATGCAAACTACCTCCATTTACAGTGCTAATGATGTTGATTAAGACAGCAGACAATACTAACATGAAATTGTGAAGCTATTACAACATAATCATCATATATGAAAACCTGGAAATGATGGCAGCCCACATAGGTGGGTCGATTCCTCTCAATGACCTTGCTTTTGTCTTCAATGATGAGGCGCCTAGACTCCCAACCTCCCAGCAATGCTTCTCTAATTTATTCAGAAATTTTGGTGGTCTCTAATGCCGAAATTGAACTAACCCCAGGGCACATATCCCACATGAGGTACGGCTGGGATATACAACAGCTGTACGACCTGTTAAGGAATGTCAACACCTTGCAAAGGCCTGTGCAACTCTTGCTCTCCAATCTGATTATTAAACTTCTTCAATCTGCTGATAAAACTCTCTGTATTACCCTCCAATTTGCCCTAATAGAATCTATGTATGAAGCTCTCCTGCATGCCAAATTCAATGGATATATCAACACCTCAAATGGCTACAACACTAAAGAATTGATGCTCTTCAATGGCTGACTGAAATCAGAAACCCTTGGCTTCTTCTCCCAAATTCATAAAATGAAGAAAATGGCTCAATAAAATGAAATCGATTTTGGCTTGAAGACTTATATACTCCTCATAAGTTCAATTTCCAAGGAAAAGCATTTAAATAACCTTTAAAATGTTATTTCATTTCATACTTAGGAAATCTTTTCATTTTTAATTAATAATGGACCCAAAATTAATTGTATTAATGGCCCCCTTTTCAATGATGAATTGACCCTCAAGATATTCAGTTATAACTTAATAATATGACCCTTTTAATAATTAATTATTATTTGAGCCCATCAAACATTAATAACTTCTTTAATATTCACTATTTCTCAATCCCATTTGAACCAGGGGGTCAGCGACTGCATCCACTATCCATCTGACTGCCTTACTTAAAATAGAAAGGGTCCCTCTCGATCAACCTCTGACTTACTATAAATAGTAAGTATATGAAACTGAGCCCAAAAAGTCCAATTTGAGCCAAACGAAGACCAAACTAGAACATACTGAATTCTAGAGAAGACAAGAACCTCCATTAACCAAGCCTCTATCTCAGAAGACCCTCTATCCACAATTATTAGCCTACGAGGGTCAGAATGATAGGCTAATCACTCAAAAATAGGAACGAGCTAAAAAGGGGAAATTACAAGAACTAACCAGGTAGAAATGACAAGATGAAATGTAATGTCCCCAACTTGGTTCAAGACAGTTGTAACCGTAATTAATTGATTTCCAATATATTTATAACTTAACTACATCGATTAAGAGACAAAACTATCTTAACATGAATCCAACCTAGGATGTTCTACCTTTTCTTTAATCCATCAAGTACTAGCTATCTCACCATACTAAATAATTAATCCTATTTTTGCTTTATAAATCATTTATGCATTTATTAATTTTTAATTAATAAATACTTATTATTATCAATCAATTAATAAATACTTTGTTTTGGTGATTTAATAAATATTTATTAATTTACTAATAATTACTTTTTGTTATATTAATATTAACTATAATTATTATATTAATATTTATTATTATCAATATCTATATTTAGGATCCTTATATTATTCCTTATATTGAATTGAAAATATATATATAAATAAAGAAATGAATTAAATTATATAATCAATTATTTATGTATTTGCTAATAATCTATTATATAGATTATTAATACTACCATTGCTTCAAATATTATTGGTTATTAATATTATAGTGGCTAATAATGGTAGACAGAACTGACACATGTCAGATCTGGTCTGCCACTTTCATGAAATTACGTACTGCTATATTACATATTTCCCTCTATGCTAATATTATTGTTTAATTCTGTATAAAGACATTATCGGGCTTCATATATTAGGCATACATATTAAATAGCTTTCCATGCCTACCACCAAGAGAAGGATGTTACTACCCATAGCTCAATAATGGTTCGGATCTGATATGATCAGTGGTTGCAGATTATACATAAATATTTTTTATTACCTATATGATTGTATTAGATTGTTTTTCTACATTCCTTATGCAATCGATTATGTGCCTATAGCCATTACTCTTGTGTGCCATTTTTCCCCACCTCTTACTTTAATAATATGCAACCAGTTTATACCAAAGGCACTTACTCAATAGAGTTGATCCAAACAGGATGAAAAGTAAATAAAAAAATAATCTCCTTATTATTATATAGATATCATCTGATTTACACTCTGTATTTCAGAAATTATTAACAGATTTAATAGTCTGATGCAATGTGTATATAATCAGAAAATTACTGGCTGTCTACTTATATTAGATAAATTGTCTTGTTGTTATTTCATTGTTTACTCTATTCTTGAGAGTGGACGATACATACCTGGTCAGCGCCTTTGTTTGAATTCCCTTTGACTGCTTATTACCACTATCGGGTTGAATAGAATGCAGACGTGGCTGAGGCAGCTTACGTGGTCTCTTCCTATCTTCTTTTTTCCTTCTTTCCTTTCCTCCCCTCCGTACCTTCTTGGAGTGAGATTAAATACCTTGTAGAGTTCAATGGTTGCATCCTTTGATTGTGAATAGACATACCTTTCCTTAATCGTATCTCTTCATGCATGTTTGTTATTTTTCCTAATAGTCTCCTAAAGAATAATCAACACTCAGTAGTTTCATTTGTTAATTAGTTAAGAATGCTTTCTCCGTGTTTGATAATACTTTTTTTTCTTTATTATTTTATATGTATTAAATCTATTAATATTTTAATTATTTATTAATGTTAACCTTATTTAATTTATTTCCTTTTAGTATATTAATTATTATTTAATAAATTTACATTGGTGATACTGTTAACTCCTTCCTTATGATAATCGATATTATTCCTTAATCGCTACTAACCATAACTGATGACTATTATCAAACTACCCATCATCTCCACTCAAACCGTATTGCGTAAGTCCCTACTTGTCGTCTTTCAACCTTAGAGGAAAATCGTGAAGTCTCATAAATGAGACAATTTTCTAATATTATTAGATGTTATTTAATAAATGTTTTAATTATTGTATTTATTTAATCACAATAATCCAATGTCTAAAGAGGGGTTATGACAGTCTGCCCTTCCTGAATTTGCTTGTCCTCAAGCAAAAGTTAATTTCCTCAGCTAAGTCAGCTACCAACATGAGTTAAACAACACAGAGCATATACATGGAAAACACGAAGCATACACGTGGAAAGCACAAAGCATACACATGGAAAACACGAAGCATACATATATGCAAACACGGAGTATACATGTGAATACACACATTGTGAAATTTCCTTTTTGTTAGGAGTAGAAACACAAATCAATACCGGCTTGATGCAAAAACATAAACATTCAATCAAGTTTGTGATCTCAGGTAGAGTATTGAAAAATTTCAAATGGAGTAAATATAATGAGTCTGATTAGCCATATCGACAAAGAGGATAGATAGCACAATGTTTGGATATTTTCCTCAAGTATTAATTAAATGGACACGGCTTAACTCCCTATTCGCCATTAATGAAAAAGAAGAGATTTAGACACAATGAGACGCCCATAGCGCTTATCAGGTCCAAGAGCGGTACACTCCCCCTTGGCCCAACTGATGGCAGACTTTCAGTCATCCACAACGGGTTGCCTACCTGACAGAGGCCTAGTTTCTGTTGACCTCATCGCTCTATCTCTCTCCCACACTAGTGGTGAATGAGAAGTATGCATCACTCCGCAACCTAAAGAAAACATAAAAACAATGAATTTCAACAATTGATTTTTGGGTATGAGTAATTAGCCAGATTCACTTAAGATCATTTGTTTATCAATAAGTCAATTCCCATATTTAGTTCCTAGTGGAATAAAAAGGATAAGCTACCTTAGGATGCCCGTAGCGCTTATCAGGCCCAAGGGCGGTACACTCCCCCTTGGCCCTACTGCCAGAAGCCCTTTGTCAACTGCAGTGGGTGGCCTACCTGACAGAGGCCTAGTTCTTGCTATCCCTGTTGCCTAATTCCTCATCTATCTCACTGGGTTTGGATATGCAATTGCTTTATTTATTTACTTGGTAGTTATCTTGTATCATTCCCACTAGTCCTTAATTGCATAATGCTATTTATTCCTCAAATAGTAGTTGTAGTCTATTTATTAGTTAATTTATTTAAGATTATACTGTTATCAATGAGATAATTCCATACTCATTCCCTAGTGAGACCAAGGAGAAGTAGGTGCAATAGGATGCCCGTAGCGCTTATCAGGCCCAAGAGCAGTACACTCCCCCCTTGGCCCAACTTGTGGCAGATTTTTGGTCATCCACAGTGGGTTGCCTACCTGACAGAGGCCTAGTTCCTGCTATCCCATGGCCCTATTCCCTTGTATCTTACTGGGTTTGGGTATGCAATTTATCCATTCATCATTATTTAATAATTAATCCATGGTTTCTTTATGGGACTAATCCTTGTGATCTTAAATTCACATTAATAATGCAATTCAATATTGACTTGTAATTTCAATAAATATTTGTGTATGCATTAGCCTTCTCCATATTCACTTCCTCAGTGAGATCAAAGGATTTAGACGCAATGAGACGCCCGTAGCGCTTATCAGGTCTAGGAGTGGTTTACTCTCCCTTGGCCTCACTAATGGCAGTCTTACAGTTGCCATAGCGGTTGATGTACCTGACAAAGGCCTAGTTTCTGCTGACCTCATTGCTCTACCCCATTTCACTAATGGTTCATATCGAATTTATTCTCAATTTACATGCTAGCTTATTTGTTATATATATATATATTTTAATTTTATTTTTTTATTTATTTATATATATATATATATATATATATTTTTTTATTAATTAGTTTATTTATTATATATATATATATATTAAGTATTTTAAATGCCACATGGATATGCCTAGTTATCCACAATTCTAATTTGAATTATTCTGAAGTCATACCCATTCAATATCTATTTGGCTGATAATAATAAACTTTAAATTCATCTTACGAGATGGCACCCTCGTTGCTTGTCGGTCATGGTATTTGCCTCTGTTTCTTGACTAGAATAAATCGTTGATTCAATCTTACCCTACAGGATGGCAAGATCATAGCTTTGATACCATTTGTAATGTCCCCAACTTGGTTCAAGACAGTTGTAACCGTAATTAATTGATTTCCAATATATTTATAACTTAACTACATCGATTAAGAGACAAAACTATCTTAACACGAATCCAACCTAGGATGTTCTACCTTTTCTTTAATCCATCAAGTACTAGCTATCTCACCATACTAAATAATTAATCCTATTTTTGCTTTATAAATCATTTACGAATTTATTAATTTTTAATTAATAAATACTTATTATTATCAATCAATTAATAAATACTTTGTTTTGGTGATTTAATAAAAATTTATTAATTTACTAATAATTACTTTTTATTATATTAATATTAACTATAATTATTATATTAATATTTATTATTATCAATATCTATATTTAGGATCCTTATATTATTCCTTATATTGAATTGAAAATATATATATAAATAAAGAAATGAATTAAATTATATAATCAATTATTTATGTATTTGCTAATAATCTATTATATAGATTATTAATACTACCATTGCTTCAAATATTATTGGTTATTAATATTATAGTGGCTGATAATGGTAGACAGAACTGACACATGTCAGATCTGGTCTGCCACTTTCATGAAATTACGTACTGCTATATTACATATTTCCCTCTATGCTAATATTATTGTTTAATTCTGTATAAAGACATTATCGGGCTTCATATATTAGGCATACATATTAAATAGCTTTCCATGCCTACCACCAAGAGAAGGATGTTACTACCCATAGCTCAATAATGGTTCGGATCTGATATGATCAGCGGTTGCAGATTATACATAAATATTTTTTATTACCTATATGATTGTATTAGATTGTTTTTCTACATTCCTTATGCAATCGATTATGTGCCTATAGCCATTACTCTTGTGTGCCATTTTTCCCCACCTCTTACTTTAATAATATGCGACCAGTTTATACCAAAGGCACTTACTCAATAGAGTTGATCCAAACAGGATGAAAAGTAAATAAAAAAATAATCTCCTTATTATTATATAAATATCATCTGATTTACACTCTGTATTTCAGAAATTATTAACAGATTTAATAGTCTGATGCAATGTGTATATAATCAGAAAATTACTGACTGTCTACTTATATTAGATAAATTGTCTTGTTGTTATTTCATTGTTTACTCTATTCTTGAGAGTGGACGATACATACCTGGTCAGCGCCTTTGTTTGAATTCCCTTTGACTGCTTATTACCACTATCGGGTTGAATAGAATGCAGACGTGGCTGAGGCAGCTTACGTGGTCTCTTCCTATCTTCTTTTTTCCTTCTTTCCTTTCCTCCCCTCCGTACCTTCTTGGAGTGAGATTAAATACCTTGTAGAGTTCAATGGTTGCATCCTTCGATTGTGAATAGACATACCTTTCCTTAATCGTATCTCTTCATGCGTGTTTGTTATTTTTCCTAATAGTCTCCTAAAGAATAATCAACACTCAGTAGTTTCATTTGTTAATTAGTTAAGAATGCTTTCTCCGTGTTTGATAATACTTTTTTTTCTTTATTATTTTATATGTATTAAATCTATTAATATTTTAATTATTTATTAATGTTAACCTTATTTAATTTATTTCCTTTTAGTATATTAATTATTATTTAATAAATTTACATTGGTGATACTGTTAACTCCTTCCTTATGATAATCGATATTATTCCTTAATCGCTACTAACCATAACTGACGACTATTATCAAACTACCCATCATCTCCACTCAAACCGTATTGCGTAAGTCCCTACTCGTCGTCTTTCAACCTTAGAGGAAAATCGTGAAGTCTCATAAATGAGACGATTTTCTAATATTATTAGATGTTATTTAATAAATGTTTTAATTATTGTATTTATTTAATCACAATAATCCAATGTCTAAAGAGGGGTTATGACATGAAATGTTTAAAAACTCTCTGAAGTTAAATGTCAAACAACTTCAATTTCTATTTTTTCTTATAAAAGCAACATTTTCTACAGAAGTAGATATTTTATAGACAGATTTTTGGTTTTCAACAAATTACACTAAACAAGAAGGAAGATTTCTGATATTTTATTCATAACAAGAAAGCTGAATCATAGATCTAACCACTGAGAAAAAGAGAAGCATAAGTGATGCTCCCATTTTTTGTGCACCAGCAAAACAACGAATATTTGCATGTTCTGAAACTCCAGAAAGTTGTGCTACTGTGCTTGAAAACAAAGATGTAATAATTGCCATTATGGCAAGACTAGACCCTGCAAAATCATAACAAATTTGAGAATGAGCCTTTTCTCTGATTGAACAACAAAAAAGATACACATAAGAAGCATTAATGTTTTTGAAAGTGTTCAATCCAACATATTTTGCTTCTAAAATACAGAAAAACGTAAAACACTTTCCTGATTTTTCTGTTGGCAAAGGATTGTTCTTTATATTTGTTCTATAAATCTCCATTTCCTAAGTTTTCTTATATAAACAGTAAAAACATGGACATTAAATAACAATAAGATCTCAACAATAACCAGATTTAGATGAATATTCAAATTGAAAATGCACAATATGCTCAATTCTGTTATACACAACCTGCAAAAGATAAGGGTAGAAGTTTTGCAATGGCATCACCAGCAGTGCATGCTACAGCTGCAGCTGCAAGAGATACAGATATAGATTCCACACTGGATTCTACATCCCTGTTGAAAAGAGATGAGTCTGCAAAGAAATAAGAAAAATATTCTGTAAGCTTGCTTCTGAATCAACATATGATATTCTTCATGAGGCATTCTATGCATTTAAGTTCTTGATAACAAATTGGATCCAAAGAATAGAAGACCGTTTCTTCTGTATGTATTTTTGTTGTACTCTTCTGTACTGATTGAAGTATTCATCCAACATCACATAAAAAATAAATGAGTAAAGTCATGAATGCATCAATTGACCATTTATAGCAACCATCCGCTCAAATAAGCAAGGATAGGTCATCTAGATATAGGGAAACTCAGGCAAATAACACATCCAACTGCTAGGTCTAATGTGGTATAACAGAAACATGCCAAATCATACACTGTATATTGGTGAGGCCCAAAGGAATTGTATTAGTGTTTTATGCACTAGCAATGAACCTTGTTAAGAAAGGCAAAAATATACAGCTTAACTTTGGAAGCAGATAATTTGTCCTCTTTCATTCCTTATCTTTATACTGATGTGCAAAGGGTTGTTCGGTGGATGTTTCTTACTTACACCTGCTCACCTACTACTATGGCATTCTCAGGCTCTCTTTCAAATGGTGCAATTCTGGCAAGATGATATACCTACTACAACAGTCTTTTCCTCATTTATGACTGTAAACAGTATGTTGATGATAGCTCTGCAATTGCAAATTAAACACTTCATGTGTATTACATGCTATCACAAGATTAAATCTATTAACACCAGCAAGGTAGAGGAACAGGTTAGGAACAGCATTTACGGGTCCATGTAGACTCACAAAAGGATAATGTCCTTATTTTTACCATACACGGTAGCTTTCCACATCTGCACAAACGGATCATACCTCTGCTTGTTACTCCAATGAGAACAATCAAGAAGGAACTTTGTTGCAAGAAGGTCTTGGACATTATGGATCTTCTCTATCAGATCCTAGGTAATAGATTGTTTCAGATGGTGTGTATTCAATGTTGGAACTTCAAAAGGTCTCATCATCTTAATCTTCTGGCCCCTCAAACACAAAACTCTATGGCAATGAGCACAAGGAGCAACTGCTTTCTCTCCAAAGCCATAGAAGGTCATATAATATTATAAGGTACTGTACATGCATCTGTTTCTATCTTTCTATCTATCTTTTGCTCATGTGAAGACATATTCAAGAAAGGGAAAATTACCAATGAAAACCAGCACCATGAAGAGTCCAAACCCTAATGTCAATGCCCTTTAAAATCTGAATAGAGATGAGAACTCATCCTATTATTCTTGAGGAGGTTGGACACAACATTCCTCACTTTACCACCAAACCTGATGGAAATGAGATAACTGTAATCCAACCATTTGATGGTAATCTCCTCACTTGAAAAATCAACTAGTCCTTCAATTATGCTCTCTCCCAAAAGGCAAGTATGTCTTCCCCTGCAGATCTTTTACTAGGAAAGCCTTTTGCCCTTAAAGTGATGTTTCACAGTTTACCTCCCAAAACTGGGAATTTTACTGCTTCCTCCAACTATACTTAAATCAACTTCTTTGCCTCAACAGCTATTAGTGCTACAAACTCATTTGCTCTCTGCTGGAACAGTAACAGTTATGCTCACCCTAGTGCCTACCCAACAAACAAGCTGAATTCCAAAGATACTGCACTCATATTGCCCTTGCCACATCAATGATATTTTGAAAGCCCTTATTAAGGCTCTTGAAGCCAAAAAATGAAGAACGAGCTGCACATCAGAGGTGCCTTAACCTGTTGATCACTGAAATTCAGTTCTTCAGTACAACCAGATGGCTATTGAAAATTGTTTTAGTAAATATGTGGACTGCTTAGAACCGATACAAAAGAATCATAAAAACCTGCTTAACCACATAGAAACAATTGAGCAACATATAAATTCTAACAGAAAATGCTTATAGAAGTGATCCACTACAACAAGCAAGAATTGACTGCCAAAAGGTATTCCTATTGTCAAGCTACCCTACACCAATGGAGAAGTAGAAGGTCAGCTCAGGATCCAAATTGAAGATGAAGCTATTGCTTGGAGCTGGAATCAGGCTTTATATGAGAGACATGCTGCTGCAAAGCTTCAGTATTCTCCCAGTCATTAGGAAAACTAAATATTTGCAGTCCTTTTCTACTATGCAACCAATACATATGTGGAATCCATGTTCAACTTAAATGTAATATATTATTATTTCTTGTAGTCGCTCATTATATATATATATATATCAGTCCTATGTTGCTCTTTTTGTTGTTTCCTTGGAATATAGGCACTAACCTTATTTTTGGAACTGCACTTAACACATAATGCTAATTCAGTCAGAAATAAAAGTTTTCTATTATACTGATTCATCCCCCCTCTCAATATAATCGTGTGGTCTTCAGACCATTGACAAAGTAAAAGGGCTTGAGCTTGACCAAAGGTTCACCATGTCTAAGAGTTCCTTAATTGCTTTCTCTATCTCTTCCTTATGTCTAAGAGTAGTGATGATAAGCTTGGCTCCCATCTCAAGTTCTATAATACGTGAAATCCTCTTTCTAGGTATTCCTTGAGGTATATCACTAAAAACCACACTATGCTTGTCCAAAACAAACTAAAAGTCAACATGATAAGATCTCTCACCTATAGAAGGTTTTGTAGTTTTCACCAAACACTATGTTGTCCAATCTACTTGCCCTTTGCAAAATGATCAAACACAACCTTTGGAGTTCTATTTGCAATACTTGAAGCACTTCCTTACCCTTTGCTTTGAATTTCAACTCCATTGTCTAATAGTTCTAAATTTCTATGTGAATTGCCCAAGAGAATGTAACCATTGCACTTGCAAAACCATGTCTATTTCACCAGGACCAACCACATATAATTCATCGCCCACTAGGTGATGAGCACACAATTATACTGAGAGGGGGGGTGAATCAGTTTAATACAATCTTTTGCTTTTTCCACTTAACAATTACAATATCATCAATTGCACAATGTCAATAACAAGAAGAACACAAGATAAACACATGATTTATCTGGAAACCCTTATAGGAGAAAACCATGACAAAATATTGCTTATACAAATATTCTCTTACAAATTTCATAGGCACCACCCCATAGGAGACACCAATCCCCACAACAAAGCACCAGTCAGCAAGAGACACCAATCACTTATGATAGGGAGCACCAACCTCAATTGCAACAAAGTCTTTGTCTTCCTCAAAAACTGCTCTAACCGATCTCCTCAAATCTTCCTTGAAATCTGATATAAATCACCTTGGAAGTGTGTTGGTGAACAGATTTGTTGCTTTAAGAAACTTTCTTGAAAAACTCTGTTTTGCCCTGTAATTAGCAACAAAGCGTTCACAACAGTTGAAGAATCACAAAAACAAAAGAATGGTAATTCTTCTCTGCGTTTGAGAGGGGCAGCTCCCTCGTATAATGGGGGTATTTGGATTTTTTTTTTTAAAAAAAATTCAAAGAACGAACAATAAAGAAAGATTGAACGCCATACAAAGTATGAATCTAGTTTAAAATAAATTCCATATAATCAAGTTTGAGATACCACAACTTGAAATAATCTTCTTCACATTCAATGTTAAAGGGAAAGCATTAGGTAATCATCAATTAAACATAAGAACATTGATAATAACCAATGAGACTAAGTTGAACACACATCCAAATTGATCTCTATTGCTTAATTTCTCGAATAATACTATTCAAGTCTCTCATACAAAGCTTGTGAAAAAGTGGAATCCCCTGTAATCGAATAATAATGAGGTATATATAGGTGAAGTCATAACCACCTGAGGTAACTAACCTAACCACCTTTATAACTACTTTATAACTTCCTCAACTACTTGAAATAACTTCCTCAACTACTTGAAATAACTTCCTCAACTTTGGAAGAAATAACTAGTTAGAAAAACTACCCAAAATGAGAACTTAGGATAACTACCTCATCCAATGCTTAGAAAAACTACCCCTTACAAATAAGTTAGGATTGACCTAACTTTCACAAAAGAAAAGCCCAAATTCTAACTTTAATTACAATAAGTGACTTAGGTCACTTTTACAAAGATCAACTTGAAACATTAAAACATTAAAGTTAGGACCAATGTAAGGCACTTATCCATCTTCATCTTCTTTATTGATCCTTGTGACCGTCTCATCATCTATTCATCTTTATTGACATCAAGAAGTAGTTTTCGCCAACACATCTTCTTCAAGTACATATGTGCTTCAACTATCCCATTAAGCATCTTTTGCTTCCATGAATACACCTTCCAAAAACCAAGGAGTCTTGCATCAATGTAACTAACTTATTTCAAAATATTGCATATTTTGTTCACATTTCCCCATAACCATCTTAACATGACATTAAAGCAAGAAGAGTTGAATGTATTCGCTAAATGATAAATTTATATACATCTATACATTCTTTGTCACATTCTGTCAATACTTCCTGCACTTCTCTTTATCTCCACATCAGCAAGATTCCGGAAATTGACTTTGGGATTTTTTGACATATCTTCTCGTAAGCTTTTAAATTCATTCTAATATGTCTTTTGTGTGCAACCTGTTACTATTTCATTTTCCTCCATGAGATGACATGTTTCGGAGGCATTTGTCAAATGGATCTTTTTCTATGCAAATTCTTTCACGGCTTGTCCGGTGTACTTCAGTGGGTGTCCATACCATGAGCATGAAATAATGTTTCTCTCAAGCATCCTTTTGAATAATTCATGATGCCATGTCTATGTTTGTCATGCTACACACATGTCGACCAATGCCTCTCCTTTACTTTGTATTCTTGGGTGACAATGTTGATTGCTAGGACATAGTTAAAACCAACATCTTTCATAGGCAATTTAAGGAGTATCGACAATGTTTAACTCTTTGTTCTCCCTCTTCATCGACGTTATGGTATGTGTGAGAATCTTTACTTTGGCAAGCTAGGAAGAGTTACCAACTTGTTGACAAAACCAATATGCCACCTTGAAACCTTTTCTTCACCTTGTCTATACTTACATTCTTTCCTTGTGCTATTACAAAACTCCAGTTTTAACAAAGGCAAAAGGATGCTAGTAGAGGTTACAGAATTTGTCTTTACACCCGCCAATTGCATCGACTTGAAAATTTCTAAAGACTTTCTTTTAACAGACCGACTTGTGTATATCCTGCAATCTTTGGTTGTCATGAGACCACATTTCTTTGATGTTTTTCCTTTGAAGATGCTTTAGTGCATGACCATACATTGCTATGAAGACGTGAAGAGCCCTACGAAATGGTTGGGAAATGCGACATTACTTCTGCAAATTGCATTTGTTTGAAAGTTTTGAAATCTTTTTCAACATCTCCATTTTGCGCAGTCTGCAACTCAAACAGCTCATTCATTTTTTTTCTATGTTCTTCCACACTTTGCATTCATATCGGCCAAGGTAATAGCAACTAAGTCATTCGATGATGGACGTTCACAGCCTACTCCAAACCTTAGCACTGGCGTAGAGGAAGGCTGGCAGAAGTTGTTGAATTTGGGCTTTACACCTGAAAATTGCATATGCTTGAATATCTCCAAAGCTTTATCAACAAACCCATTCTGTTCATATCCAGCGACAATTTCAGTCCATGAAACCACATGTTGTTGAGGTATACCATCAAACAATTCATGTGCCTTCTGTAGATTTCCACATTTTGCATACATGTCTATCAAGGCTGTCACAACTATAACATCTGAAGAAAATCCGTCTTCAAACACTTTTCGATGGATTTTCATACCCTCGTCCAAGTCTCCCATTTTGGCGCACGCAAGGAGGATGCTGGAAAAGGTTGCTGAGTTGAGCTCTACATCTGCCAACTGCATTTTCTTAAAAATCTCTAAAGAGTTTTCCACAAGGCTATTTTGTGCATGTCTTGCAGTCATCGCATTTCATGAGATCACATCGATTTGAGGCATTTTGATGGGTGAACGTAACCTGTCTGAAAGCTTCCATTTTGCGCAGGCAAAGAGGATGGTGGTCAGGGTCGTGGAATTTGGTTCTAAGTCTACGAACTGCATTTGCTTGAAGTTTCTAAAAACGTTTCTATGAATCTTGCACCTTATTCTTCGATGAAGTAGTTATTTGCAAGTAGTTATTATAACTACCTTCTCTTCACCCTATGAAAACAAACGAAAAACTCCCTTTGTCGGAAATTTGTGAAAGTTGGCCAATCTTTCAATAATTTCACTTATCCTTCATGTCTTCACTTCATCGATGACTTTTGAGAGTGCCAAATTTTTCTTTTGATAAGCTTTCTCCAAATCTTTTTGGTGACTTTCCTTGTACACTCCACAACTTGTCACTAATGCTATTAGATGGGACATATCGGTGGTTTTGGATATTTGAGCAAGTCATCGATAAATGAGTGCATTGGGGTCTTTCAAAATTGAAACAATTCATTGACAAGTGAAGAGCTAAGTGAGAGAATCGGTCTTAAATACTTCGGAAACTTTGTGAAATGAGCAATAAATATCATTTTGATATGCCATTTGATAAAAGCTTCATCTTCGGTGATTTATTAAAATGTAAAAACTCATCGAAAATGCCTCATGATTGAATACCTTGGCATCTTTGAAAACTTGGCCACAGTATGAAAAATCTCACCAGGAAGGAACATTGACACAAATTTTTTTAAATTTTGACAAGTTTGAAATTAGGGCTAACAAAGTGAAAGAGCAATAGAAAATATTTCAATGATATTGATTCAAATTATATGCCTTTAAATAGGCAATACAAACAACCCAAAACTAACACTATTAACTAATGTGATACTCCAACATTCCCCCCTTATTACATTAATATGAACAAGAGTGGAACATTACAAGGGTTGAACACAAACCTTTTGGAGACTTTGATGGAATGCCTTCACCAATCCTCCTCACTCATGCAAGAAACACCAAACTAACTTTATCAATGGATCTCCTAATTGTAGAACTTGCAACCATCTACACAACATGAGAGAACATAAAAGTGTTCCCAACCTCCATGCACAATGAGACACATTTTCTCCAAAATTTCACATCTCCTCCGAGTGTGTCTAATGTCTCCTATAGTGCTACACATGAGACACCCTTCCTCTAAAAGTCCACATCTCCTCTGAGTGTATCTAATGCCTCCTCAAGTGCTATGGAAACAATCCCTCCTCTGCTGTACAAATCACCAACCAAACATCTACACATGAGACACCTTTCCTCTGAAAGTCCACATCTCCTTTGAGTGTGTCTAATGCCTCCTCAAGTGCCATACAAATTACCAACCAAATGTGAATACAAGTGCACCCACAAGAAATCTTGCCCCCCCTTTCTCCTTGAAGGGAAACATAATGCCAAGCCCCCTCTTTTCTTCAGGGACACAAATAGGGTGCTTCTCAAGCAATGAATCATCCCTAAGCGAGAAGCTAGCTTGTGATGATAGATGTCCTCCTACCTCCACCCTCTAATTTATTATCTTCTCTACTCTCTAAAGAACAAATCTTTCATCAAAGTCTGCATAGTGAGATGAGTTGTTTGTATGCATTGCAAAACCACAAAAGTGTGTTTCACCTTCAGTCACAGTGAGGGATTTAGTTTTTCTTCAACTTCCCATCGATGAGATCTTTGGCCTGCAAAATGCAATTCATCTGCACATGTCCAATTTTCTAACAATTAAAGCATTTGAATTGTTTCCTTGTTGAACTGTTACACTTCTTCTTAGCAAGCAAAGCACTTTCCTCGACAATTAAATGACTATTGTTAACTCTACTTTCTTCATCAATTAAAGAAGAAATCACAGTTTCCGAACTAGGATTTATTTTGTTGAACCCAAGGTAGGACTAAGAGGGGAGGTAAATCAATCTAAACAGAAATTAATGCAACACATAAACAATTAATCAACAACACAAATCCAACACATCAACACCAAGATTTTCTATGTGAAAAACCCAAACAGGGAAAAACCACGGTGAACACTTGCCCACAAAATATATCCACTATATATATCGAATTACAATGAAGGAGCTCACTGCTCCAAACTTGAAAACCAAGGCTAACTGCTCTTGGGGCAAGATACAAAAATGACTTGCAAACCTAATGCTAACTACAACAAGGCACGATACAACAAATTGATTTGAAAAGAAGGATCTCCTAATCATGAAGCTATCCTTGAAAATCAAGTGACCAACATCAACACACACAACTCAGACCTCATTTGGCAACACACTATCTCATACCTCTACCATAGTCTCAAAAAGCTTGCATATCATTCAAACACAATTCCTCTTCTCTGCTCTTCACTGAATTTCACTAATTATCTTCACATCACATACTTCCTCTCATCCCCTTACATACTATCACACACAACTCAAACATATACATTCTTTATATACAAGATAGATTATCAAAACTTGAACCAATTCGGCCTGAAGCAAAATACATCCGGACCAAAAACACACATGCTGATCCACTCTAGGAGAAAGAGGGGACCAAAACACATCTTCCTAAGCTCAATCCACCGATCCACAATCATCGGAACAAAAACCTCAACATTCCAACACACAATGCATCCATATAAACTATTAACAGGCCAAAACATATTCTCCAATGCAAATGACTCTTATACGGATCTCCACACACTACGTTGAGACCCATAACACATCGAATTACCTTCTACAAATCATATCCAAACCAAAAAGTAGGATTAACATAAAATATCACAACCGACAATGAAATATAGCACAACATCCAGAGAACACAAAGATATTTCCAAACCGCACTAACATATTGACAATGCCAAAAATATAACCAAAGAAGATAACAACATCAACAGCACTTCCCAGACCCAAACACTTCCGGAACAACCAATAGGATAACTGCAATACCAATAGAGCACGATATCACTGCACCACAGACATTCTGAACCAACAACTATCCGGAACAAGTTTGACATCAGTGACAAGCACAGCACACATACTTCCAACATAAGATTGCCTTGGCATCGTCATCGACTTTGAAGTACCACAAGGACGCATTGCCCCCCCCCCCCAAGTCCCAGATTTTCAAGATAGGGACATCTCCGGGATGTGGATATGGGGATGTGGCATCTCCCATCGTCCTACCACCATCGTCAAAGACGTGGAGATGTCTTGACATCTCCAAGATGCCTTGGAGACGTCCATGCATCCCTCAAGCATCTCCGAGACACCTAGCATCAAAAAGCGCTTAAAATTAAATAAATTTTATATTTTTAATGTTTTTTGGGGGTTTGTGGGTAACCCTAAATTGTGTGGGCCCCACCCGTGCCTCCTAAAATCACTGATTTTACTCACATTTGTATTTCTGATTTTTTTTACGAGCTACGTGAAAAGCAGAAAAAACTCAAAAAAGTGTGGTTCAAGGAGTGAAAACTAAAAGGTTGAGTGAGTGCAAGTGTAAGAGGAGAACGATTCTACAACATTTTGGAGAGATTTTTCAAGCACAAGGTAGGTTATTTCTTGTTTTTTGTTTGTTTCATTTTTTTATTTTCAATTTTTTTTGTTGTTTTTTCTTTGCTTCATCTTAAAATCAGAATTAATGTCGAATCTTGAGGGCAAAATGATGAATGATTCATTCATCATTTTTCCCTCAAGATTCAATATCAAATTTTCAAATTTAAATTTTCAAATATGAAATTTGTTAAACTAAGCTGAAACTACATGCTAATTGAATTTATTTTAATTTTGATTTTGTGAAATGCAGTGTCACTATCGCAATGAGCTCTCATGACATGAGTAAGGATGAGATAGAAATTCATTCTCATAGTGGAAATGATTTAGAATATGAACTTGAGACTGAGGGGGGTGACCATGGAGCTAATCTTGGAGCCCAATCTAGTTCCATGGCAAGTGTAGCTGTTATCAATGAAGCCTGCACCCTAACCAAAGCTATGAACTTTAGCAGCCTATTGAAACATGGGAACACTTCAAGGTTGTGGGTTGCCTAAAAACGAAGTGGACATCCAGAGTAAACTGGTTCTTTCCAAGTACTTCACCTAAACTAACATTTCTTGTAGGGGAAAGTAAGAAGGAGAACATGTAAAATGAAAAATCTAATCCTAAAGGTGATGCACCAGATGATATATCGAAAACTCAAACAAATAAAATGACACACAATATGACAGTAATAATAAAACTCTCCTACACAACCTAATAGCTCATGATCTCTGGATCAAAGATTCATAAAAAGGTTGGATAATAACAGTCCTAAGAGGAAAAAACTCTTTTTTCACAACCTAAGACTGATAATTACTGAAACACAACTTATGGCCTGCAAAAATATGTATATTTCTGCATAAGGCATCAACATGAAATGCAATTTTTAAGTGAAAAACACCACCACAAGAAAACTGCATAACACAAAAGACACAGTAACAGAAAAAACTGAAAAGGCACAAGCTAGTATTACTGCTAAAAAGGTGTCACCAATCTGTATTTCTCTCCAAAATGGGTTACAAAACTCTTTACTTCTGCCAGAGAACTCAGAAAATTACAATATCCAGAAGTAGAAAAGGTAAGAACTCCTTAAATAATGAAGTCTTGCAGTATATATGATTTTACAAACGGCAATCAAAAGGACTCCTCCTTTTGGGTCGAGTAGACTCAAAATGCCTATTTTTTAGGGGTCTAAACATGTCTAGAAGGGGATGGGCTTGAGAAAAAAGTCAAGCCTCCTCAACCCTTTTCATAAATGCTCTTAATTATGCATTTATGACCCCTAAAATATCTCTGAAAAGGCCTGCAACCTCTCATAAATGTAAAAAATATCCCTTTGACTTCTAATAAATGAAAATAAGATAAATATCTCATAAAGTGATTAATAACTTATCACTTTATTAAACATTTATATTATTTTCATTTTTTTACAATTAAGTCAAGATTTAAATAAAAATAATAAATTTATTTATTAAAGTGATAAATAAATTAATTCACTTTAACAAGTAATTTTATTATTTTATTTAAATCTTGAATTAATATTCCATAATTAATATTTATTAAGTGATTTGTATAATATCACTTTATAAATATTTTACATGACATATTGCTTTAAGTGATATAAACAAATCACTAAATAAGATATTTTGCATTGACATATTGAGGGATGAAATAAAATATCGACCTCCTTAGCAAATTCACGGGAGATATTAAATGGAAAAGAAGGAATAAAACGAAGGCAAAAATACCTATGTAACTCGATGCATATAGGGTAAATTAAACCGTAAAATATTCATTTCTCTTTGCATTCAATGCATTTTGTTTTTTTGCTCCTGTGCCACCACGAGGGAAGTTCGTAGGTTTTTGAGCAGAATCTTTACACATTTTTTATGACACCTATGTGCTGGGTGACGCCATGGAGAAGGGTTTGGGAGTTCGAACTGGAAGAAATTGCAGGGCTACCAAATTTGGAAGTTCATAGGGTTTTTTGGGGCATTTATTTGCAGAAATTCGCCACCCTTATGCCACCACAGGTGATTTCTATCATTGCAAATGATAGTATTTCTTTATGCTCCCAGCAACAATATTATTCTTGGTATATCTAATAATCAAGCTCTTTGTGTTCATTCGAATTTTTAAACAATTATGGCATGAACAATTCTCTGTATATTTTGGTTTGTATTTGAGAGGCTTTGATTCACGGTTTATGGCCATTATGAATGCCATGACTTTGCAAATTCTCTGTGCCTTTTGCATCCATTGTCCCATTTTGTGGCTGGGACTACAGTAGACTGTCTTTTTACTTTGCTTCTTTGTGATCATTTGAACTGGAAGATGTGCTTGAAAACCAATGTCATAATTATCACTGCCTGTGATTTCCGTTTGTGTGTTCTTGTTCTTTTTTGGCAGCCATAAATTGCTATTAATTGGGCTGCAAATCTGCTCCATTTTATATAAAACCGGCCCCTTTAATGGTTGGGACTGCTTTTGTTATCACTTTATCAACATATCTCTATTTTGTAACAGTCATTCTTTATCATCGTATCTGCTGGAGATGATTGCTTGCACTATGTTTCTATATCTATTCATGGACTGTGGCAACCTTTGAAGCTCCATAACTGCTCACTGTGAGTGCTCTTGAGTGTCGGTGTTTTTTGATGAGTTCACTGCGCTGTCATGATTTTGCAAAGATCTAAGAGGACCTTTTAGAGACACATACCCTGCACTTCCTTCATGATTTCAGTAATATTGATTGCTATTGCTATGCTTTAATGACAGTGAACTGAGACTAACGATTTGCTACAACACTCTTTCTTTGTATACTATTAATGACTATCATGGGTCTGCTCATTTCATGTGCCACTGACCCTTCAGGCTTCTATTTCACTATTTTATGCAATGAATCATGACTCTCGCTTAAAACAAATGAGTTGGTCACTACTTCTATAGATAAATGCATATCTTCTTTACACAATACTGTATTAATTTCCTTTTTAGCCGCAAATCACACTTTACATGTATTGGCATCGGAGGCTGCGTCCATGGACCAGACTATCTTACTACTATATCCTCGTCATTTTCATGGTCCTACTGCTCTTGATGGTTGAGATGATTGTAACCTTTGTGTTGAGACTGCATTCTTGATTACTGCTAAGCTCTAGTCTCTTACATTTTCACCTAGTCCCCTCTGTTTTCGATAGCAATGTTCTGATCTAAAAAATCAATATTATCTTTGTCCATGTAGTCTATGCACCGTGTAATGAAGGACTGCAATCTTTTTGTTCTTATGTATTGAGCTCAAGCTTATAACATATAATGACACTGTACTGAAAAATAACTTAGGAATCTATGTATTAGTTGTTCTTTTCATTGCCAATCAGCCCCAATGACTGCTCCTGATATTAAATCTCTATCTCCCCTTGTATAATATGGCGGCAAACTAATCATTTTTTAGTATTCTTTTTTACTATGCTTGTTTGTGTTCAACATGGATCTCTGTGTTGTCTCCTTGAATGAGCAGCTCTCTGATAATATCTAATGTAAGACGCTACCGTCATTTGATATCTTTGTTGTCTTGAAAATTTGGAAAGGCGTTTGAAGGGTCTTGACTGACTGTGTTCTTCTTGCTTCAGGGTGACTCCATTGGGTAATGATTCGTTATTTATACCAGTGAACTCGTTAATTCACTGTTGTGAATAACGAACCCTTTCTTGATTGAGTTATACTGAAGTAATAAGAATCCAATCACCTTCAAACACATTTGTAGCATTGTTGGTTGAAAATTTTGTACACTTGGGGAAATATACAAAATTGTGGTTTCAACCACAGCACACGAGTAAAAACTCTCCTAATTAAGGGAAGGCTCCCCCTATCTAACTGAAACTGAAATAAAAATAGGATGGTACAGCAGTCTTCCTTCTTTCTTTAAGAAAGACAATATCCTTTTCTCTTCACAGAAAAGGATAGCGATTGAATATGAACAGTAATAGCCACTTTTAAGTAAAATGAGAGAAAGGAAATGAAGTTTCCTGAAAGCGCAAAGACTTCCGTCACTTCCTTCGGGATGGGACAACAATATCAAGCTCAAAGACTTGATATTGGAAGTCCTATCTACCCTTTGCTATACTAAATTTTACAATGAATAAAAGACGACAACACAAAGACTGGAATAATTTATTCTTGTAACACAAAGACAAGAACTAATGCAAGCTCAAAGACTTGCTGCTATTTCTTATCCCACAATAATTTTTTCTCGAGAACAGACGCAAGCTCAAAGACTTGCTACTCCTTCTAGAGATTTCCTATTTTAATTAATCTTCTCTACTTGCAGCTCAAAGACTTCAAATCAGATTGGACTAAGCTCCTTTAGAAACACTTTGCATAGAATAAATAAAAAGAATGAAACTCAAACTTGTAGCTCAAAGACTCAAAACTTGAGTAATCTTTCTTTACTATTCTTCAAAACCTTCAATTCACATACATAAGCTCAAAGACTTCTTGCTGTAAATTTGGCAGAGTTTTTGCTTGCTTTCCCAAAAGATAAAAATTACAATAGACCCCTCAAGTATTTATAGAGGAGAAGCCTTGAGAAAAAGGTGGGAGGATCTTAACTAACTTGAGAGATTCTCTCAACCACCAAGACTTATTCAATAACTAACTAAGACTTCAATAACTAACTAAGACTTATTCCAACTACAGTCCTAATTGGACACAACTTGTAGTTGCCTTACATGTAATTACAAAAGTGCAAGTAATGTGTAACTTGCGTTTTACAAAAATACTTTTATATGTAACTTGTCAAAACAAAATTACAAATGCATAACTAAAATTATTCCATGTGTCTAAAGACACGACTCTAACTGCATCATTAAATGGTGCGAAAATCCTTTCACCCTCCATGCCTAGGTAGAAGAAGAAGTAATGACGCCAAATGATTGAAAACGCTGCCAAAGGTTAAAAACGTGGCCAAAGGGAATCACGTGGCCACCATTATAAACTCCAACAACATCATTAAATGGTGCGAAAATCCTTTCACCCTCCACACCTAGGTAGAAGAAGACAAAACGCTTAAGGAGACTGCAAATTTATGAAGTAAAAACACCCAAAATGTGGATTTAAAGAACCACGTTTTTGCTGATTTAGCTCCAAAAACCAGTCAATATAACCTCCATTTGGCATGAAAGATGTTGATGATTGCATGAAAATAGGGTAGAAGCAAAAACGCCTTTCCTCCTTAAAAAATCTCCACAAAAAATTGCTTTGAAATCTTCAACAAATCAATTTTTCATGCAAATCGGGTTTTGGGAGACACATGACAAGTTCGATTTGCCCAAAATGAAGCAAATCGGGTTTTAGAGAGAAAATAACAAGTTTTATTTTCACTTTTTCCATTTACAAGCCAAAATCGGGTTTTTTAAGACAAATAGCAAGTTTAATTTTTCACTTTTTCACTTATCAAGCCAAAATCGGGTTTTTTTGGACAAATGACAAGTTTAAAATTGTCAAAAATGCATTTGCAAGGCAAAATTGGGTTTTTTGGAGCAAACTGCAAGTTTAAAATACTTGTAAAAGAGAAATAAAATCCCTACAACAAGTAAGAAACACTTACACATATGTAATGAGGATTCAAAATCCCTATTACATGCAAAAACCATTAAAGAAGAGGTTTTTTGACCAAACTGCAAGTTTATTTGCAGTTGAGCCAAAAAATCCCTATTTTAACTAAAAATGACCAAAAAACAATAAAACATCAAAGGGGAAACTTAAAATAAATTACAAGTGACATTTTTAAAATAAAAGTGCACATGTAATTGATCAAAAATTCCCCTACAAAGACCATAACAATGAATATCATTTAAAACTTGCAGTTTGAAGAAAATTCTCCACCTGCAGTCTGGGTTTTAAAACCCGAAATTGAAGGAAAGGCATAGCAAACGAACCCAGAATTGGACGAAATTCGAAACATAGTTCGAGAATGAACTGAGGATTAGGCTAGTCCAAGGATTAGTCGAAATTCTGTCTTGGGAAGCGTGCCATAGAGTAATTTTTTTCATTTTTTAATAAAAATTTCCCCGTAGTGGTCCTTCATTTTTGGAAACAAAAATGAGGACAACAAGCATGTTGAGCTCAACCCTTCTAGGAGCCCATTTACTCCACATGCTGATATTAAAAGAAGTAATCAGCAATAAAACTCTTACCTGTATCTGCACATTGGACAAACCTGTCCAATAAAACCATGAGTTTTAGATTTGTTCTTTGCTTGCTTCCCATACATATAATGGTTAAACTGGTATAACGCATTATAGGAGTAAATTGTGTATGTAATGATGATGTTTATGCAAGGATATGGTATCCCGAGCTCTAACACAATTCTTTCCTATCTTTTTGCAGACATTTGGAGCAGCAGGGTGACCTCTAGGAAGGAGTTGGAGATGAAGCTGCTCAGCTGCAGGGGTTCGCCATTACAAGGCAATGACGGATCCCTTGTCTTTGTTTATATTTCATTTTTATATGCATCATTTTCTTGTATAATGCATTATGGTAATCATTCCCACGACTTGTGTGGGAGCATTTCATTTGAAATTTACGAATAAAGAAAGCAACTTTTAAAATGTGCAATGTTGCATGGCTCTGCTCTTCTTGAAAACACTTGCATTGAATTCATAATTGTTCTGAGAGTTTTTCTTTCTTTCCAGTAAAGAACACTTAACAGAAAGCAATGTATACCTTTCACCTTTAGTTGCACACGCTATTCCAACTCTACCTGATTGAGCTGTGAGCGAAATTAGGCAACAGTAGCAACTAGTACAAATTGCCCTTCTGAGTTATTGGCATTGTATGCTAAGGGTCCTTATGATCCTAGATCTCCTCTCAAATAGTTTCCATCAAAAATAGCAAGCACATCAGAGACAAGTGGTGGCACAAGGAAGTGGCAATGTGTAATGTCCCCTCCTTAGGCAGTTTAGACTACAGTAGAGGTTGGCGTATAATCAAGAGGTTCACGTAGTTGAACAGAGTGGTTAATGGACCTAATCGAGGTTAGTGGAGCTTTATAGGGGGCTTTACAAACCTTTCTAGAGATGCAGATGCAGTCTCCTATTTTTTAGGAGACTAGGAGATGGTCCAAAAAGCATTCTAAGTCCTTTTGAATGGTTTGAGACAATTTCCTAAATTTTAGGAAGGGGTCCTAATTTTTTAGGAGGGGTCTACTAGTGACCCTGCTAATTTAGACATCACCTTTGGACTGGTGGCAACACTTAGTTTTCTGTTTGGAGTCCAGGTTATGATTTCAAAAATAAATGGAATATTGAAGTTATGACTTTAATGTTCTAAATAAATTAATAAAATAAACATCTAATTAAGCTACTTTATATTATTTTAATAAAGTAACCAATAAGTGGACCACCATGGGACATGATGCCTAGGGACGCTTAAATTAAGTTGTTTTTAAAACTAAATAAAACAAACATGGAATATTGAAGTTATGACTTTAATGTTCTAAATAAATTAATAAAATAAACATCTAATAAAGCTACTTTATATTATTTTAATAAAGTAACCAATAAGTGGACCACCATGGGACATGATGCCTAGGGACGCTTAAATTAAGTTGTTTTAAAAACAACTTATTATTATTAATAAGGGCATCATAAGGGGTTCAATCTTGATGAGGAGAAATAATTTTATAAAATAAACTTAATTAAATAAAGTGGAAACCCTAAAGGTTCGATTAGGGTTGGGAGTTAATAAAGCAACATGAGGAGGCATCATTCAATCATTCATTTTTACAACAGCAAATTGGATTTGAGCTCTGGAGAAGAGTTTCAGCAGCAGAACAGACTTCTGGGAACCAAATCTCCTTAGAGATTGGAAGGTTGGACAAAACCCCAGCATTCCTTGAAGAGGTGGATTCATTCAAAATTCATTTTGAGGCTCATTTGCAGTGATATGAACAATGCCATGAATAGTGCATGAACAGTGATGCTACAGTGACATGAATAGTGCTTGCAGCATGTTTAGATTTGTTTGAGCAAGGGTTTGTTAGTGTTTTCATTGCTAAGTTGTGCTAGGGTTTGGAGGAGATTTTGAAGAGTTTGGCATCACCAAATTTGCAATCGACATTGTGTTTCAGACCTTCCAAGTATCTACAGAAATCTCAGACTTTTTGGAGTTTAGATTTGAGTTTGTTTCATCATCATATGTTTTTCTACATTGCTCATCTCATTGCCATTGGAGTTATGCATCATCCGGGTATGTTGTAATTGTTGAACACTCAAATGCTTAGGGTTTGTACTTGCTGTTATTGTCTGATAAATACCTGATTTATTTGTAATCAGACCTCATATTTCACCAATAAAGGGCTCCTTTGGTATTGTTAAGTTGCTTGTTATGTTCTCTCTTATTTGGTACATGTAATTGCAACACAATCAATCTAAAATTCAAAAAACAAACTTAGAAATTCATATTAGACCCAAAAAAAACAGAATTCAAAGGTTTGCATGCCATGTGTTTAACAAAATGCCTGTTGTCATTTTATGACACCCTTGGTCCATTAGTGAAAACCGATCAGAGATATGTTCCATGGACCCGCGCGACCCCAGTTGATCAAGGAGAGAAGAATCATGAAGCGTGAAGTGTTGCCTTGACCGAAGGAAGTTCCTCCCTTGGCCTTTTTCTTCTTCCCCGGAACTTCGGAACCTCGAGGTTCCAAAGTTCTTTGCCTTAGACGCTTTCTTTCCGGAACCCCGAGGTTCCGAAGTTCCCTTCCTTCCCTCATCTTTTCTCCAGTTTCTCTGGAATTTCAGAACCCCGAGGGTCTGAAGTTCCTTCCCTCGCTTAGCCCCTCCTCTCCTTAGCCTTTCTCTCCTTTTGCCCATCCTTGTCCCTTTTCTCCTCTCTCCAGAACTCCGGAACCCCGAGGTTCCGAAGTTCCCATTCTCTCTTTAGCCCTTTCCCTTCTCAGAATTTTGGAACCCTGAGGTTTCGAAGTTCCTTTGCACAATTCCCCGGAACTCCGGAACCCCGAGGTTCCGAAGTTCCCTTGCCTTGCCTTGCCCGAAACCCCGAGGTTTTGAGGTTCCCTCCTTCCCCTTCTTCCTTCTTCTCCCCAGAACATCGGAACCTCGAGATTCCGAAGTTCCTTCCCCTTTTGCCTTCTCTCTCTATCCTGGAACTCCGGAACCCCGAGGTTCTGAAGTTCTTCCCTTGTCTTCCTCACTTCGGGAGTCCGAGCTTCTGATGTCTTCGGGCTTCCTTCTGATTGGCGACACTTCTGGATAGCATGATTGACACTCAAAGCTTTAAATGCTCCGACAGCTTTGGTGACTTATTCACCTTCTTTTGTGGAGCCACAGGGGTGCATTTAATGTTTTTGGCAGGATTTCCATCAAGGGAGGTACGGGGCCATGCTTGGTGACTTATGTCATGACTGACTTTGGAAGGTTAGTCAATCTATCTTCCTCGGAATTGCCTTTGGAGGTATAGCTAGGTTGCTTGCATGTACAATTCAAGTGCATGCACTTCCCTGCACCTCTAGACTGACATGTAGGGGTCATGATCACCATTGTAACCCATTTTTCTATATAAGGCTGTTAAGCCTCATTGTAAAGGGTTCTCTCCCTGCTGCCTTGAGCTTTCTTATGCTCTTCTCTTCTCTTGAAAACTTATAATATTTTGCATTTCTGCAACTGTAAGATTGGCTTTTGGCCTTATGATTAAATGAAAATCACCATTCTTGCCTCTTTTCAACTTATGTATGTTGTGTATGTTTTCTTACCTCCATCATAGGTGTATGTCTTGTGGCTTTTTCTCTTCATATATGCTATGTTAACTGGTTTTCTGAGTGTGACTTGTGGGAATCCTTCTACCCTCTTGGCATTCATTGAATTCTAACCTTCATATATGCATTGGGGTCACTCATACAACTAAAAAGTCGTGCATCTGTAGGGTGTTTTGGTTAATTATTTGTGTCATTTCTGTAGGGAGAGGAACAATCTCTTCTTGGTGCATCGCCTCTTTTTATTTCAAGCAATTTTCTCTTCCCTTTACCTCTGCAAGTTGTTAGGATAGGCTTAGTAGTAAGTTTTGAAGTGTTAAGTTGGTTCAACACCTATACCTGGAGTGAGAAGGAAGTCGGCCTTCTCCGGAGATTCAACCCCCTTGCGCAAGGTCCCACAGTTCGGGGTTGTTTCCATATTTCACAAGGTTGCTGAGTTGATAGCTTAGCAAGGGTGCAAGCTTTTGTGATAACAATGCCCAACCATCAAAACTGAAAAATTAAGGGTAGAACAACCAGGGGTTATTTTACAATGCAACAATTTTGGTCTTACATGGTTTGGCAACATGACTAGAGTTAATGCACACTTTCTTTTTTGGAGAGGAAAAGGTGTGGAACCATGTCGTTTTTTGGAAGATCCTAAAAACATTGAATTTAGAATTGAGATCAACAAGCTTTGCGGCATTCCTTATGACAATGCAATTGCAATCCCTACTACTTTGTCTGGTAGAGCACAACTTCAGCAATGCCAGCAACATACTTCTACTAATACATTGCAGACGAGAGTGATCTCAAGGCCTTCATCCACTTCCTATGCTATGGCCCAATCATGAGAGGTTAAGGGGATAGGAAAACACAAGTTGCAAAGTAACCCCATAGCTTATTTGTTCAATGTGCAATTGAAGGATGAGATAGATGATGCCATTGGCAAGTTCTTTGTCAATGGCATCCCATTTCATGTAGCTCGGTCTCCTTATCATAAAGAGATGATATCAATGGTAGCGAGGGGAGGACCATCATATGTGCCACCAAGTGAGACCAAATTGAGGACCACAATCTTGGATAAGAACTATTCCAAGATAATTGCTTTGATGGAGAAGATGACGACATGTTGGGTGGACTCTGGATGCAACATAGTTATGGATGGGTAGACGAACATTAGCCATCATCCACTCATCAACATTATGGTTACATGTGCAGAGGGCCCATACTTTCTCAAATCAGTTGATTGTACAAGGCTTCGTAAAGATGTTTATTTCCAGTTTGAAGTCCTCAGGGAGGCTATTGAGGAGTTTGGACCACAAAATGTGGTCCAAGTAGTGACAGATGCAACACATGTGCGCAAAGTTGTAGGGGAACTTATTGAGGCAACCTACAAACATATTTGGTGAGGTCCATGTTGTGCGCATGACATGAACAATGCACTCAAGGACATGGGGAAGATTGACTGGATTAGAGGAGTGGTCAGCAATGTGGAGACCCCAAGTCATCTCTGACAGTAATGCTCAAACTCTACTGAAATTTTGTTTTGGATTTTTTGAATTTTGTACTTATTTTTTTGTTTTGATATATGAAGCGATGCAAATAAAGAACATAGGAATGCTCAAAACTGAATATTAAAAGATTCAAAAAGTAATAACTGCAGCAACCATATTAATTCATTATTCATATACTTTTGAAACCTTTACATACACATGCCCACCCGATAATGATGGCTAGATTACTTTGTATGTCCGCTGACAAAAAGCAACTTCTAGATAGTTCGATTCTACTACAATCATGCAATCGATGCCAATGTCTTCCCTAGAGTCCAATGCCTTCTCTGCAATTTTCTTAGAATTTATTGAACCCTCCTTGATCAAGATCGCCCTCCTATCTTTGGCACCCCTCTTGCTGCAATTAATGGCTGCAAAAAGCAGGTCGTGCAGCCTTGAAATGAGTGCCAGCAATCACTAAAATGCAGACGTCTGATCCTCCTTAAGCTAGAACCTTTAATCTGATTGATTTCTCTGAAATTCTTCATCCTATTTGCACAATCTTGACCTTTGAATGAAGCCAATAGATGAGCAATCTTCAGCTGATATCTCATAACCTCAAAAAGCTCATACAATGAAGAAGCTACGCTCTCCAATGTCCAAAAAGCTCTGAAATTGCAGAAACCCTTGTCTCTCTTCTCCAATGCTCAGTGAATTCATTTAAGAGTTTATCAAATGCCAAAGAATGAAATCGATTTCTTCTTGGCAACCTTTATATTCCTTCCATGAAGTCGAATTTCTCCAAAAAGCATTTAATTTGCATTTATAATAACATGAGCTTGCAAATTAATATTTTATATTAATCTTCTAGGCCTAGGCGTTCAAACAATTAATATTATGGCCCCCTTTTAATGATGACTTGACGCCTTCACTTAATGTGCAATTATAGCATTATTTTATGATATGCCTTTAATGACTAATTATTAATAAAGTATTACATAATTAATAATTAAAATAGTATAACTCCATGAATACTCTTTATTTCTCAATTTCGTCTAAACTAGGAAATCAACCACTGCATCCATAGATGAAAAAATCGTTCAAAAATCGCCTAAATCAAGATTTATTGCGAGTTAGAATGGCAAACGATTTAATCGTCCAATAAATCGCTGGCGATTTTGTAAAAAAATCGGGAACTTTTGACTGGATTAAATCACAATAAAATCACCATCAAACTAGAAAAAATCGCGTTTGGAGAAGCGGTTGTGTTTTTAACCCTAGAAAGTGGGGACAAATCCACGATTTTGTTTTTATTGAGTGCGCAAGTCTTCACGTGATGGCTGACCGAGTTTGCAGACTCAACAAGATAGGATTTGCCACCATTTGGAGAATTTGGAGGTATCAGGCGCTATGGTCACAAATGAGTTTTTTAATTTCATTTATCGAACCTTTAATAGATATTATACATCCATCATTACACATTCTAATGGTAATACCTCTAAATTCTCCAAATAGATATTACCATTTAATTTAATTTAACGAACCTTTAATAGATTTTGCACATCCATCATTTAATATATATATTATTTAAGAATCAAAATAAAAAATGATGGTGAATTTAATTTTATATTTTAAGAAATTATATATTTTCAAATGTTCGATAATTTTGCCAATTTTTTCCTGATTTTTTTCTAATTCCCGATTTTTAAAAAATTTTCAGCCAAAAGATTTATTGCCAATTAAGATATTTACATCTTTGACTGCATCCACTGCGCATCTGACTGCCTTACTAAAAACAGTAAGGGTCCCTCTCAATCACCCCCTGGCTTACTATAAATAGTAAGTATGAGAAACTGAGCCCCGAAACCCAAGCAAATCCCAAGTTTGAAACCACTAAGCTCTAGAGTAGGAAAATAACCCATTCATTGACTAGGTCTCTACCACAAAGGACCCTCTATCCAGTCTCACTAGTCTACAAGCGTCAACTGATAGGCTAACTGTTGGTTGAAAATTTTGTACACTTGGGGAAATATACAAAATTGTGGTTTCAACTACAGCACACGAGTAAAAACTCTCCTAATTAAGGGAAGGCTCCCCCTATCTAACTACAACTTGGAAAATAAAATTGGATGGGACAGCAATCTTTCTTCTTTTTTCAAGAAAGACAATATCCTTTTTCTCTTCACAGAAAAGGATAGCGATTGAATAACAGCAGTAACCACTTTCAAGTAAAATGAGAGAAAGGAAGTGAAGTTTCCTGAAAGCTCAAAGACTCCCGTCACTTCCTTCGGGACGGGACAGCAATATCAAGCTCAAAGACTTGACTATTGGAAGTCCTATCTACCCTTTGCTATACTAAATTTTACAACGAATAAAAGATAACAGCTCAAAGACTGGAATAATCTATTCTTTTAACACAAAGACAAGAACTAATGCAAGCTCAAAGACTTGCTGCTATTTCTTATCAAACAGTAATTTTCCTCAAGAATAGACGCAAGCTCAAAGACTTGCTGCTCCTTCTAGAGATTTTTCCTATTTTAATTAATCTTCTCTACTTGCAGCTCAAAGACTTCAAATCAGATTGGACTAAGCTCCTTTAGAAACACTTGGCATAGAAGAAATAAAAGATTCAAACTCAAACATGTAGCTCAAAGACTCAAAACTTGAGTAGTCCTTCTTTATTATTTCTTCAAAAACTTTCAATCCACATACATAAGCTCAAAGACTTCTTGCTGTAAATTTGGCAAAGTTTTTGCTTGCTTTCCAAAAGATATATTTACAATGGACCTCTCAAGTATTTATAGAAGAGGAGCCTTGAGAAAAAGGTGGGAGGATCCTAACTAACTTGAGAGATTCTCTTAACCACCAAGACTCCTTCAATAAATAACTGAGACTTCATTAATTAACTAAGAGTTACTCTAACTAACTAAGACTTATTCCAACTACAGTCCTAATCGGACATAACTTGTAGTTGCCTTACATGTAATTACAAAAGTACAAGTAATGTGTAACTTGTATTTTACAAAAATTACTTTTACATGTAACTTGTCAAAACGAAATTACAACTAAAGATTACGAAAGAGAGAAAATTCAACTAAGTGTTGAAAAACACTTAGGTTGCCTTTTGTGAAGACATGAATCCTTGAAATTTCCGGATGCTCGCTTGTAGTTCCTCGGGATTCGGTTCATGAGTGTTCTTAGCAACTACCATAGTCTTCACAATAGTGTCGTGACAGCGGAGGAGCGCGGAATTGTCTCTATCCAGGATGGACTGGATTTCATGCAAAAAGGCTTGATGTTTCATCAATGCTTGAATTGAAACTGCCGAGAATTGTTCACTCCTCCATTCACCATGAATCCTCATCTGTAAGTCCGCAAGAACTTCTTCTGGAATTAGCTCTCCATCCTGACTTACTATATTGCAAGAGGCCCTTTCACAATGTGAGACAATACCTTGATAAACTTCATTCCGGAATCTCCTTGCATCACTGATCTCTTCGATGAGGGACTTAAGAACAAGGGTTTTGTTTTCCATGAGTTCCTCAAATTCCAAGTACATGACCCTGGAAGAGATGATGGTGTGCTCCTGCAAAATACTCAGCTGTTGTTGGGGCATGGTACGCCAGATTGCCAGACTTTTCTCAACACTTTCCAGATTCTTTTTGAAAGTGTTAGAAGTCTGATCCAATTTCTCCTCAATGGTTTCCAGCTTAGACATTATTTGAAAAATGTCTTTTATCACTTGCACGCATTGATCATGAAGGTGATCAATCCAGGAATCCAGTGCTTGTACTTTTTGAGCAGCCCTTTCTACTCCACGAATCGATTCTTGGGAACCGGAAGAACCTATGGAGTTACTCCCTTCAGCAGCAGGTTTTGTGATTTTATTGATGGCTGCCATGAGCTGTCGGTTTTCTTCTTCTAGCTTGTCTTTCTTTGCAAGAAGATCGTCACACCTTTGCACTAGTGAAGCAACAGAAAACTGAGCATCATGTTTAATGACTTCATGTGTTTGCTTGCCCAATTCTACCCTTGTAACCTTATAATCAGCAGCTGACATTTCATCAAGTGGTTTATCTGCAAAAGGTTCCACAATTTCAGCTACTTTCATCTTGTTGCTATCAACAGTTACCCTGGAAATAGTCTTCGCCTTCTTAGCAACTTTGGATCTGGACTGTTTGAGTTGCTGGTAGTCGAAGGCATCAGGTGAGATCTCTTGCTTCTTTCTTTTCGGGGTGAAAGAACTAAGCCATGGAGGCAAAGTCATCAACTCACTTCCTGTAACAGCTGTAGGCAAAGGAGAAGCAGTTTCTGTTTGAATCACTGTGGTCACCCTGGGAGGAATATCTGTTTGAATAGCGACTATGTTTTGCTCAGTTACCAACGGACATGAAGATTGCCTCATGAATTCTTCAAAACCAGAAGTGGAAGTATCAATTTCTGATAACTGAATGCAAGCGGGATTATCTTCAGGAACTTCCAACACACATTCTCGTTGTTGCTCAGGAGAAGGCCCGTATGCTGAAATGGGAACTGCGTTCTGAGGAGACTCATCAATGAGCAAATCAGGAGGAGAAAGAGGCGTCTCAATAGAAACTGGAGGAATGACCTCATGAGGCGTGTCTGAAACTGGAGACTTAGGCGCATCATCAGATTGCTGCCCCTCTTCTGGATTATCCAGATCGATCACCCGAACATGGAACCGTGCTTTCTCCTTCCCACGAGTAGTTGTCTCCTCAGGAGGAAGCACTACTGCACGACTAACTCGTAACTTGATCCTTGTGCTTGAAGATGAAGCACCCTCCTTATTATCAATCTGAATCTCAGACTTTCGTCCAAGAGGCCCTGTAGAATCATCTTCTTTACCAACCTTGATTTTGATAAGTCTAACAGCATTGCTTTTTAACCATGCGTTAGTGTTGGCCAAGATAGGCTGAAATCTGTCAAGAATGGAGACGCACTCTTTATGTGACCATTGGATCAAAGGAAGTGGAGCTCCCTCAACCCTCCGTGAAGTGTATTCAGGATCAAGTATACGCCCATCATCAATCATCCCTTGTGGGATATCTGCCAAGTTCAAGTCAACAATTTGCTCAACAGTGAGCCTGCAGTAATCCATCTTCAGGACTTCAGCTTCTGTGCGGAGATCTGCCCAGATGTCTTCAATGCGATGAACATGTACAAAGGATTTTTTGATCTTTTCCTTCATACCTCTATAATCAAAATCAGCTCTAGGTTTGAACCTCTTAAGCTTGATTTCCTGCAATTCAACCTCCATGGCCTTAGCCTTCACAGATGTGACAAGGGAGTATCGACCAATTTTCAACGGATTTGTGCTGGAGATCCCCATTCCAACCTTGTGTCTAGCAGACTGAAGAGTATGAACAGCCATAATTTGTCTACCCAACTCCATAAGAATTATCCTATCGGTCGGGTATCTTGGTAGCATGTATGGTTGTCCATCATAGCACCCAATCCTCATGTAGGTGAAGGTGGGAAATTGCAGGAATAAGCACCCATACTCAGATACCTTGACCCATGCCTCATCTGATACTCGCTTATTTCTGAGATCCATGTCAAACTGACACATAAAATATCCAAAGAATGCATCTTGGACTCTTCTAAAATGTAGTCTGCTAGGTTTCAAAGGCAGCTGGTCATAATATTCCCAAACTGGTATGAGAGAGCGATCACCCTTGGTAGAAAGACCTAGAAAGTGTCTAAGTGATGCTGCTAAATATACCAAATAAGAATTCATAAAGAAGGTCATAGTGGTAGGAACCGCTGCAAGTTGTTCGCACAAAGCATCGCTGATGATTTCACCCCATGAAATGTGATGCGACTGCCGTATGAACATGATGAATTGATACATCCATGGCTCAAAGACATTAGAGTGCTCAAGGCCTAACATTCTGCTGAGAAGAGTGATGGTGTCTCCTATCTCCCACTTGAAATCACAACGGTACAACTTTGCCCATGTTGAGAAGGAAGGACGTGGCTCATGAATCCACCTATTGATGTGGCGCTTGCAATCTTTTTCTCTTTTCACATAATACTCTGCTGCACTTTCTTTGGTGATTTCCATGTAAACAGGTGCAGGAGGTATTTTGAAGACCTTCTCGATTGTATCCGCATCAAGATGAATTATGGCTTCACCATCATCATTTTTTATGACTCTTGACTCTTTGTCAAAATGATGGGCGTATGCAAGAACAAATTCAGGTTCTAGGGCAGCCACTGGGAAAGAAGACGCATGATGGATATGGCTGTCCAACAGCGGCTGCAAGTTGTTATCCTGTGGATCTTCTACCCTGTGAATGAATTCTGCCATATCAACATGCCCTATTTCTGTGTCCCTGATGCGATCCAATGGCGAGGAGACCTGGGAAGGTGTAACCTCATTCTGGTATTTATCATATTTGTATTTCATTTTCTTTGGAGTTGGCGATGCCGGCAAATCTGACATTAATTGCGAACCTGGAATGCTGTGATGAAGACTTAAAAGGGTTAAGGCCACATCATAATCAGCTGCAAATATCATTCTTTCTTTTTTCAAATGGGTAAAACTTCGATCTCTGAATTTCACGGTTTTGTGAGAAGAAGAGAGAAGACATGTAGAAATGGGAAAATCTTGACTTTGACCAATTTCGGATCTTGGGGGAATTTTCGCAAGTATACAAGTTGGAAAGTACATACATGCAATCGGGATTTTAAAACCCGAATACAAGTATACTTGTAAATTCGAAAATGGAGAAACGGATGAAAAATGGGATTTTGACTTGCGGGAAATGATGGAAATGGAAAGTGCGGATATGGGGAACGTGAATGGATAGAAATGGGAATATCCGGGATAGTCATTTTCATGAAAATGGGAAGATCTTTTCAACATGTAATCTGGTTTTCAAAACACGAATTTGCAAGAGAGAGGTATTTCACATTTTTCAAGCTTGGAAATTTAACCAAAAATGATTAAATTTCTCAACCGTAGGGGAAGAACAACAATTTCCAGCGAACTTGTAATCGAGATTAAAAATCCCGAATACTAGCTAAGATGGAATTTTGAGAAGAATAATGCAATTTAACAATTGCATTTCAAAGGGAAGATTTGTTTCATGAAAACCAATTTTAAGGGAAGAACAACACATGTGAAGAATGCAATTAATAACAAAAAAAAAATGAAGAAAACATGAAAATAAAAAGAAGAGAAGAAAGGAAGAACATACCTTGATTGGAAAATCAAAATGCTTCTCCAACAATGCAATACTTCTTGAGATGAAGAAGCAAAACTGAACTTTTAAACCCTTATCACGTTTTTGTGAAAATGCCCCCAAAAATGGTAGCAATCTTAAACTTGCAAGAGTAAAATGCCAATGAAAGTGTTCATTTCAAGTTTGTTGCAGCAAAACGATCAAGGTATTTGCTAAAGCAATAATACCAAAGGTGTTTGAAGAGGTATCAATGCCAAAAAACGCAGCCAAGAGAGTCACGTTTTTGTGAAAAAACGTGGCATTCATTACACATTCAATGCACCATTAAATGGTGCGAACCTGCTCTTACCCTCCACGCCTTAGGAAGAAAGGCCAAAACGATTTAGGAGTGTGGGCAACATTGAAGATTTAACCGCTCAAATCGTGGCATTCATGAGGCACGTTAAAAAAAAAACGCAGTTGCTGTTTCTTAGGGTAAAAACCAGCGGATTTGTCTTTGAAATGGCATGATAGATGTCAAAAAATGCAAGAAGATCGGATGCAAGCTCAAAACGCCCCCATCATCCAACGATTCATCCACGAATTTCGCCTTGAAAAAGTCCAAAATCGCTTCATTCTTGCATTTCGGGTTTTGAAAAATGAATGACAAGTTCGATTTTCTTCAAAAGGAAGCAAATCGGGTTTTAAACATAAAATGACAAGTCCGATTTTCTCCTTTTTCCTTTTCATGCTCAAAATCGGGTTTTAAATATAAAACAACAAGTTTAAAATTTCACTTTTCACTCATTAAGCCAAAATCGGGTTTTTTTGGACAAATGACAAGTCTAAAAATTGTCAAAAATGAACTTTATGTTAAAATCGGGTTTTAAAAGACAAACTGCAAGTTTAAAAATACTTGTAAGGGGGAAATAAAATCCCTACAACAAGTATTAAACACTTGCACACATGTAATGGGGATTTAAAATCCCTATTACATGTAAAACCCATTAAAGTAGGGGTTTTTTGGACAAACTGCAAGTTTACTTGCAGTTGAGCTAAAAAACCCCTATTTTAACTAAAAATGACCAAAAAACAACAAAAAGATAAAAACATTAAATGGGAAACTTAAAATAAATTACAAGTGACATATTTGAAATAAAAAAATGCACATGTAAGTGATCAAAAATTCCCCTACAAAGACCACAACAATGAATATCATTAAAACTTGCATTTTGAAGAAAATTCTCCACCTGCAGTCTGGGTTTTAAAACCCGAAATTGAAGGAAAGGCATGGCAAACGAACCCAGAATTGGACGAAATTTGAAACGTAGTTCGAGAATGGACTGAGGATTAAGCTAGTCCAAGGATTAGTCAAAATTTCGCCTCGGGAAGCGTGCCATAGAGTAATAATTTTCATTTTTCATAAAAATTCCATCGTAGTGGTCCTTCATTTTTGGAAACAAAAATGAGGACAACACTAATCCTATTGAGAAACTGATGTCTAACTAGAAAGGGACATTATAGTCCGCCCTCCCTAGAATTGCTTGTCCCCAAGCATTCTCAACTCTGGATGCTATAGAATATCCTCATTCTCCCAAGTAGCATCCTCGATCGGCAAATCCTTCCACTTAATTAGATATTCCCTAATGACCCGCCTCCGCAACTGCCTCTCTCTGACATCCAAGATTGTAATGGACACCCTAGAATGCCCAAAAACTAAACCAACTGCTGATAGGAATTTAGTCAAATAGTTTGCATCCAACTCCTTATTTCTCCGTTTAATGTTTAAACCTCTTATGGCTTCGGAAATGAAATGTTTGTTTGTTTTTAAGTCTTTGCATAGGTTTAAAATCACATAACATGAACAAGAAGGAAATTACAATAATATGCAACATGAAGATTGAACTACTGCTGATATGATATTATTTCCAGAATTAATAAAGTCAAATATATAGCAGATTTTTCAACTCACTAAATACTCCAGCATTTTTGACATAATGTTCCAACAATGACTTCCCATCTTGCTGCTACAGTAACATGAATAGTGCAATGCTACAGTAACGTGAATAGTGCCACACTACAGTAGCATGAATAGTGTCATGCTATAGTAACATGAATAGTGATGCGCTACATTGCTGCTACAGTATTAATTAGTCTTCAATCAGTCCAATATCTTCATTAAATCATCCCTTCAGAATGGCATAAGCATTGGTCAAGAAGTGAAGAAGGTATGAGCAAAACACCAAATCTGCCTGTAGCTAGAGATGCACCCAATCTGCCTGTTAATGAAGCTGATAGCAATGGATTCCAAAGGCCAAACCCCAAGGGAATGACGTCTAGATTGTCACAAGAGAGGATAGACATCCTCTAATGCCAAGAACGGATCTGCAACTCACACATCAATTTCTTCTCATATTCAACATGCTGAATGAAGCCACAAAAGCTTCCTTTTATTCTTTCTCCAAGGGTCGACCCAACTCACTTGAGCAATGTGGGATAAAAGATGTGCAATATAAAACATATTAAAATATTCACTTATGTCTCCCTTGGGTGCCCCTTTGATTTGCACACATCCCCATAAAATAAATATTAAAGTAACACTTTAATATTTTACAATTAAATTAAATGTTACTTTAATAACACTTCAGGCATTAAAATATATTAGCAATCGGGCTCCGAATAGCGCGAGTGATAGCTCGTCGGAAAACTCTCGTCGAGGAGTATCGAATCCAATCACCAAAGCTAGCCTCCGTTGTGTCCTACTAACTTACTAAAAATAGTAAGTATGCCTGAAACTAAGTAAATCAACTTCATTTTAGCCCAAACTGGAAATGACTAGGCCAAAACACTCCAGGATCCCCTTAAACCCTTCGTTAGCCCTCGGGACCATGTAGAGCTAGGCTAACACACATACACCTGGTCAACTCCTAAAGTGGGGACATTACAAAGATGGCCTTAGGTACTGTCGTGATGTATTCACACATTGCCCCATTGCAAATGGGGACCCCCACTTTTTTGCTTTCTGGGTTAGTTTTCTTGGCTTAGTCTCTTAGGTTCGTCTTGTTAATCTTTGCATTGGGGAGTTGCCAGAGAGCTCATTGGGATTAAATGGTCTCCTTGAGTTGAGATGAAGCAGTAGGTGGTCTCGGTCAGGGTCTCTTTGAAAGCCTTCTCTAGGTCAGGCCTTGCTCTTGTTTTGGGGTTATGCCTTGATTGAGTTTGGGAGAGTCTTTGCATTATGTCTAGAACCTGAATGTAAATCTTAGCATGGTCTTGGAAGTTTGAGTTAGAGTCAGTCAAGGATATGAATGAAGATGAAAGTTGTTGTCAAGAGACCCCTTTTGGGTCTAAGTTGGTCACGATGATTAAAGTAAAGCGAGGATCAAGTGCAACTACGACGGATGGAGGCAAATGAAGCAAATCCTTTAGAGCCCTATCCATTATCTTCAAATTAGGCCTAAATTCTTGCTTCAAGCCCCCGACCCAGGCGAAGTTGACCTAAGCATGCTTTTGAAATATGTTTGAATGATTGTCAATGAGGAACTTAGAGGTTAAGAACCAAGTTCTCTCTAGTACCTTCCAAAGGTACAGGAGCGACTTTCTTGGTAGAGAATTTTTGCCCTCATTTGGATAGGAGACTTCATCCTAGGGCCTTGTTTGATACCAATTCCACTCATTTACCCTTCGAGGAGCAAAGAACATGAAACTTGGAGGAAAGTGGAAAATTTGAGCTAGATTGTGAATTTCGCTCCTGATACTCTCTAAGGTACAGGAGCAAAATCTTCCTAGGCTCCTTTTGCTCTCCTAATTTGGATGAAATCTCACTTTCAAGGTTTGAATTGAAAGGTGATCAACCTAAGCGCACCTTTGAGTATGAATTTGAGCCACCCCAGACTTGAGAGTTTGAGAGGAAATTGGAGAATTTAAGCACAAGCATGAATTTCGCTCCTGACTCTTCCAAGGGTACAGGAGCGAACTCTCCTAAAACCTCCCTTCTTCCCTCTAATTTGGATCAATTTGGTGTTTTTAAGCTTTGAGTGAAGAGAGGATGATTTGTTCAAGCCTTTGAAGTGCATTTAAACCAAGTTTAAGGATGAACCATGGAGGATTTGAGCTTTGAAGCAAAATTCGCTCCTGACCCTTCCAAGGGTACAAGAGCGGATTCCTTAGAATCACCTATTTGCTCCTAGCTTGGACTGAGATCTCTGTTCCTATGGCATGATTGGAATAGAAGTTGATTTGTACGTGACTTGGAAATAAATTGCAGCATGATAGAATGAGGAAAATGAGAGGAATTTAAGCCCTAAAGCCAAATTCGCTCCTGACCCTTCCAAAGGTACGGGAGTGAATTCCTTAAAATCCTCTTTTATGCCTGAGTTTAGACCACAAACCTTGTTCCCATGGCATGAGTGAAAATGCGAACTTTAAGTGACTTGACCCTTTGGACAAAGTGTGAACTTTAAATTTCTCACAAAAGCAATAAAAATGCCAATTTTCCTAGGCAATTCTTTTTTTATTTTGCCTTAAGGCGATTTTAAACAAACTTGCCATTTTATAGAAATGCGCAAACTTTATGCCAAGCTTTGTTGATTAGGTGCTTTTCCATTTGGTAGTCAAATTCGGCATTTTCAACTAAAATGCACGATTTCTCATTTCATTCCCTTCGCCCAATGTAAAAAGGGGATGAGTTGGCTTTGATCCAAAATTTGGCGATTTCGGTTTAACTTAGCGAACTTCATACTTTATTCCCCTCTTTGCAAATGAGAATCGCTGACTTACGTTTTAAACGCCCTTTCATTTGAATGAAACTCGGCCATTTAATATGTTTTGAGCGAACTCTCATTGTTTCATTTTAGACGCCTTCTTTAACTGAATGAAACTCAGCCATTTTAGACGTATTGCGCGACCTCTATGCTCGGGATTTCATGCAAAATGAGCGATTTTTACATGACTCGACCTTGGGATGCAACGACTAGGGTTTTGTTTCCCCTTTCCAAGTAATTTCAGGCTTGCTGAGGAAAATGTGTGATTTTTTGAAGGCGTTTTTGACTTGCGATTTTCATGAAATTTGCGAATTTCACATGTTTTGGTTTTGAACGCTTTTCAACTCAAGTTGCAAATGTGCGATTTTCGTTTTGTATCTTGCAAATGTGAGAAAAGGGCCAAGTTTGGTTCATGCCCCTCTTGGCCTAGGTGAAACTTGGGCATTTAACTTGTAATGGGCGAAGTTTGTTTTTAGTTCTTCGACACCCCTTATATGAAACTCAGGCATTTTATATGTTTTGAGCGAGCTTTTGTGTTCTTTGCGGAACATACAAAATCACCAAACTTCCCATTTAGACGCCCCTTTCTCTTGCCTAGCGACTTCAGGATTTGATGAAAATGTGAGGCTTTGATTTTTTAAACAAAATCCTTAGAAATCCGACTTTCTAAGCCACCATCGAGCTAAGGGAAAACTCGTCCTTTTTAGCCGAAATGCTAGGCATTTGCACTTTAAAATTTCAACCTATGACTTGTGACTTTGTTTGGAAGGAAGTCGGGTTTCATGAAGAAGATGTGCGATTTTCTCTGTCTGTCTTCTTGTGATGTCCCCTTCTAGCTAGAGACATCACTCTAGCTTGTGATTAGCCTATCAAAGACCCTCGTAGGCTAGTAGGATTGGCTAGAGGGTCACCTTGGCGTGGAGATCTTCTGGGGACAGAGCAGAGTACACTTCTGGGTTGCCAGAGTTTGTTTATGATGAGTTTTGCTTTGAGTTTGGCTTGGCCAGGCTATTTTTAGCAATTGGAGATGGACCCCTGCTATTTTTAGCAGACATCACGGTCATATGGATGGTCAACTAGTGAGCTCCAGTTTCAGATGGCTTAGCAATCAGACAAGGACATCAAGAGATATTAAAGTTTAAGTGACTTAAGTGATTTATTTAATATTTTAATATTATTATAAAGTTCTAAAGTAACTTTATAATAATAAAGTCACTTTAATATAATAAAGTGCGTTAAGTGAATAATTTAATGTGGGATATCCCACATTGGCCAGGAAGGTGTTTGAGCTCTCTTAAGGAAAGAATAAAAGGAAAGGCAAGAGTTCATTCTCGGCATCCAGTTGATGAATAGTAATTTGATTGATTTTTAGTGTGGAGCCTAGGGCTTTCGCAATTTTCTTCTTTGATCATAGGAAACGGAAACTTCCTATTGATAGCAATTTTGAAGGTGTGAAATAGCACCTGAATTATTGCAGTTGTGGGAAAGAATACTTCAGTTCTTTCATTTGTGCAAATTGGTGAAGTTTTCTACAAGGGTTTGAAGTTTATTGTTGAAGAACATTTATAGTTGGTTGTGAATCATCCTTCTTTGGCACATGGAGTTATATCATTCTTGTTGGGAGAGATTATCAACAAATTATTCAAGGTTTTAAGAACAGATTGCAAGTTTTTCATCCACTGCTACAGTACCCGCGTGAATAGTACCTGCGTGAATAGTGTCACGCTACAGTAACCCGTGAATAGTGAAACGCTACAGTGATACGTGAATAGTAAAATCGCTACAGTGATTGTTACAGTGAGATGCTTGAGTTTTACTCTTTCCCATGTAAAGTCTCTTTTCTGACCTGCATTGGAGTTCTGGGTGTTATTCTCCAGTCCTAGCGGATTAAATCAGGTTCTCAATGCACTCTGTTTGCTTACTTTAATTTGTTTCAGACTTGTAATCAATTTGGTAAATGTTCAATGATTGCTGTGTAAGTTCTAAGGATATCATACAATCGAATTCGTGTCATTATTACTAATCAGAATGAATGCAAGATTGAAGACCAGTTTGATCATGTTATGGACGCTCTGTTTCAGACATTTTGTAGCTTATTTCTGATCTGTTGTAGCTTCTAAATATTATCAGAAATCTTTTATTCTGGGTTAATCTAGTTTGTGACAGTCATGACTTCACTCAGAAAAGCCATGAAATAATTGTTGTTCCAGTCATTGCTGTTAAGGGTTCAGATTTGCATACTTCCGGTATGAACTCATAATTTCATGAAATGTAAAAGACAAATCTGTATTAAAGTCATTTGTTCCTTGTAGAGGATGTTATGAATTTGTTTTCTAGCCTTCATAGTACTATCAGCATACCAATCATATTTGATCATTGGCATATGTTATTTGCACTCTCTTTATTCCTTGGTGAAACATCATTGAAAACTCAATCAAAACCCAAACACTGAAAACATTGAAAAATCAAACAAAGGCAGAAAATTGTGGTTGGTTAGAGTCCACCAGGTGTGGGTTCTTACACTTCTACAAAACTTGGCTCTATTAGAGGAAATGCGAACTTATTTCAAATCGTCCCCCTTTTGTTTGTAAACTCAAGCTTATGGGCGAATTTGGGTTTCTTGAAGATTTTGTGCGCTTTTATTTCACCAAAAGCAGAAGCAACTCCCTTCCTTAACACTTCATCGGTGATTGGAGACAAAATTTCATGTTTGCTTTGTTCTGAAAACTCAAGGTATTCTCAGCTTTGGCAAGGTGATTAGAAAGGCACTCTGGATTTCCCTTAGGGTCCTCTCTTATTGAGCGGACAAAGGGAAAAAAATGGGGGTCCCCTGTCGAGGATGGGGTGGGGTGTGCATAACAAACGACATAATTATAGTATCATGATCATACCATCATAGCATCATATACTTCCAGTTCAATATCAAAATAATAATATTGAGTTCAAGTTTCATTGTTTCAACAATTGGAACTTTTAAGTTTTAATCATAAAATGGATTCTCTAAATCAACATCATCATCATCATCATTTACATTAGATGAACCACAAGCAATGCCAATTGCACTTGCAATTGCACTAATTGTATTCTCGCTTTCTGAGTCCTCAAATGCAACAAGCTGAGAAGTGGAAGCATCCAAATCAGTATGATTTGGCTCTATATCCCACATCTTCATCTCCCATTGCTTGTAGTCTTGTGTGTGAAAGGAGATGCAAGTTGGAATGCATATATACTAAGTTCTCCGCTCTTTTTGACTGCAAACCAGACCTCAAAATTTTATTCAAAAATGCAATTTTTTTTGTTTTTAGCCGGGCTGGGCGTTCAAGTTTGCCCCGGATGAATCGGCACACCTTGGTCGAACCTGCAAGCAGACCATACCGAGACTGGTACTGAGTTTGAACTGGACCGAGACTTGGCCTTCTAGCGGGAGAATCCAGTATCTTAGTATATTTATATAGTATTTACAAAAAATATTAATTGATGTGTATATGTAAACACGTGCAGCTAATATTATAAAATCAAAATTTTCCAACAAGGTAGCACATTAAAAATTTGCAAATTAATACTAATTTCCTTGTTATCAACAAGTGCATATTATAATATGAGATATTTTGGAAAAAAAGTAGATGCTCCAGCAAATATGCGAAGTTTGCAAAACAACCTACACTCATGCAAAGACCGTGACTTAAAAGTTATGTTTATAAACTATAAGCATATTTTTTAATTAAAGATTTTAGAAGTGTTTTTCTTGTGTGAGGAATGTTTTAGGGAAAAAAATTTCTAATGCTGACCTCCCTATTGAGAAATACAAAAAAAGTACTATGTAGAATATTTGAGAAACTTGGCAGAAGAGAAAAAAAATTAATAATGATTAAATTAAGAATATGTTGTAACAAGTCCATTGGGCATTACCAAATGGTAAACATGGAAGAAGACTGTAATGTCCCCAATTTTAGCCTTTAGGCTAATAGGCGTTATAAGGAGAAATTAATTAAATTAATTTCTTATAAAGTCATAAAAAAAATTATTTATTAAAAAGTGACTTTATATTTAATTAATTTAATTAAAAAGTGACTTAGGTATAAAAATTAAAAATAATTAAAAAGTCACTTAAATAATATTAATAAGAAAGTGTACCTACCCCCTTCTAGAAGGTGTCTCATGACAGTTTACGGAAAGGATAAATAGAAGAGGATGTTAGAGGATCAAGTGACTAAGATTGGAGATTTGGATATGATGAAATGACTGATGCATGGCATTGGTTGAGTCTTTGAGGACGCAAACCTTCAGCAAATTTGAGAGAAGGACTGGACGAAACACTAGTTCTTCATTTTGGGAGTAGGTTCATGATGGGATCTACATTAGTGTCTACATTGTGAAGTCTTCTGTTGAAGAGAAATTTACAGCTGAGAGAGAAAGACATTGCAGTCTTTCTTACTGTGCATATTGAGTTTGTTATTAGAAATTTTACTTGCTGCTACAGTGCCACGCTACAGTGATTTGCTACAGTAAAATTGAAGAGGAGGGTTGGGCGTTATCAACAATATCCATCCTAGACTACTTTGGCGATATCCTATTGGCAATTTTGGAGACAAATTGGAGGCAGATCAAAGGGAGAATAGCTTGCTGTTGACGCAGGTTGCAGACCTCTTGGAACCCATGTTTTCACTTATATCTTCCTATCTATGCTTCAATTTCACTCTTAATTGTTTGCAGATTCAAGGGGAAGCATAGGCGATACTTTTGGAGGCTTTATTTGGAGGTAAGAATGCAGCTATTAATTGTTTGGAGAGGCCGAGCTAGCCCTGGTCCGCCATCTACATAACCCTCAACTTCATGCTTTAGTCACTCTTCCTTGCTCAAAAATCATCAAAGGTGGAAGGCGCTGTCTAGGAGGAAGAATCCGCTAGGAGTGAGGGCAATTTAGGAGACATATTTATGAGTTGCAGAAATAACTCTGAAGACAACTTCATCAGCAGCAGATCGGCACCTGTTATGAGCCATTTTTGCATTGATTTGATCAAGACCTCCTTTGGAGTTTAGCGCTACCCTCTAGTGAGAAGATCGGGCCTATTTGAGGAGGAGTTTGGAGTATTATCAGCAGCATATCACAGTGTCCTCAGACTACAGCAGGGATTCAGAGTTACAGCAGTTTGACAGTCACATAGGAGGGCCTATTTGGCACTTGGGGAAGCTTGTAGACCACCATATTGCTTCCTACCCCACTGCAGATTTACCAGGTTCATTTCATTGAATTTCAGTTTGTACTCAGACTTTAATGGCTGCCTTTGTCCTCAGAAATTAGTGTCAAGTGTATGGTCATTGGGTGAAAATTACTTAATAGACTTGTACGATTATTTGCAATTGAATTTAAGGAGGAATAAGAATGTTCTTGAATACATGTTTATCTGAGATTCTATGTTAAATGTTTGACAAATTGACACTTGGCTGTAAGTGCATATGTAACATTGTAAATTCATCCCTATACATTGGTTAAGGGTCTAGAGTGTCATTTGAGCATTTAGATGACACTTTATGCTTTGTAGTGTTGATTTTTCAAGCATTGGAAGCCATCTATAGTCATTTTAATAAGGACATATCAGACTGATATAATAGAGCAGCAAGCTGGAAGGCTGCATATGAAGCATTCGACAATATTCCTTGGGTTAGAATACATCATTTTCTACACCTATTTGACCAAGGGATATTACAAAGACCTAGGTTCAATTCCCCCAGGAACTGCTGAGAAAGATCTCATTGTGTTAATGCGGTGAAAAGTGCATGCTGTGCATGCTATGCATGCCCAGGGAACACATCCCAATTTGTGTTTGGTAAACCTCATTGACCAACAAAAAAAGAATATGCTGTATCAATAATTCCAGGCCATCTAAGCTAAATTCACAATCCACAGAGAAAGAATTGAGCACTGCATATAAGACCTATATGCATGAATATGTCATGTCATAAAAAATAAAACACAAAATATAGAACATACATAATATCTAATAACACAAATCCAACCTCACATGAATCTGATATTATTGATTTCTATCAAAAAGACTCAGGGTGTCAATTCCTATTTTCTTACACTTATGTCTTTAAAACTTTGAGTCTTTTGAATATTCTGCATGCATATCAGATCCATCTTTAGATGGATCTAAGCTAGTAAATATCCTCTGCAGTGATGGCCTTCATTCTTTGAATTCTATTTTTGAGTTGAGATTCACAATGCTATTGTAGCTCCAAACTTTCTGAATAAAAAGAAATGTGAAGTAGCAATATAATTGATTCCAATTTTCTTCCATTATTATTATGCTTGTGAGTTCTCCTTCCTTCTGTTCATTTTCTCTAATAGTTGAATATTTCTAAAAGACAATGAATTGAAATCAATAAATATTATAATGTCAATGAGCATACCTTCTGATTTATCTTCAATATGTCCATCCCCTATGCTTTTCTCACGCAATGAAAAAATAAGTGCAAAATAACCAGCCATTACCAAGTTGTCAGCAGCAATTCCAGCGGCCAACATACTTGATGAAGTTAACCCCAATGCCTGCTAACGTTGATTAAATAATAATGTAAAATGTATTATTGACACACTGATACAAACTAAATTTTCCAAATCAACATTTTATTAAGGATTGATTTTAGCAACCATTTAGAATTTTATTATTTTAAAATAGGTGATAATAAAGGTGAAAGTAAAAAATCCTGTTTTATTAAAACTAAAACCCAAATTTGAAAGGTCCTAAGCTTAAGTATATTAATACTTTTATGGGTTAGGGAAACTCATAATACCCAGGAATTGCTTGGATGAAAACAACTGCTTGTCTAGAGGAAAACAGAAAGAAAATATATTATTGTCCTCAAATGACCAAAAGTAGGTCAATGGAACTCGAGAGTACAGCAGTTAACAATAGAAAGATTCTTGGGGACTAAAAAGGGAAATGCATTTAATCCCAAGGATCGTTATGGCTTCAACTAGGTATATGCCACAAAATCAGAACTAAATTTATATTAATATCCTAAGCAACCGAGGCATGTAACCAATGTGAGATATATTTCATTACAAAACATATATCAATAGGAAAGTAGTTAATGAATTGCAAAAGATAAATATATTGAAGCCTGATATAATTATACAAAGACATGCAAGAAAAGAGAGAAGACAGTCACCACAGCAAAAGCAGTCCAAAAAGCTTATTTACATGTAGTGTGATACTCACCTAGTGCCTCCACATGAAGTGTAATAGACAGATAGAGATTTTGAGAGCATCATGAGAACAAAATAGTCAATGGTATCCCAAGAACATGTAATGTCCCCTTCTCCTCAATGACCTCTCGGGAGTTGATTAGCCTATTTCACATTATCCCAATAGGCTAATTAGGAGATATAAGGGATGGTTTGCCGGTCACGTCATTAATTTCTATTGGTGGAGAAATAAAAAGGTGGAATATTATTTTATGCGATCTTATATTATTATTTGGTGAGAAAAATGACCTTATGTTATAAAATAAAATTATAAAAGTAAAGTGACTTTATTTAAAAACAAAAAAATGATAATAAAGTCATAAAGTGACTTTCAAAGGAGAAAATAAAATAAGTGTGAGTTTTTTAATCCCACATGAGAGTAGAGGCTCACAAACAGATTGGGAAGTCTTTATAAAGGAGCCTTGTTTTTCTCCAAGCGATATAATATATGACCATTTGATTCTTGAAATTTCTCCATAGTTGTTGGTGTGACAGTGACTGCCATTTCCGAGGACAAAAACCCTTGGGAATTCGTAGGTTGGATGGAAACCCAACTCTACTTGAGAGGTGGATTCATTCAGAATTCACTACTGAGTTAATTCACAGAGTTCTGGATCCAATGATGGACCTAATGTGCAGATTGGACAATTGTATGAATCTATATGATCTTTCCTAGTTTAGGCTTATTTGCAGTGACTTGACCAGTGCTGCGAACAGTGCCATGAACAGTAACACAAATAGTGCATGAACAGGGTCATGAACAGTAATATGAACAGTGATGCTACAGTGAAGTGAACAATATTTGCAGCAGAAATTTCAGACTTGTTGGAGTTCAGATTTGAGTTTGTTTCATTATCTTATGGTCTTTTACATTGCTCATCTCATTGCCATTGGAGTTATGCATCATCCGGGCATGTTGTAATTGTTGAACACTCAAATACTTAGGATTTGTACTTGCTATTACAGTATGATAAATACCTGATTTATTTGTAATCAGATCTCATATTTCACAAATAAAGGGTTCCTTTGGTATTTTTAAGTTGTTTGTTATGTTCTCTCTTATTTGGTACATGTAATTGCAAAAATCCTAAATTCAAACAACAAAACTCAGAAATTCATATCAGAACCAGAAAAATCAGAATTCAGAAGTCTGCATGCCAAGTGTTTGACAAAATGTCAAACCATCAAAACTTAAAATTAAGGGCAGAATAGGCAGGGGTTCTTACAGAACACAAATCATTGCCAAAGAAGTGACAAACTGCCAAAAGAGAAACTTTGAAAAGTTGAGGACCAGGTTCTGAAAGTGCGATCCAGCCTCTCATTCTTTCCTAATGACAAGTGAAATCACCAGAAGCACGAGGACAATTTTTAAAACTATCAATAATCCATTCTTGGGAAGAAATCAGGCTTGTGTTCCATGTGTTGGACTTTTGGTGATAAGCATCTTCCACGTAAAGACATGATATTTTATATGATTTTTCTTTTGGAACGATCCATCTCTCCATCTGCAATTCCACCTTCAGACATCTCTCTGGTCTCTTTCCATTGAAGGTCAAGCATCAGAATTCAAGTCCATTTTCTTACCTGAAGTGTTTATGAATCTGTCCACACATTTCCACTGAAGCATAAAATGTGTCATTCAAAAGATTTTTAAATACTGTAGAAACAGAATTCTCATACATTCTCAATCCACACCAACATCAAAGCTCAGCCAAGGTGGCAAACATACTTAATCAAGGAACCAACCTGCAAAAGGGAACCCACGACCAGATTTGTGCTAATGCAACAACATACAAAGTCAAGTCAGACATCCTCAAACCTCCACCCAATAATTCCACTTGAATACTGCACTGACTTGGAATCACAAACAAACAAATCCACCATGTGACATCAGTGTCACATAGCCCCTATTTTCTAAGAAAGGGAGCAATCCAAAACACTTTGCTCTCCCTTCTACCCAGAACTGAGCCATACAAGTTTAAGGGAGGTGTTTGGAGGATTTGAGAATGGGTAACCAATTTTGGAGGAGCTTGGATGGTTCTAAACCCTAGTCACACCATTATTTGATGAGCATTGACTTCATATGGTGGGTGTAGCTTGTTAGGGGTCAGCAAAAAATGTCAAAAATGTATTTAATTTGTTTCAGATCAAAACTGGATGTATGAAGTCCCAGGTTTATCAAATGAGAATATTGGTGTGACTATTCCAGCCATAGACATATGTTGTCTTCGTGTGTTACTGTGTTGGAATAAATTGCAGCTGAATAGCATTAATAGTTTTTACAGCTGTGTGAATTGTGATTAGATTAGAGTAAATTAATTTCTTGCATTTACTTGGTTTATGAGCATTTTGTCAAACATTTGTCAAAAATACAAAAGAAAATAGTTTGGGATATTTCATTTTAACTGTTCTGGTCACTCAAACATCACAGGCATGTTCTTTCTCCATCCATGTCACTTAAACTTGGCGAGAACACCTTGGGTGCACACCTCTATTATGTCATGGCAAAGCAATCTGAGGCAGGCCATAATGCTACTGCTGCCTCTTAAAGACGTAATGGGCAAGGATTTTAGATGTATTTGTCATTTGGTGGCATCTAAAGTCAGACTTAGGCACGTCTTTAAACTGCTTATGTCACTCAAAGTGCATAGCATTCCTTTCCAAGCTTGCAATCTGAAGCTATTGTCACTTAGAACTCTCATGACTATTTAGGAGCCTCTTTCTATTGTTACCTGCTCCCAAACACTTTCGTTCCTCTGCCATATTGTGCTCAGTTCTCAATTTCTGCTACATCTGCCCTGGGATCCTGAAATAGCAAATGGATGTGAAGAATGAGCAGTTAAAGACATGAACAATCCTTTGAAAAAAGGCAGGTCAGCCATATGTGATTTATAGCAATTTATCCTTCTCTGAGGCTGACCAAGACAAACCTTAAAAGTAATACACACCCTTTTTTATGAAGTTTTTTCTGATTTTGATGTTTTGATAGACAGCCCACAAAATAGAAATAAACAATGCAATAATAACTTCTTCAATACTGATATATAAAGAAATAACACCCAAATGCACAATATTCAAAACACCCACAATTGGAAATGTTTAAATTCATTACAATTTGTGGACAGCAATTTATCATTAAATAGAACAATACCCAGATGACCAAAATACATTAAAATCACAATACAAGCATACCCATTTGCTGTTATTGCAAAACGGGACTGATGTCTGTAAACAGCAAACTGGAACTCCTAAATGAAGCCAAATCCTTCAAAACCTAGCTGCCCCTTCAAAATGACAATCAAGCATATCAATCATCAAGGCACCAAAAATATTTCAAAAATTAACCACAAACCCTAGGCATCCAACCACAATGCAAGAAACCCTGTGCCCAACTATAGAACCGACTCCACAAATAATATATATGCTTCAATCTCCAAATCGACCAGCAAGAATAAATCAAAAAACGCTCCAAACTCAATATGGGCATCCCAAATATCTTGCCTAAAAGTCTCCTCAACAAACACTGAAATTTGTTTTAGAATAAATGTTCACAATTTCCAGATACCTCAAATATTGATGTGTGATTGCAAAACCTGGATTTTTCTGCCACAACATTAGCCAAGGTAGATCTTTCACCACCGAAGTCAATCTTCTCCAAGAGGGGTTTCATCCTCAGAAAGGTTGAGATGAACCAAATCCAATCTCAAAACCACAAGGGTTTTCAAACAAAGAAATAATAATATTTGTTGTTGGCATAAAATGCCTATGGTTATATTTGATAATATTCGTTATCTACCAATATATTAATTGGTTGTATTAAGTGGGTTGTCATCCTGGGTAGTTAATGTTTCGATTGGTTGACGGTTGTGTTCCTCTTGGCAACCGTTGGGTCCTTTAAATATGTTATGTACTGCCAAGGTAGTATGAAATAGTCGGGTCAATTGTAATCCTTTGTGTTGATGCGGGAAAAATACTGGTACTCTTTTGATCAACACAGAATAGCATGCTAAATATCCTATTCTCTCTTAAATAAGGAAATCCCTAATGCTGTTCTGAATGATCAAAGGGGACAACCTCAAGAATCTAACTATCCGGTCTTGATTGCTCAAGATAACTCAGCAGTGATGTGTTTTGCAGGTAAACACGAGAGGACTTATGAATATTGCAACAAGCTGGTCTGCATCTGGTGATGTTTTGATCCTCGAAATAGGGAAATAAATAACAAAAGGGATAGCTTTCAGAAATCCTAAGGACAATGAAAGTAACAATTAGTGTTGTGGGTAGACAGATTTCACATAAACTAATTACTGCTGAACCAGAGATATACTCACAACTCCACAGGAATAGTGTAAGCTCCAAGGGAATAAGAAAATTTCAGATTATGGATATTCATTCAAGCACCCAATTCTAGCGTAGCCTAGGACAAACACCTACAATTGAACTAAGAACAGTTTTGGGTTCGGTGTAATGCCCCTTCTCGGATTGGATCGATGCGACACTTGTGTTAGGTCGTTGAGGCCATTGAAGGACATTCAAGATTATGATTAGGAGGCTACGTGTTTAGTTTCTTAGCCTAGTGCTATGCATTATGGGGGATTTACATTATCTGATGTTCGTACGAATGATGGAGTAGTGCCCACTTCGAGAAGATTCCCTTTTCACCTTGGTAGACTTGATCGGACCCTTGTTTTGTACGATGGATATGAAAGACCTGATTGGATTTACATATTGCATGAATGATATTTTGGCTTCCATATATGCTTCACTAATGATCCTTGATAGACAATACATGATTTGATGATTACTAATAGATGTTATATGATTCCATGATTCCTAACATTTATGCTTATGTTATGAATGATTTCGACTTAATGTGATTTAGATGCATATTATGATGATGATTGATTTCTTTATGCTCTTATGTCATAATTTGATGCATAGATAATGTTAGTATTTTAGATTATCATGTATTTTGATAGAGGTACTGATCTTGTTTATCATGCGATGGAAATACTAACCCCTAGATGATTTACTCATGATGTGATGATTGTATGTATTACTGGCTGCCTATTGTGTGATTGTCTACGGGTAGACTCAACAGCACATCACTCATTGCGAGTGCCCTATGTTGTTGCGATATTCTACCCCTTGTTTGGTGTGTATGTATATATGTTGTATGCACATGTATCTTGTTTGCCACATACAGGTAAACGATTAAATATAGAAAGTAAATGCACAGAACATAATGGAAATATATTAAAGAACTGGTCTCTGTATTAATTCAACAGTCCATGTACATCAAGTGCTTATAACATCACACCCAAATACGACTATGATGATGCTACTTCGAAGGAAAGGTATGCAATATATAATACCCGAAGGGGTGCGACCAACTGTCGCGTCCAACTGCCCTTCAGGACGACTAACTGACTGTCGTAACTCATAATTACCGACGACAACATAACATAATACGACAACATGACATAATGATTATTCCCAGCAACATCATCCCCCCCAAGAAAAGAAGTCATCTCCGAACGACTTAATACAAAAACAGAGATGATGTGCATACACTAAACAGAATCAAGGTATAGAAGAAGAAGGGGGCGGAGGGGGGGTCCTTGAAGCAGCAGGTGGTAGGGTTGATGATGATGTTGGTGTCACTCGTGCACGCAGATCATACATCTGTTGTGTCCGCACCTGTAGGTCCCGCTCAGCCACCTTCTTGTGCTCAATTGCAAACTTAACCATTTGGGCAGCTTCTAGGAGTTTTCCCTCCTTGGCATACACCGTCTCTCGTGCCTGTACCAAACTAGTGGTGAAGGTTGCCTGTTCTGCCCTTGCGTCCTCCAACTCTGCAGCTAACCGGACCTTCTCGGTAGCAAACTGAGCCCTCCTAGCGGTCCAAGTCTCTCTGCACAACGTCAACCTGGGTGGCCAACTCCTCCTAAGCTCTCTCCGCGGCCCCCCTCGCAGTCAGATGTCCTGCAGATACAAACTCCGTCCGACAAAGAGTGTGATACACTTCCCAGAAGGTTTGCTCAATCTGCCTCCCGAGAGACTCCACTCTACTCTCCACTAGTGGCGTGCTCACTGCCCATGCGGCCAACATCTCTGTCGTCTCAGTTTCTGGCCATCCACCTCTATCAAAATAGGCAACAAATGCCTACGAACAACCCTCCTGCATAAACCTGAGCAGCCGCTCCAACTCCTGAACGGTGTTGTTGAGGCCCTCTGACTGAAGGGAAGCAATCACCTCCCGCCCTCAGTGGACCTCCTCCTGCAGATAAGTCTATACTAGTTCCTGAAAGTAAGTCTGCCCTCGGCCCACCATATCTTGGACGTACGCCTCCACGTCTACCCGGCATGGCTGCCTGCTCTCCATGTGGCTCTCTACCCTACCTCGCTGGTTGTCCACATGGACCTCCACCATCTGCTCCAGTGCCAACTCCCTGCCCTGTAACTCCGTTGAGTGTGTCACATCCCTGGGAGAACCTTCGCTATCTAAGTCCACAACCTCTGCGTCTAAGTCCTCCCGAGGGTCACCGCGCACGGGGGTATCCCGTGAGGGAGAAATGGTAGTAACCGGCCTAGGCGACATGGGTGTCATCTCGAACTCCCTGCTCAACCAATTGTCCTCCTCGATGGGGTGTAGTATCCCCTCGCCTATTGTTGTTGTCATTGTTTGATAGTGCCCCTGCACTTTCCCTGTGGGCTCGGATTCACCTACTTCTTCTGATGGAACTATCTCTGTCCTCCTTTCCTCTGTCCCTGATGGCAGCCCCATTACTACCGGCGGCCTCCGCTCTCCGAAGGCTGGAATGGACGCAATGCCACCCGGAGACGGACTCAAATGCGCTGAGGCGGGCAGCATGGGTGTGGCGAACAAGACTTGGGGTGGGGGTGTGGATGTAAGTACGGCATCGACTAAGCTTGCCCCACTATCTCCATCTAAGTCACTTGAGGCTTCTGAGGTCTCTTCCCGCCCACCATCAACATCGTCGAACTCGGACACATCCTACCTTCACCTCTTCTGCCCTGTCGCAGGTGTTAGCCCTACATCCATATGTTGCCAATAGAAGATGGGTGGCTCCCCTGGTGCCAGACTACCTTCCGATTTGATGTCTACTTCGTCCTCCGACAGCTGGGAACGCATAGCCTCTAGGAACAACCCAATGGCGTAGTGCGGCAAGTAAAAGGTGCGGTGGTGTAGAGTCATGAACTCATACATTCTGTCAGCCAGTACTGTAGCCCAGTCGTACTGCACCCCATTCATAAGTCCATTCATCCAAATAATCTGAGGTAGGGCGATATTCGATGCACGGCTGGACCCGATTTCTATGATACAGCGCCACGGCCCTTCGGCTACATATGACTTTTTCATTCCCCTATTTTTTGTGGTGTTGGTCATAGAGGCCAGTTCAGCCGGTGTAAGGTTGCGGGAGACCATCTTCACCTAGTGTTCCTTTGTGTCCTTATTCATTTTCTTAGCTTTCAACTCCACTTTCTTCCCATTGTGGCTTGGTATGCCAAATATCCTCGTAAAATCTGCTACTGTGAAGGAAACCCTTAGCCTATGGTTGCCATAGTCAAACGTGCTTGTTCTGGAGGTGGCGTCAAACACGTCGACCATCATTCATAGTGGTACCTCAAATTTCTTTATGGGAAAAACCGGCATCTGGATAGCCCAATGAACTCCTACTCGCTGTAAAAAAAAAATTCACTTCGTGATCAACAGCATTCTCCTGCCACCACTTGCGGCACTGGGCTCCATTCACACCCTCGAACACAATAGTGTCGGTGGTAACCTTTCCCGTGGCTGTGGTTGTGGCTATCTTTGGCCTGTGTTTCTGTTTGCTGGCGCTGGTGCTTGTATCGATGCCTCCTGCAACTCGAACTCCTGATGGTAAAACCCTCGTGGTCTTGTCCATGTCTGTCTACAACTTTGCTCACCAATGATGTTTGCCGGCTGAATGCATTCCCTGTAGTTTGCCTCATTAACCTGCTAGCTGAGATATGGCTACCTGCAAAACCGTTACACCACTTCCCCTTCCCTGCGGCAATGGTTATGGATATGCTGGAAACCCAATCGCCTTTGTCTTCAAGCCGAATCCCTACGGCTATGTGTGCAATTGCGTGCGGCTACCTACGGCTGTGTGGACAGCTGCGTCTGCTTGGGTGTGTGTTGTGCGACTGCGTGTGGCATGTGCGCTTGTTTGTGCGGGCTGCGTGTTTGTGCTGGCTGACTGCGGTGTCTTTATGCTTGGCAGGTGTCTTTATGCAGTGGTTTCCACCGCACGGTGGTTCCATCGTTCAGTGGTCCCACCGTTCGATGGTCCCAATGTTGCCCTTTTTTTTTTTCAAATTTTTTTTAATTTTATTATTATTTTTTTTTTTAATTAATTTTTTTTAATAATTTTTGTCCCTAAGGACTTGCTGGTGCGGCTATCGTTCACAGTATGGTTTCAATTTGGAGCCGTTCACAGCCTCGGGCACCTGTTTTCTGTCCGACGTTGTCAGCCGGATGGCCCCGTTGGACTCGACTTCGCGAATTTAGAAGGGTCCTAGCTATCTCACTTTAAACCTAAGTTACCGGTTCGGGTTCGGGTTCGAAGAACCCGGTACGCCGGTACGGCAAAATTTTGAAAAGGGGTTTGGGTTCGTTTGGGTTCGTTAGTACAAAAACATGTAAATTATATATATATGCAACCTATAAGCATGAATTAAGATTAGCATGTCACATAGCATCATATAAACAACAAAACCAACATAAACTTGTAATCATAGCATCATGAATCCATGATCATACCATAACAGCATCATATACATCAAGTCTAATATCAAAATGATAAAATATTCAAGTATCATTGTTTCAACTTTCAACAATTTAAAGTTTGATCATTAAATGGATTCAAACTAAGAACATCCAAGTTTAATTTTTCAAACTGAGGACCTAGATTTTGCCGGCAACACCCCCAACGGGGTCAAGGGGCAGCGCCCCTTGCGAGGGTCTGGGGGCAGCGCCCCCAGCGGGGTCAAGGGGCAGCGCCCCTTGCGGGGGTCTGGGGGCAGTGCCCCCAGCGGGGTCAAGGGGCAGAGCCCCTTGCGGGGTCGAGGGGCAGCGCCCCTCGCAGGGTCCTGGGGCAGCGCCCAGGGCGCGCTCCTTGTCGCGGTACAGGGCGGGGTCGAGGGGCAGCGCCCCCGCCGCCAACACCAAATCACAACCTTCAAACCCACACGGAACTCCATGGCGTGCATCAGTTTTCTGTTTTTTTAAGACGTCTAATTTTCTGCTTTTTAAGGTTATAACTTTCACTTTTTACAAGGCAGAATTGAAAAAAAAATTAAATTTGCATTGTTTTTTGACTTTACGGGCTGCCCAGCCGCCCAGGTTCAACTGGGTCCGCCCGGGTTCGACTGGGTTCGACCCTGGTCGAACCTACTCTGGGTTTTTCGAACCCTGGTCGAACCGGACCCGTACCACGGACCCGGTCGAACCCGGACCCGTACCAGGGGGGCCCAGAGGCGAACCCGGTAACCTAGCTTTAAACTTCTCTGGTTTGATCTCGTTTCTCCTGTTGTATTTCAAAAAAAGTTGTCCCGGGGTGAATCTTACCCGTTTTAGGTGTTTGTCGTGCCATACTTTTCTTCTGGCTTGTGCGGCCTCTGTGGTCCATTGTGCCACCATTCGACGCTCGTCCAGTTTGTTCAAGTTGTAAAGCCTCTCCCGCAAGCTTTCCATGTCTCTGTTGTGACCATTTCACACATCACCCCATCGCAAATGGGGACCCCCTCTTTTTTTTGTTTGTTTTCGCTCGTTTTTGCTTTCGTTTTTAGGGTTTTGTTAGTCAGTTGGTCGTCTGGATTTAGGGTCAAGCCTTAGGGTTTTAAATTTTGTCGTTTCAGGCCAAAATCCAGTCGTTTTTTGAGAGCTTGTGAGCTTCCTTTTCTAGGATGCAAATTTTGAATGCAATGAATTCGCCAAAATGGTCTAATTTTCAATTGGAATGTTGATGCAGGGCTTAAATTTGTCTAAGTGTTGACAGTGAAATGTGAATTTTTGTCTGATTGAATATTTTGACCAAATTTTGACTTTTTTTGATTTTGATCCTGGGCATTGGAATTGATTTGTTTCCACCTCGTGAAGTGTTAAAATGTGAAAAATCATGTTATTTTGGCCTGTAGGAGCAAAATCGCTCCTGTCCCTCAGTGAAGGATGGGAGCTCATTTTCAAATATTTCATCATCCCTGCAGAGTCCAGACAAATTTCAAGTTGGAAGTGATGGAGAACGGCGATATCTTTCCATTGAATATAAATTGAAGATTTTCATGAGCACAGAAATGCCTCCAGGAGGAAAATCGCTCCTGTCCCTCAGTGAAGGACCGGAGCTACAATTCAAATTTCGCCTTGTCCTTGTAAGATTTCGATGACTTAACAATTTGAAAGGGTCCGAAAGAAGATGCTTTGCCAAATGAATATAATTTGAGATGCTGAAACGAAGGAGAATGACCTATATTGACCAAATCGCTCCTGTCCCTCTCCAAGGGACCAGGGCGAGGTACCTTGTAGCTCTCGTCCCTCTCCCAGGGACCAGAGCGATTTCCTTCATTATGCAAAATCCAGATAAAGGTCAAGGTAAGTTTACGTTCAAAAACAAGGAAAAACATGAGATAAATGCGTTGAATATAAATTGAAGATTTTTGGGACGTCCATAACAGTGCTAAATGCCTAGTTCGCTCCTGTCCCTCAGGAAGGGACCAGAGCGATTTTTGATATAAATGATTTTCTTGCAAAGTTACAGATGATGTCAAGGCATGGACGAATGGAGTGAAGAAGGACGAGTCCGTTGAATATAAACTTGGAACCTGGCAAAGTGAGGTAAAGGCTACAAAAGGAGGATCGCTCCTGTCCCTCTCCAAGGGACCAGGGCGATACAATGGTGATGTTACTTCTTATGCAAGTTCAAGGTCGATACAAGTCAAGACAAGGTGGCGAGGGACACTTCAAGACGTCTTTAGCAAGCACAAACATTAAAAGGTCGTCACAATGATGAAATTCGCACCCTATAGCCTAGATCGCTCCTGTCCCTCAGGAAGGGACCAGGGCGATGTTGGATATATTGGCCATTTTATGCAAGATTTACGTAAGATCAAGGGTTCGCAACGTCTTGGAGGGTCCATGGATAGATAGAAAGGTGATACATGAAGATTTCAAACGTAAAGTAATCACCAAAATGAGCATATGGACCATATCGCTCCTGTCCCTCTCCAAGGGACCAGGGCGATTTGCTTTGGATTCCTCGTTTTGCTTCAAGTTCGAGCTAAGTCAAGACGTCATAAGATAGCATATGGTCCAAGGCATCGTTTGAAGATAATTCGCAAGAGTGTTGAACGTCCAAACATCGCCAAATAATGTAAAGCCTCACATCGCTCCTGTCCTTTGGACAAGGACCAAGGCGATACTATCAAAAACACTCACGTTCCTTCAAGATCAAAGCGAAGCGAGGTTAGGAAGAGTGAAGGACGACGTTTGAAGGACATCGCAAAGGAGATCAAAGTGTAAAGTTGCCAAGGTCAAGGAGAAAACGTGGATCGCTCCTGTCCCTCTCCAAGGGACAAGGGCGATGGTCCCTTTAATACGTCCAAACACATAATGAAGACAAATGGAATAAGCGCAAAAGGAATGAGCATAGATGTTATTCGCTAACAATGAAAGATCGAGGAACAAAGATGCATATTGAACGTGGAAATTTGGAGATCGCTCCTGTCCCTCTCCAAGGGACAAGGGCGATGAACACTCAAAAGGTATTTAAGTACGCATGCAAGATGATCAAATTCGAAGGACTCATCATGATGATCGATTTTCAACGCGAAGATGAAGAAGTTGGACGTAAGAAATGCAAAATCAAGACCAAAATCATGGATCGCTCCTGTCCCTCTCCAAGGGACCAGAGCGATGAGGTACGTCCCTTCCTTTTTTCCAATTTTGGCGCCAAGTGAGCAATTCGAATTTTCTTCAAATGCTAAATCAATTTAAAAAATTGAATATCCATTTTATTTAGCATTTAATATGGCGTTATCTTTTATTAATTATTTTTTGCCTTTATTTAAAAATCGAAATTCACATTTAAAAAACGCAAGGCATTAATAATTAATTAATTAATTAATAAAAATCGATTTGGAGCGCTCAATTAAGCAAGTCGGCCTTGTTATTTTATTGCAAATCATTTTAAAAAAATGGTTTTATTAAGCAAGTCGGCCTAAGGGGTGAAAGGATGAGCGCGCTATATATGAAGGGTGAGAGATTTCATTTTCACATAATCATTTTTACCTTTCTTCATGCGAATTGAGAAGAGGCGAATATAGTGCGAAGTGTGTTCAAAGGTGGTGCGAATTCAAACCAAGGGTGGCGCTTAGTTATCAAGGGTGGTGCGAATTTGAAGACCACACCAAATGCGAACTTGAGGAGACATTAAGGCGAATTTGATAAAGACTTGGAGGATTTGTTTGAGCGATTTGTCAAGGACAAATTTGAAGATCATTTGGGACCACGTCTAGGGCGATACTTGAAGATCACGTTCACTCCAAAGGTGGCAAAGTCAATTTTGAGGAGACCACATTGAAGACTATTTTATACCTCAATTTTTGCCTAGGCGAATTTTGTTTTTGCATTCTAGAGTTAGCTCTCTATCGAGGTATGGCGATTTTAATTATTATTCCTTTATTCATTCATCGTCATATTTCAAGTTTTGAAATTTTGATTTTTGAATTTCTCTTAGCTCAATCGTTTATTTTAGGAAATGATAACTCTAGAGACTTATCATGATGTTTCCTAAAAATTTATCTCTCTTATTTATGTTATTTATTGCAAAATCTATTTCTTATAATGAAATGTTGTGTAGGTATGGCGACCCCGAAGGCGGGAGCATCCACCAGTCGCTCGGCTCTCATGAAAGATCAGAAGACCGAAGAAGTAGAGACCAAGATCGTGTCTAAGTGGAGCAACATTGGAGATACCAACTTGGGGAACTTTAGCACGAAGAAGTTTCGAGAGGTCCCTTACATTGGCAAGCCATCACCTATCGCCCGGAGAGTAATAGAGAGTGGCATCATCAAGGCGGCCGGTTTTCCTCCAGCTATTCAGTGCCACGAGTTGATGATCGAGTGTGCCCGTCACTACAATCCACAGTCCAGGACAATTGTGTCCAATGAAGGAAACACTTTGGCGTACCTCTCAGAGGAAGCCATAAGTGAAGCCTTCCATCTTCCAGAGCACAGGGACATGATATACAAGAGCATTGAAGGAGCCAGATCAGTGTACGATGATGATCCAGATGCTTGCCTAAGCATAATTAACAAGAACTGGCTACTCAAGAGTCGTCCCCGTCTAAGCAAGGTACCGAACACACCGCATCGGATTGATTTCCAGGAGGAGTACAGAGATTTGATTACCATGCTCAACAGAGTTACAGGAGCACCTCATGCCTTCTATTTTGAGAAGTGGATGTTTTACTTCATCCAGGTGATTGTTCAAGGAAAGGGTACAATACATTGGGCTAGAATAATTAGTCATTGCTTAGACGTACAGTTGAGAAGACTCAGGGCTACTAAGTCCTTCCACATGAGTTCATACGTCATCTATGCCTTAATCAGGAGCATTGAGTACGCAGGACTACCTCACAGAGGAGTGATTGGAAGAGGACCCGGCGAGGTCAGAGCTTGTGAATCCTATACCTACTTGCATCATCCGCCAGGAAAGAACTACAAGTTAGTCAATGATACTTTCACGATGAACATCACAAGGACGTTGCAAGGAGGGATTCACAACAGATTATCTCAGGATGCCCAGGAGTTCATCAAGAGGTACGGTGCTTGGTTCATTCAGTTTCCCAAGTTCACTTACATTAGAGTGCATGGATGTCCTTTACCTCCATACATGTTGCCGAGATATCCGACAGACAGAATTGTGTTACTTGAAGTAACAAGGCAGTTGGCAGCATATGTGAAGGCATTCAGACACAGACATCAGAATGGAGTTCAGGTACCTATTATTTTGGGTAATTCAGTTGAGGTATGTCCTAATGTCTTAGCCATGGATGACGCAGAAAAGGAGTTAGCCTTGTATTCTTTTTCATCTTTTGCTTGGAGGAATAGTTTTGATCCCCATGGACATTTAGAGGAGACGGTCGGTAGAAGATTTAGACATGAGCACCAAATTGAAGATTTTATGATGAACCTCCTAGATGATCTTGAAGTGAAACGTAAGATACATTCTAGATTGCCTTTGGATTTCATCAGGAAATGCAGGATTTACAGAGTGGCCGACCAAGCTCAGGACAATGGCAGGCACATCCAGTCTTCATATGATAGAGAAAGCAAAACAATAAGTTTGAATTGGAATGAGCCCGAGGTCGTGGATTTAGATGATTTGATGGCACCAGTCTTGTCTTGTACTCGCAGATGGGTAGACGTTCAGCATCAGAAGTTGAGAGAACAAGGCATAGCTATGTCTTTCACTTTGGAAGATAAACCAGCCGAAGGTGGAGCAAGTGTTAGTGAAGGCAATCCTAATCCTAGGAATTCAGGTGAAGGTAACCTTCGATGTGCCAGTGAGGGCAATCTCCATTCGAGAGGTTCAAAGAGAAAGGAAAGATCAGAAAAGAAAGAGTCTTCCAAGAAAAAGCAAGGTGCTAACAAAGATCAAACACCAGGTACTTCTTCCAGACCGGAAAATAGAACAGTTCGAGTGGAAGAGTCCATGGAGTCGATGGTACAAAATGACAGGCAGGAGGAAGGACAGGCACAGCATGTTTCGTCAGATGGATCTCTCCAAGACTATGATTTAGATAATGATAATGAAGTAACATCTCCTCCCAGACAAGAAGAAATAGTACATAAAGAAATTCAAGTTCAAGAGACAAGATCGAATATCCCAGATTGGTTGAAGGAAAGATTGACTAGGGTGATCGTAATTGAGGACGAGGACAGTGCAATTGATTTAGAGAGCCTTGTTGGACGTTCACATATGACAACAGAGAAGAAGAAGGCTACAAAGATGTCCAAGATGATTCGAGATGAGACTGGATCCCGAAAACTACAGATAGCTACACCGGCAGTAGATAAATATGAGGGTGAGATCCTAGCAGAGGATTATGATATACAGACTTTTGAGTTAGGACCATCCACAGCAGAGCAGACTTTAGATGATGCCACCGACACATTTGAGGCATTGAAGGACAAGTTTAGAGAAGAGGTGGAAAAGAATAGAAAGCTTGAGAGAGAGGTCGGTGCATGGAGGACATATTTCAGTCACATCAATGAACCTTTGGGACGTCAGGATCCAGTTAGATCACCAGTGCAGGCATTGCCCCTTCAATCGATCAATGAAGCAGAAAGATTCAGGAACCTGGTCCAGCGTACATGCAGTTGGATGGATAGATCTCATACAGTGGCTATAGAATTTGTTACAAGGATGTCGAAGATCATTCATCAGGCTATCCAAGTTCTTGAGATAATCCACAGATTGATGGCAACAGTAGCTGCATTTGCCCATACCAAGGACGTTGTCATCCCTGTCTTGAAAGTAATAAGACACACATCCAGAAGAATTTTAACGCAGGAGAGGATCTTAGAAGGTGATTCTCACAGTTTGTTTCAGTGGTCAACCTTACTCCATATAAAGAGTGTTCTCTTCGAGGACATCAGTGTTAGATGTGGTCAAGTTGAGGAGGTGATCAATCCGATCCAGGACAGAGTATTTGAGGTACTTCGTACCATTCTTGGCAGAAGGATCGAGGTCGAGACAGATGTGGATATACAAGAATTTGAGGATAGAGTCAAGATCATCTTTCGCAAGGACGCAGATGTTACAGATGAGCAGTATGATCAGATGTATGCCACCATGCTCCTAATTGATAGAACAAAGGAACTTGAACCTACTTGGGACGCAGCTCTTCTAGATGCATTCGATCAGGTCATCCACTTAGAAGAGAGTATCAAGAATCTTCCCGAGATTCCAATCACAGAAATCGAAGGAATCGTGACAAAATTCATTGCATATGCTAAGAAAGAGAATTGGAAAGGGAATAAGATTCTAGATGAAAGGTTGTTACAGATGACATGACATCTTATTTCTCATTGGTTGATACCTCCTAGATTTTTGTGCCGAATTTAATATTTGGCTATGTATTTAATATTGTTCAGTAAAAAGGAGGTCATTTGTAACAAACCCTAATTAGGGTTTAGGTGTCATGATCTTGTCCGTTGATTTACTTTCAATCTGGACCTTTCATTGTAACTGGGGATGCTATTTATACCCCCATTCTTCATTTCATTTGATAATAGTGAATAGTTAATAGTCGAATAGTCAGATAAGAGTGAAATAGAGAGATTAGAATTAGAAGTAATTTCATGTTGTAGCAAGATTGAGTCTTGAAGAGAGAAATTCAAGCAATTGTTGTATATGATGACTTGGAAATCAATAAAATATTGAAGTTATGGTGTTTTGTTGCAAATTTCTTGAGTTATCTTCATGGTTGTTGGATGTACTTGAATCACGCTCAATCAAAGTAGTTTGTTAATTTGAAAGACTAAGTGTGAGATTTGATATTTGGTAGGATTCGCTATCCAAACCACTAGCTTCTTGCTGATTGTAGGAACGCCTTGCGTGGTCGACTGGAGAACATTTTGAGTCCTTAACCTTCAAGCATTTTCGTATCTAGGATATGTACCTTCGTAGTCGTGTCCTTGGTCTTTGATGCATTGAACATCATTATTACCTTAGAAGATCGCACTAATTTCAATTGAGTTGTTATCTTATGGCAAAATTGAAGTTGGTTGAGTCTTGCCAAATCTCATTCATGCTAAGTCATTCATAGGGTTAGGCTAGATTAGACCTCTCAAACCCTATCTTTTGCTTTTTTTTTGAAAGTTCCTTTAGTTTAGTAAAATCTTCGAGCTTTGAATACGTAAGGCCCCTTGGAGGAAACAGCAAATCACATCATACCACTAAAGAGCTTGTCCACACGTGGAGACCCCACTAAAAGAACCTTGGAGTCCATCTAACTGATCCTTTTTGCAGATCTTCAGCAGTTAGAGACTATTTTCTCAAGAGAGGATAAGATACCTATTGGTATTTTATTCTGTGTATGATTGTGTATAAAATACACGTCAACAGTCTCCAAGTCTATTTTCAATTGCTATTCGATGACTCAGTACCATGAATTCGATAGGCACCACAACTTCCTGACTGTACATCAGTTGAAATGGAGTTTGACCGGTGGTCACCTTGTAAGTCATTCTGGAGGCCCATAATACGAAGGGTAACTTCTCTTCCCAGTCTTCCTTTTCTCCTCCACAGGACTTGTAGATTACCGACACCAATATTTTATTTGTGGCCTCGGCCTGCCCATTTGCACGTGGGTAGTACTGGCTCGATAATGAGTGGAAAATCTTAAACTCTATGGTCAACAACCATATGACATGGTTCACAAAGTGGCCCCCTCGCTCACTGGTCAACTGAATAGGTATGCCATATCGCGTAATAATTTGTTCATAGATAAATTTAGCCATGCTTACTGCAGAGTTATCCGGGAGAGTCCTTGCCTCCACCCACTTAGTCAAATACTCTGTCGCAACCACAATGTAACGGCACCGTCGTGTACGGCTAGCCTTAAGAGGCCCTACAAAGTCGAGTCCACATCGTTCGAAGAGTTCTTGTGCGTGCGAGGGGTTGAGGGGCATGAAGTCCCGCTTCAAAGGTGTTATCGGGAAAAAGTGTATAGTTTAGTAATGTTAATTATTGATAGTTAGTTAGCCGACGGGTAGGTAGTTGGAGTCGCGACGGTTGTGTCGCACCCCTTCGGCTGTCATATATTGTACCACCTCCGGGTGTTGGGGACATGTAATGTTGACGACAGATTATAATATGAACATCCTTTGACATTAATGGAAAGCTTATTCTGGTACTTCTTTTGTATTTGCATTGTGCATTGCTGTTCGATTTCTGTATTCTTCCTGTTTACCCAGTGAGGTAAACATTTGGCGCCGTTGCCGAAATTATTTCGGGAGGGATGGGAATATACTACATGGCACAGGGATAATGGGACAACCATTGCCCGAGGGGACGAGCAGTAACCCTGACGAAGATCACCAAGAACTGTTCGAAGGAGAACGAGCACTCACAAAAGATTTCTCTTGCATCCTTCAGGTGGCCATCGAAACACACGTACGGAGGGAAGCCACCATTGAGGCTGTTCCCGAGGATGCTGTGTGGAGCACGCTTGGTGTAAGCCCAGCGGTGAATCGGTTGATGAGCAGTTTGCCTAACCTTCTGGCTCAAGCATTTTTGGCTCTTCAAAACCGCAGAGAAGACACCTACCGGGAGAACCGACGACAGCAAATCTTACGAGAATTTCATGAGCGCCAGGATGACGGACGTAGGGAAGACCGACGAAGGACAAATAATCCTTAAATTGTGAAGGGAGAGAAATAAAGAACATTGTTAGAAGCAGAAGAATTATGTTGATTGTATACAAAAGAATGAATTAATAAAGACGTGTTGTGTTTTGATTTATGTGTTGTGAAACATGAAATTGTACCACAATTAATGCCCAATTTACTGAATAAAGACAGAAATAAGAAATTAGAAACCGACGAGTGGGAGGCTGCACAGAAGGCTTTGATTCTGGAACAATGTGTAGAACGTAGACGGAGGCTGAGGCAACTTGCCGAAGGACGACCTGCCGAAGGGTTGCCCGAAGGGAACCAAGGGGGTGTCACGAAAGGTGCAGAAGCCGAGGGGAATTTCTACGCGTCGCCAGACTACGGTAGAGCGAGAAGCCTTGAAGAGTTTCTGGAGGAAACTAGGTTACGGAAAGAACTAGTTGAAGAGACTCGAGATCGGTTCAAAAACTTATCTCTCACGCCACAAAGGGAGGATCACCGAAGGGAGCCGGGCACGGGTGACGACGAAGGGGAAGTTAACCGCACGGTAGGTACAAGGCAGAACACCGTACCTTTGGTCACCACCACAGGAGGCATCAACGGCATCGGAGGGAGCAGCGCCGGAGGGCAGACACAGCCACAACCACCTCCAGGTAGACGATTTCCATCAATGGCGACCAAACAGAAGTTGCCCAAATTCAACGGGGATAGCAAAGATGATCCCGCACGGCATTGCCGTACATGCGAAACCATCTGGACAGCCAACGGGGTGACTGACCAGGATGAATGGATAAAGCAGTTCCTCGCCACACTAAGAGGAGTGGCTATTGACTGGTATTCAGACTTGGATAAAACCGGGGTAACTATGTGGGATGAATTGAAGAAAGCATTCGAGAAGGAATTTCGGCTTCTTCGAGATGATAATGAGATAGTCTCCGAAATCTATGGAACAAATCAAGGAAAGAAGGAGACCGTACAGGCGTATGGCCGCCGACTGAAGGAATTAGTCTGAAAGATGGAAAGCCAAACGGCTGATGGCTTAAAGAAGCGGTGGTTTGTCAAGGGTTTGAACCCTACGCTACGACGAAAGATGAAAATTGTGCCTCCGACATCCTACGATGATGCATACAACCGGGCCATGGACTTAGAAAGTGAACAGAAGACGTCCAAGAAGAAGAAAAATAAATCCTCGTCGGAGGATGATTCCTCTTCTGACAAAAGTGATAGCAGTGATGACGACTCTAATCGGAAGGTACGGGCTCTCCAAAAAGATATGGAGCGAATGATGAGAGAGATAAAGGCAACCAAAGGAAGCACAAGCAAAGGCGACGAAGGGGATTTATGGTGCACGGACTGCCGTACCGACGGACACACCAAGGGGTCTTGTCCGAAAAAAGCATTTTGCGATATTTGCCAGATTGCCGGACACCTTACCAAGGAGTGTCCGTACACTATGAGGACCCGTAACCAACAGGTTCTCTTTACAGAACCATCTGCGTCAGCCGGCACGTCCCAGCCTGCGAGCAACAACGCCTCGTCTGGCGGCTATCGAAACAACAGGCGAGGAAGAGGTAATAATAACAATACGAATAATAGAAGCCGAATCCAATACGACGCTAAAGGGCGGCCGATGATACAATGCCAAGCTTGCAATCAATGGGGGCATTTCGCCAGAGACTGTACAGTGGAGGAAGCACCACAAAAACTTTGCAAATGGTGCGGTCCAAGGGACCATGATGATGGCAATTGTCCCAAATCTGGCGTGAACCTGTTGAATGTAGAAACGGAGGATGTACTCGCCATAACAAGGTCCAAGACGAAAGCAGCCACTTATCCAGATCCCCGCACGGAAAAACGAAAGGCACTGGAGGCACAAGCGGAATTGGAGAAGGAGATGTCAACAAGCAAGGATGCACAGGGGCTTGCGGGTACTTCTCGCTCTGAAGGAGAAACAAACATTATAAACCAACTGTTACAGGTCGAGATACCCGTCAAAATGAAGGACCTTCTGGAAAGTATGCCGCAGTTGCGAGTGACATTGTTGCAATCCGCAATGATAACCCCAGTAGGCCGACCAATACATGGCAAGGACAACCTTGGTGAGACAGCGGCAGACCCATTAGCCCTGACAATCAACAATGGTAGACACCCAGCAGTGGTGGAAATGGGTATACTGGGCACCATCCTGACCAACACCATTGTCGATGGCGGGTCGGGAGTAAATGTCTTGCCAGAGGAAACATGGAAAAAATTGGGTAAACCTACTCTCTGGCCGTCCACCTTTAATTTATTGGGAGCAGACCAACACGGCATCAAGCCGCTTGGCACACTCATGGCGCAACCAGTGACGATCGGAACACAGCCGTTCGTCTTGAATTTTGTGGTCATCCCATTGAAGAAGAAGGGGTATGATGCCATCCTCGGCAGAGGCTGGTTGGTGGCGGCCAAAGCAAACCACAATTGGAAGAAGAACACCTTGTCCATGGAAAAGGCTGGCAGAAAGTATACCATTGACCTCAAAACTCAACTGGTCAGTGAAGAGTTGGCGTCAGAGTCAGAGTCCAACGGAGACAATGATATCGACGAAGGAAAAGATGGCAGGGAACCAAATGACGAAGGCATCTTAGGAATTCAAGCCTGTTCTGAGGATGAGACGGATTCTTTGAAAGGGCTCTTCCATTGGCAAATGGAAGACTATGAATTATTGTACGGGTGCAATATGTTGGGGATTGAAGGACCTGACATGAACGAGTTTCCGCCAGAATACGGACAATACAAGGAAGGGGATGTCCCTATGGATGATGCACCAGCGCACCAATTCGACAAAAGTAAGCCCATAAGGTACGAAGAATCCGCACTTCAAGTTACAAACCTTGGAGAAACTTCAGAACAGAAAAATATTCTGGTCGGCGACGACTGGAATCCGGTCTTGAAGACGGCGGCGTTCAAAATCTTCACAGAATACAAAGATGTGTTCGCTTGGACGTATAAGGACCTCAAGGGGGTACCACAAGAACTTTGTGTACATCGGATCCCTCTGGTTCCCGGAGCCGTGCCCGTACGGAAGCGGCCATACAGGATGAACAAAAATTATGTAGCCAGGGTAAATAACGAAATTGACCGCATGCTTGAATCAGGGATTATCTTCAAGGTCCAGATGAGTGAATGGGTATCACCCATTGTGATATCCTTGAAAAAGGAGGCCGATCAGATAAGAATCTGTGTAGACTTCAGGTGTTTGAATGCTGTCACAATTAAAGATCCATTTCCCATACCATTCACAGACACCATCCTCGAGGAACTCGCGGGTCATGAAATTTATTCATTTATGGATGGATTCTCCAGATATAATCAAATTTCCATTGCGGAGGAGGACAAATTGAAGACCACCTTTGTCGTAGAAGATGGCGTCTATGCATACAACCGGATGCCATTCGGGTTGTGCAACGCGCCAGCTACCTTTCAACGGATAATCCTCCATATTTTCGATAAAATGTCCGTAGGAAACTTCAAAGCATTCTTGGATGATTGGTCCATTTACAGCATGGAGGAGGCACATCTAGCCGCACTTGGCGAATGCATGGAGAGATGCCGACGAGCCCGCCTCGCCCTAAATCCCAAGAAATGCAAATTCATGGTGCCTCAGGGCAAGTTACTAGGGCACATCGTCTGCAAGGCTGGACTGAAGACGGACCCTGACAAAGTACGGGTCATTGTGGAGATGGAGGCGCCCGACGATGTCACTGGCGTCAAGTCATTTCTTGGACACATCGGGTATTATAGGCGGTTTATTAAGAACTTTGCCCAAGTATCATACCCACTTGATAGGCTGACACGAAGGGGGGAGCCGTATGTCTGGGGGACGGCCCAAGAAGAGGCTTTTCAAAAGTTAAAGTCACGGTTGGTGGGTGCGCCAATCTTGACATACCCAGACTGGGACAAAGAGTTCCATGTACATGTCGACGCATCCAACTTCGCCATAGGGGCCACCCTGGCACAGGTTGGCAGCCACGGGTTGGACCACCCAGTGTATTTTGCAAGTCGACTCTTGTCAAACGCAGAGAGGAACTACAGCACGACAGAGAGAGAAGCCCTCGGCATGGTATACTCCGTCCAAAAATTCCGACATTACCTATTGGCGACACCATTCACATTTTATGTGGATCACCAGGCGTTGATGTATTTGGTGAACAAGCCAATCATCCAGGGGCGGATTAGTCGATGGCTGTTGCTGTTACAAGAATTTACGTTCAACATCATTGTCAGACCTGGCAGAAGCCATGTCATAGCCGACCAGCTATCACGGATCAAGTCTGGAGAGCCGGCCGAAGGCGTTAGCGAGGATTTTCCGGACGCCCATCTTTTCCGCATTGCCATCCTTCCTCCCTGGTACACGAGTGTGGGTGAATACCTGTCAACGTCAAAATTTCCTAAGGAAATGTCAGTAGGCGAAAGACGGAAACTTGTATTAAGAAGCCGAACATTCCAACTTATAAATGGCCTTCTCTACAAAATGGGACCTGACCAGATCCTACGACGATGCGTCTTAGAAGAGGAAATCCCAGGAGTATTGAGAGAAGCCCATGAAGGGGCCGCTGGAGGACACATGGGACCGGATACGACAGCAAGGAAGGTCCTACTAGCGGGCTTATGGTGGCCGACACTGCATAATGATGCCAAAGAATGGGTGACAAGTTGTGATACATGTCAGCGTGCTGGGCAACCCTTAAAGAGAGATTTCATGCCACTTAACCCGTCGCATGCTCAAGAGTTGTTCGAAAGATGGGGGTTAGACTTCGTTGGTCCATTGAAACCGAGTCGCACCCGACGATGTAGATACATTGTCGTGGCGATAGAATATTTGACCAAATGGGTCGAAGCGAGGGCTTTGGCAGACAACTCTGCCGTCAGTACGGCGAAATTTATTTATGAACAGATTATCACCCGGTATGGAATACCTATTCAATTGACAAGTGATAGAGGAGGGCAATTTGTAAATCATATTATTCGACTACTGACAACCGAGTTCAAAATTTTTCATTCCCTATCAAGTCCGTACTATCCTAGGGCAAACGGTCAGGCTGAGGCGACCAACAAAATCATGGTGTCAGTAATTTATAAGTCCTGTGGGGTTGAAAAAGAAGACTGGGAGGAGCGTCTGTCGTCGGTACTTTGGGCGTACCGAACAACTTACAAAGTAACCACCGGGCAGACACCTTTCCAATTGATGTACGTCCAGGAGGCTGTGGTACCAGTGGAATTCATGGTGCCAAGTCTCAGAATCGCTATTGACAATAGGCTAGGCGACATGGAAAGCCTTCGAGAGAGACTATACGCCCTAAATAAGTTGGATGAAAGACGGACGATGGCACAGTGGGCGACAGACGTGGCCCAGCAACGAAGGAAACATTGGCACGACCAACACATTCGGAGGGCGAGGTTCACCCCGGGGCAGTTAGTTTTGAAATATAATGGACGAAACGAAATTAAACCGAAGAAATTCAAAGTTCGATGGTTAGGGCCCTTCCGGATACGTGAGGTCAACACGAACAAGGCGATAAAGTTATGGACGCTGGACGGGAAGGAGATACCAGACGCAGTCAACGGGTCCAAACTGAAGGTCTATCACGAACGGAGGGAACCGGGAACCTCCAGTCAGACGGCCGCAGCTAAAAATTAGAAAATTTGAAAAACAATATATATATATATATATAAAATGGAAAAAAATATATATATACGAAAATTTGAAAAAAAAAGTATATATTAAAAAAAAAAAAAAAACGAAGAAAAAGACCACCGTACGGTGGACACGTAGTGGCACCACCAACGGTGGATACCACCGTGCGGTGGCACCACCGAAGGTGGAATCCACCGTGCGGTGGAAGCCACCGACGGGCCGCGTGAACATAAAGCCGCCCAAATCCAAACGGAGGAAATAAAACACACCACCACTGCCGAAGGAAAATAAGAAGATATCGCCGGGGGGGGAACTAAGGAAAATACCACGCAGCCGAAGGGAAAGGAAGGGCAACGCACAAAACGTCGGGGATAGAAAAGCCACCGAAGCCGCACCGCACGAAGGAACACCACCACCAACCCCCGCCGAACAGCGCGAAAAGAAGAAGGAAGCTACCGTGCGGTGGAAGGAAGGAAGTTGAATTTTGTGCGAACACCGTGCGGTCAATAAAAACGCACCGCACACAGGCATATCACCGCGAATCAGTTACAGGAAACTAATGGAGTCTGCAGGAAAAAGGAATTGGAAAAAACGGTTGCAGGAGGGCAGCCACATGAATAAGGATACGCGAGTTCTTCCTTTGGGTGTTCGCATAGCCGGTAACACAATGCACGCCAGGCAGAAGAGAAAGGCACCACAGCAGCATGCCGCACGAGGGAAGAACCCATTGACCCCACAGCAAATCACCTTTGAGGGATTGAATGGGTCTGAATGCAGGAAGTGGTGGCAGGATACACCAGATGATGATTTGGTGAAGAAGAGCCTTCAAAAAGCAGGAGTGGAGTGGGCCGTCCGAATGCCTGTGTTTGCTGTCCGTGAGTATGAGGGAGCATTACGATTCATGGTTGATACCTTTGATCGCCATTCACGGACGAGTACTTTTGAATACCTGGGGAAGGATATCACGGTATCCTTCAAACCTGCAGATTTTACGAGAGTGTTTGGCATTCCAAGAGTACATGGCAAGAAAGTGGAATTGAAAGCTAAGAAGATGACGCGGGAGGAAAAAGAATATTGGATCAAATGAGTATCCCAAGAGTTAACCACAGCAGAATTAGAGAGCATTGTTGATGCCACGAAGAGCCGTGGGATGCGTAGGTCTTTTGTTGCAGAGGGCCATTGGCGGTGCATAATGGACGTCATCAAGAGCAGGTTGACAGGGTCTGGTAGGGCATCGAACATCGCTCTTCCACAGAACATATTGATGAATGGACTTCTGAATGGCGTTGTGTATGATTGGGCTACATTGTTATCAGAGCGGATGTACGAGTTCTTGATGATGGAGCATCGCACGTTTTACACGCCCCACTATGCCATCGGATTGTTTCTGGAGGCCATGCGAGAAGTAGTACCGGAGGCAGAATTGGAGATACAGCCACAGAAACCATTAGCAGACGGTGAGCCTCCTATCATGCATTGGAGACACCTTGATTTTGGCCACTCTTCCGCGAAGCGGAAAAGGATATTCGAGACCACCTCAGCAGAACCTGATAGTGGGCGAGAAACTTCTAGCAGTGCAGAGAATTCGGAGGATGAGGAGGATGAGGATGACAGCAGCAGTCGGGCCACAGACGAGGGGAGGATAGAGCCCGCCGAAGAGCGAGTGTTGTTTGCACCACCCACACTCCCACTTGGCACACTTGTGGGGTCGTCAGCGGGCAGTACTTCGATTCCGGCATTTGGGCAGAGCCGCACACCCGTTACACTTGGGCCCATGCAGCTGGTCGCATCACCTTCCGCCATACCACCGCAGCAAGCTCGTGCACCAGCCGCAGGACCGACTCCCGCAGAGGCATGTATTGACAGCAGGGCGGAGTTGTGTGGTCCACCATAGGGAGGCGTGGCAGAGGAGATGGTTGAGACGGAGCCTCAGGTGCGACTGGACGTTGTGGGATCCGAGGCAGTGGTGACAGATGCTGCCTCCTTGTTGGAGGAGCCCATCGCAGGACATGTTTCCGAGGGGGAGAGAGGGTCGGAGGTGTTGAGTGCAGCTCCATTGGTGGCAACTATGGGGAGTTGGCTGACCCGGAGATTCCAGATGACAGTGATGCCACCCATAGGAGCAGCTGTATTCTCACCTCGGCGAGAGCCTCCCACTGAGGTGGTGGATCTGGAGGATTCCTCGGCGGAGACGCAGGCACCAGCAGAGGGACAGGTGACTGGAGAGGGTGTTCCTACCGGCCCAGAGCAGGCGACTGCTACACTTGAGGGGGTGGGGGAGACACCATTGTGCCAGCAGGATGCAGCAGGTGTGGTCCCTGAGGAGACTTTTGAGTTACCACGTGGGCTTCCTGTACCTACATCGGGGCTGGATGGGGAGGATATTGAGGTTTACTTGGCAGATATGGTGACGAGGGGTCGGCGAGTGGTGGCCGCGGCTCAAACACGAGCTCTGCAGCAGGTTGTGGAGGAATTAGAGCAGGTCCTCCAGTTTATGGGAGACGGCTGTCCCGCAGCTTTCACCACATGTTTTGAGGCACGAGGGTGGCCAGTTATCCAGACGGATGCGATGTTGGAGGCTTGGAGTGTGCCTCAGCCCGTCGTGGAGAGTAGGGTGACGACTCTCGTCCAGGAGATTGAGCAAGTTTACCGGGAGGCCTACTATGCCTTACGCCAGACGCAGCATGAGTCTGCGGTTCGCGAGGCTGCTCGAGTTGAGTTAGAGCAGGACATGGCCAGACAACAAGCCTCATGGGCAGCCGAGAGATCACAGTTGGTAGCACAGCTTGAGACAGCCCGCGCAGAGAAGGTTGTGGTGGACACCCGTCTTTCGGAGGAGCAGAGTGCGCGGAGTCTCGTCCAGCAGGAGTTAGATGTTGTTCAGGCTCAGTTGGTTCGCATGACAGAGTCCGCCGATACCAAGGAGAAGGAGCTACTGGAGGCTGCGCTTATGGTGAAGACGGCCTTAGAGAAGGTGTTGGTGGTAGAGCGGGATGTGGCAGCACGCACCCAGCAGGCGTATGAGCTCCGCGCCCGCCTGGCGGCCCAGACACCCGCATCTCAGCCTTCGACTTCAGGGACGCTTCCTCAGCCCCCTCCTTGACTTTGTTTTGGGTGTATATATGCATTGTCTCCATTTTGTTGTTAGTCGTCGAAGACGACTTCTTTTTTGGGGGGGATGATGTTATCGGGAAAAAGTGTATAGTTTAGTAATGTTAATTATTGATAGTTAGTTAGCCGACGGGTAGGTAGTTGGAGTCGCGACGGTTGTGTCGCACCCCTTCGGCTGTCATATATTGTACCACCTCCGGGTGTTGGGGACATGTAATGTTGACGATAGATTATAATATGAACATCCTTTGACATTAATGGAAAGCTTATTCTGGTACTTCTTTTGTATTTGCATTGTGCATTGCTGTTCGATTTCTGTATTCTTCCTGTTTACCCAGTGAGGTAAACAAAAGGTTTGCCCACCCTTTGGCAAGTGTCACACCCCACGACCCACTCCTTGGCGTTGTTATGTACGGTTGGCCACCACAGCCCTGCCAGCAACACCTTGCGGGTTGTAGTGTCTAGGCCCATATGTCCGCCTGCGGGTCCTTCGTGTGCCTCCCTCAATACACTGGGGACTTCTTCCTCCATGACACAACGCCTTAGTACCTAATCCGGCCCCATTTTGCAGAGTAAGCCATTGATCAGTGAAAAGGTCCTGCTCCTTAGTACTAGCTTCCTCTGTTCCCCTGGGGGCATATCCTTCGGGAATCAGGATGTCGATAGGTACTCTCCAATCTTCTTGTACCATGAAGGGAGTACGGCTATTTGGAACAAGTGTACATCTGGGAAATCATCATTTACTCCCTCCGGAGGTTCCAGACTTGATCCGGGACAGCTGATCGGCTATGACATGGCTTCGCCCCGGTCTTACCACAATTGTAAATGTGAACTTTTGTAGTAGCAATAGCCAATGGCTTATCCTCCCTTGGATAATAGGCTTGTTTACGAAGTACATTAGTGCCTGGTGGTCTATGTAAAATGTGAATGGTGTAGCGAGTAGGTAATGTCGGAATTTCTGTACGGCGTAGACCATGCTGAGGGCTTCGCGTTTTGTGGTACTATAGTTCTTTTCAGCCTTGGAGAGCAACCTGCTCGCAAAATAAATCAAATGGTCCAACCCGTGTCCTCCTACCTAGGCTAATGTATCCCCGATGGCATAATTTGAAGCGTCTACGTGAACGTGGAATTCCTTATCCCAGTCCGGATATGCCAGTATGGGTGCTCCCATCAACCTCATTTTCAGCTCTTCAAATGCATCGCTCTGAGGCTTCGTCCATATGTATGGCTCCCCTTTTCGTGTCAATCTATCCAACAGGTGGGACACCTCAGCGAAGTTCTTGATGAACCTCCTGTAGTACCCTACATGATGAAGGAAAGATTTTATCCCAGTGACGTCTATAGGAGCTTCCATTTCCACTATGACCCAAATCTTGTCAGGGTCCGTTTTCAATCCTTCTTTGCACACAATGTGTCCAAGCAATCTTCCCTGTGGTACAATGAATCTACATTTCTTCGGATTAAGGGCCAACCGTGCCCTTCGACATCTCTCCAGGCACTCCCTGAGGGCCTTTAGGTGGATGTCATGTCTGTTGTAGATAGACCAATCATCCAGGAAAGCTTTGAAGTTCCCTTCGGACATCTTGTCGAAGATGATGCGCTGAAAGGTCGCCGGTGCATTACATAGGCCGAAGGGCATTCAGTTGTATGCATACACACCGTCCTCCACCACGAAGGTCGTTTTCAACTTATCTTCCTCCGCGATGGATATCTGGTTGTACCCAGAGAACCCATCCATGAAGGAATAGATTTCATGTCCAGCCACTTCCTCGAGGATGCTGTCAGTGAAGGGTATGGGAAACGGGTCTTTAATAGTGACAGCGTTCAAACACCGGAAGTCTACACAGATCCAAATCTGATTGGCCTCTTTCTTGAGGGAAATCACAATGGGAGACACCCATTCGCTTGTCTGCACTTTGAAGATTATGCCCGCTTCCAACATTCGCTCAATTTCGTCATTCACCCGTGCAGCATAATTTTTGTTCATACAGTAAGGCCACTTCCTTACCGGTTGGGCTCCCGGTACCAATGTTATGCAGTGTATACGTAGCTCTGGGGACACACCCTTCAGGTCCTTGTATGTCCATGCAAAAACATCCTTGTATTCAAGGAAAATTTTGAAGGCTGCAGCCTTCAACACTGGATTCCAGTCATCTCCGACAAGGATGATCTTGGGGTCACTCGTCCCCCCAAGATTTGTCTCCTTCAGATTGGCTTCCTGATATTTAATAGGCTCACCCTTCGAGAACTGGTGTGCGGGCGTGTCATTCACAGAGGCTTCCCCTTCCTTGGTACTCTCCATATTCTGGGGGAAATATATCTAGTTCTTCCTCGATGCTCAATACATTGCACGAGGGTGTAAAAATTCATAATCTCCCATTTGCCAGTGGAAGAGGCCATTCAAGGAGTCCCCGTCATCCCACGAGCATGCTTCCAGTTCTAACACCCCTCCGTCACTGGGCTCCATGTCGCGTCCGTCTCCACCCTCCCCCAACTGGCCTCCCTCAGATTCCGAGTCGGAGGAGGATGCTAACTCCTCACTCACCATCTACATACGGAGATCGATCACGTACTTCCTCCCCACGTTTTCCAAGGAAAGAGGATTCCGCTTCCAGTTATGGTTTGCTTTTGCTACAATGAGCCACCCACGCCCGAGAATGGCGTCATACCCTTTCTGCTTTAGTGGAATCACTACAAAATCCAGCACGAATGGCTGCGTGCCAATCATCACCCGCTGGCCCATGAGGGTACCAAGGGGTTTAATCCCGTGTTGATCTGCCCCTAGTAGGTTGAACGTGGGAGGCCACAACATAGGCTTTCCAATTTTCTTCCATGTCGCTTCTGGGAGCACATTTACCCCTGACCCTCTGTCCACAATAGTGTCCGTCAAGGTAGTCCCAAGGATGCCCATTTCTACCACCGCCGGTTGGCGTCCGCTGTTGACTACTAACAACATGGGGTCGACCGTGGGGCTTATGACCTCCCTCAACATGGGGTCGACCGTGGGGCTTACGACCTGTTGACGTGTCTGAAATCGCATTGCTGCAAACTCCATACGGCCAACGCAGAATAGAATAGCCGACTGATTATCCTACTCTCTCTTGAGATAAGGAAGTCTCTAATGCTGTTTTCTAAGTTTGATCAAAGGAGACTACCTCAAGGTTTCTTTTGTCAGGTCTTGACTGCGGGATCTCTCAGTGGCTTTATGTGTTTATGTTGGAAACACAAGGGGGCTTACGTTTGATTAGTAATTTCATATGCGAATTCCCAGGGACCTCTTTTGGTTTTCTTTCAGGTGATGTTGATTTATTTGAAGCTGATTTAGCAAGACTGGATTTCTAAAAAAAGGATAAAATTGGGAGGAAAGAAAGGAAGGGTAGCGAGAGAGAACAGTAAATATTAACTAGGACAACAGATTTACCCAAGCAGACAGACACCTCCAGGAAACCAGGTTAAGCATCATCAGTCATTCAGACACAATGTTTGCATAAACTTAGTGCAATCTTCAAAGGAGAAACCAGATTTTCATATTACCAAATACAATATTAGAACTTCTATATTCATGATACGTGTACTTTTGATAATCGAACTGAATCATAAAATAGCCCAGATTAACCATGCAGAAAGGAAAAAAAGCAATCAGCTATCCTCTAATGGTATGGACTGTGGAGATTCTATCAGATGCTTGGTAAGAACTGCTGTGTAAAATGAACAGACATAATTAAAAGCTTTCTAATTTAAATGAAGAAGGAGACCATGCACTCACAAGGAAATTTGAAGGTAATTTCAATCCATTGTATTAATTCCTGCAAAATTTCTTCAGAGCTTTCGCAACAATTCAAGAACTTCCTCCTAAATGAGGGAAAACCAGTCCCCTTAAATAGGTTTCCAAAAATGGATGAATGGCCAAGATCTAATCTAAACAAGTGGCCCAGATTCATCCTTACAAAAAGAGGGACCCACACTCATAAATAGGGAGATAAATATCTACAACTACTCAAAAGGAGCAATAACTACCAAAGGATAATTACAACTTTGAAATAATCCAAAAAGGGGAGGTGCACAAAAAACTTTACAATATGTTGACCAAAAGTCAACTGTCACCCTTTTGGGACAAAAGTGCACTTTTTAAGACTTGGAGGGAAAAAAGCATTTTTGAGAAACTGCTTTCTCTATTCTGGTTTCACATTCCTTTTGCAGAAACTGGTCTTCGCCATGCAGGTATTCTCGCCATAAATCACGACCTGCTGCTCGTTCCTCGCGGACATATTTCTGAAACTTGATGCATAATTGGAAGAGGGGATTAAAAGGTGGCATGGGAGGGTGGCGAATTTTGTATTGCATGCCTTCGAGATACTGGTCCACGTGCCTTAAACCGTCCTTCCAGCTGGAGCGATTACGCTCGAAGCATAATATGTCTGAATGGAACTGACCAGCAAAACTTAAGTCTTCAATGGAATAAGAAGCCTTATCTGCTCCCAATCTTCCCTCCCAATCCGGCCGGATTACACTGTCGAACAGGTCATTTATCCACCCCGAAACCATTGATCGGAGGATGGTCTTGCCTAGTTCTTGCATGTTCCCCAGAATCGCCTCACACGCGTCATTTTCTTTGTCAATAATTTCCTGGGCATCGTTCTTCATGGTGACGGTCCAATACCATTCCTTGAGAACACTGATGCTATGGGGACTCAAGATGTCAGGCAGTGTGGGAATTTGTGTATGTGTCCAGAAAAGAGCTCTTAGGAGGGGAAGGGTAGAGGCCGCTACTTCATGCATGTGGAGGGATTCTCTCTTTACTTCTAACAACCTGACGAGAGTGAGCTCTCGATGGAGAGCCATTTCCTTTACTTCTTTGAGGATCTGTTCTCCCTTTTTCTTGATGTCTTGCACCCATTCCTTAACGGCCTTTGCGGTATCCCGGATTCCTTCAAATTCAGTTGTGGTCCTCTGCGCCAATGCCATTGGGGGAATATGGGATTCAGAGGGGTTGTGTAGTGGCCGTAGGAGCTTATCGATGTATCCCTCGGCTTGTTCAGCACGGGCCCGATACATGTCCTTTTCAGCCGTGATTTCCTCGAGCTGTCTGAGTATGTTTTGCACCGAGTCCTTAAATTCCTCCTTTTCTTGCTCTTTTGTAGCTCGTCCGATGGGGACAGTCGTAATGCTATAATCTGCCAGGGTTATTTGATCTGCTAGCTTGTTTACGGGCGGGGTAGCAATATGAAGAGTGCGGTTCCTTTGCCCATCCTTGGTTATCTTAGAGTATGTTCTCGGTTTCTTCTTCCCTTTTGCTTTTGTTTGATCCATTCGTGAGAAGATGTCTTCAAGGTCGATGGGCGCCTTGGTGGCGGCCCTACGCTGAGCTCTGGCGATCAGCCACTCTTGAGGCACTGTCTGGGTTGAGGATAGGGTTAAGTTAGCACCTTGTGCTCCCATACTTTCAACTAGCTGATCACAAATTAACAGCTGTCCCGCCATCGGAGGGGTGGAAGAAGGAGGAAGCTCTTTGTTTGCATCTGAGTTCTCCCCTATCTCACTGAATAATTGTCTGATATCTTCCTGTGATGGTGGCTCCTTGGTTCCCTTGAGCTCATGGATCTCGTCTGTTCTTTGTTCCCCTTCGACAGTTGAGTCGTCCTTGGCTGCATGGAGGAGTAGTAATTCATGGCGGCTCTGCTGGGTAGGTTCATGCACTTCGATCCCCTGGGTGGATGGGATTTCTCCTTCCTCTATCTGGGCACCCGGCTTAGTCGGATTGGGGCCCTTTTGCTCGGTGTCCGGCATATCTGGAGCAGGAGGATCATTGGCTTGGAATGCCTCTATGTCGCTCTGGGAAGGCGGAGCAGGTATGCAATCCAAATCTATGGCACCATCGGGCGAACTGGGGTCTGAAGATGAAGTGGTCTCTGGCCTTCTTATGGGAATCTTCTCCCTCCTTGTTCTCTTGGACGTCCGAGTCCCTCTGCAAGCCTTAGTTTTCTTCCTTTTCTCTGGTTTTTCAGCTGATGTCCTTTCATCTTCGGAAGACTGAGAGTCGAAATTGCCCATCAGATGGTAAGTAAACTGGACCCCTTCATGGACTAGCCTCTCGATCTGGTGTTGTAACCATTGATCTGTGTATCTTGCCGGGGCTGCCATGACTGCTTCGAAATCCGTGATTGGGTCTTGAGACCAATCAACGCCTGGCAAGAGATGCCTCACTGCTTCGAATTCCCGGACTTGGAGACAATTCCCCGAGTCTGTGAGCTGATCCGGGACCCGACGGTACTCAAAGAGTCGCATTTGCTGCACACTCAATCTAGAATATTCCCGTCGCCTGACTTCGTAGTCATCGGAGCAATTTTTCCAGTAATCTTCAATTGACTCCTTTGCTCTGTAGTGCCTACCGTAAGCTCTCTTTGCCAAATTGTCATGATCGAAACATTTTCTTGGGAAATGTTCCTGTAGGCCATAAGAGGCTAGCTCTGTAAGGGACTCTTCTGCTAGGGTGGGAGTTCTCAATTGGACATCATGGTTGCCTATGATCATTGGAAATGCGAATCCAGCCTGCTTGCTTTCTCGTAATAATATGCCGGCAGGGCGTGATTGCCTTGCCACTTCCATGAGGACTACTTTATCGGTTGGGTACCGCGGAAGTCGAAGGGGGGCACCTTCGAAGCCAGCAATTCGGATGTAGGAGAATCTTGGGAACTGAATAAACCAGGCCCCATACCTCTGCACTAAAATGGTAGCTTGCTCCGAGAGCCTTATGTGTAACCCTCCCTGCATTAGCCTGACTAGGCGCATTGTGAAGGCGTCGTTGACACGTTCGTACTGTCCAACCGCGTAAGCCGGGCTGCTCTTTTCCCTTTGAGCTATATCCTGGTAGTGCAGCTGCGGGTAGCAATCATAAACCTTTACCTGACCAGGCCCATTCCCGATCTCACCTTTCATTATTAATCCTGGCAGTGGCTGGTTCTTTGCGAACATATAGACCAAATAGGAGGTCATGGTGAAATACTTCTTTGTCTCAAGATCAATCAGCTGAGCGTGGATGTTATCACTTATGATCTGAGCCCAGTCAAACTTAGACTTTCCGGCAAAGACCTGTTCTGTAAAATAGAACATCCATTCTTCAAAGTAGTTGGACTTAGGGAGTCCCATGACTCGGCTAAGTAAGGTGACCATATCACCATGTTCATTATGAAAGTCACTTCTGGGGGTCTTTTTCACAATCCTGGTGCTTGAAGGCCTTTTTTCTTTGAACCATTCTTCGTTAATTAGTGCCCTGCATCGAGCTGGGTTCATATCATACACCCCCTGTGCCTCGTCCATTGTTGTAGCTATGGGATTATTTGGAAAGGGGATATCAAATGCATCGCCGATAGCCTCAGGGGAGAAGTCGGCAATAGTGATATCTTCCAGAAGCACTAATCTGGACTTTGGCTCGTAATGCCGAGCAGCTTCCACTACTAACTCATAGTTCTGGATTGCTGGAGGAAAACCTGCTGCTTGGGCGATGCCACTTTCCAACATTTGCCTAGGCCTACCATATGCATTGGGTGAGAAGACCCGATCCCTGAAATCCTGAATATCAATGTGGCCAAGGTCGGTGTCACCAATGTTGTCCCAGATACTCTGGACCTTTGACTCTCTTAACCCTCCCCTCTGATACTGATACTTCATTCTTTCAACTTTCCGTGGGATGTCTGATTTGGATGCTCGTGAGGTTTCTGCTGCAGCGGGTGTTTTTGATGATTCTGCCGCTGATTTAGGCATTTATCCTGCACAGCCAGACACGGATTACAAGGTGACACGAGAATGACGATGCGGGTTAGATAATAACAGAAGTGTTTCAACAGACCGAGATTAGTTTAAATATCACTCTGGGCTAACAATCTGATTAACTTCTACAGCATCATATTCCTGAAGATTTATGACTAAGCATTCTTACTCTCGAATTTTTTTGGATTAGTTTGAACAAAGGCAAAACATGAGAATTTTGAAAAGAGATGCAGTTTCCGGTCGAACCTCGGGTATGAATCCTAAATTTTGGATGTTCGAATGACGGAGATGCAGACTCTAAGCATTTCAAATTTTGCGTATTTTGCCTATTTGATTCATACATTTTAAATGACCGTACGCGATAAGGCGTACTTACCTGATTGGAGCGAATGATAGGTGATTGCCCGACCTTGGTGCGCGGGGCGAGCGGATGATCCTGCAAAATTTGAATCCCAACGGTTATCCTTCCTGTTTAAATTTTCGCGGTTTGGAGGATGAAAGAGGATTTATCAATTTCACATGGTTCTGTGCCTAGCAACCTGAATTTTAAATGGTTGATGGGAGGATGATGCGGTGTCTTACCTCCTTGTTTTCGGATTTAAGAGTTCTTTCAAATTTTGAATCGCATTCTTTGAATTTTGACAAATTGGAGGCTTCTTGATTTAGCCTTCGCGGACTTCGGACCTGGGGTAAGGGGTGTGGTTTGCGCTGTCAAAACTGTGCCTTCTACGCTAAAACTTCGCTTTCTTTTAGGACTTCGTTTTCTGCGTTTTCTGCTTGCCCTGGCCTTGTGTTACAAACTGTGCCTTCGCGTGCCAAAGTTCGGATCTTTAGCCCGAAGAGGAGATGCGTTGGATTTTAAACTCGGCTTTGCCCTCGTTTTGGTTCGGACCTAAAGTCCGAAATGCGATCGCACAGTGTTAATTTCCTCGACTTTCGCCGGCGCTCGAGGCTTAGGGTCCGAAATGCGATGTTCGCACAATGCTTTAACTTTTAAAACTTCACTTTGCCTTTTTTGGAGCTTAGGGTCCGAAATGCGATGTTCGCACAATGCTTAAAAACTTTTAAAACTTTACTTTCCCTTTTTCGGAGCTTAGGGTCCGAAATGCGGTGTTCGCACAATGCTTTAAAACTTCTCTTTGCCTTTTTCGGAGCTTAGGGTCCGAAATGCGATGTTCGCACAATGCTTAAAAACTTTTAAAACTTTACTTTCCCTTTTTCGGAGCTTAGGGTCCGAAATGCGGTGTTCGCACAATGTTTTAAAACTTTTAAAACTTTACTTTCCCTTTTTCGGAGCTTAGGGTCCGAAATGCGGTGTTCGCACAATGTTTTAAAAACTTTTAAAACTTTACTTTCCCTTTTTCGGAGCTTAGGGTCCGAAATGCGATGTTCGCGCAATGCTTTAACTTTTCTTTGCCCTTTTCGGAGCTTAGGGTCCGAAATGCGGTGATGTGCGTTTTTTTTTTTCTTTTTTAAAACTTCAACTTCGCCTCTGGTCGATATTCGGACGCGGGGGTCCGAAACGTGGTTTTTTGACGTTGCTAAAAAAAAACTTTAACTTTGTCTCTGGTCGATATTCGGACGCGGGGGTCCGAAGTATACTATTGCACTGTGTTTTAAACTTAACCTTCACTAAAATTCGGACCTAAGGTCCGAAAACGTTGTTGGGCAGTGTTATGTTTTGAAACTTTAATTTTTTGGAAATTTCGGACCTAGGGTCCGGAATGCGATTGCCACCTTATGCTTTCAAAAAAAAATTTTGAATTTTCACCTTCGGATGCTTACATCCAAAAAGGGGGGAGTGCACAACGTTTTAAAACTTAACTTTGTTGATCTTGACTTTCGCCAAGTTCGGACCTGAAGTCCGAAAAGATGCTCGTATTGCGTTAAGTTTTGAAATTTTGGAACAAACTCTCGGTATTTACGCCCGAAACCCAGATCAGTCAAAAGGGCTCATTGGTTCATTACTCCAACGTTGATCAGCTTACGGACTGATCACAAACTCGCTCGAGGAGACACGAGAAACTCTGATTCGATTCTCGGGATGACGATCAAAAAACTCAAACCACGGAAAGGGGGACCCTGTCGGCGACAGGGGGCGTGTGCAACGCACAACAAATGGCGACTCTGCTGGAGAAATGCTCCCAGTCATTTCGGGAACGCAAGTTCGGATCGAACCTAGAATCTCTGGTTAACCACCACGACTGAGAGGAGAGAAGGAGAAGAATCTTTCAAAATAAGATAATGTGAATAGTCAAATCAAATCACACGCAGGTCGGATCAACTAGTGTGTGCAAATGGGGTTCATTCCAGCCTAGAAAAAGTTGTGGCATCAATGTTTCACTACGTCGAGATGTCCAACGGGCTAATACTCCAAAAGCAACCTGGATAGAGCCCCGCTGCCAGCAAGCGTCCATAGCCCCGGCGGAGTTATCGCCTGTTAGCTCACAGAGATTGCTCTGTTTCCGGCAAGAAGGTTTTACCCCTTTTTCTTTTTATACCGGCAGAGATGCCTGCATTCCCTTTTGCCAATTTTACGCTTAACGCTTGATTTCAGAGCGCTTGATCAGCTTTCTTTTCTTTTCTCTTTTTCTTTTTTTTTTGGAATAGTAGGCAATGAAGCCTACGCGGGATTGAGCATAACAGTGGTCGCTGAAGTGTAGCCACGGACCTTTCATCGATATAGCGTCCCTTTGATTAGCAACTGATTGTATGCAGTTTTTTTATGTGTATCTGTGCAGTAATCGCGATATTGTGGATAGGTTTTGACTAGGACAAGATTTTGTAGAGAAAGGTCGTCTAGATCTAACCGGACGGATCATGGGGTGCTCCATTAATCAAAAGTCTCCCCGAGCTTGGATTCCAAAAACAGATGGTAACAGTAATCTGGCGTCGCACCAGCGTTTGTACATGGCGAAGGCCTCCTTCGAGAAAATGACAGGGGTCCTAAAACGGAGCAGGAAAACAGGAAACTAAGCTAAGACAAGGAAGGAAAACGGAGCCGCTATTCACAATGAAAAAGGCTTGGGGAAGCCTATGGCTGGAAATAATGCTTGAGGAATTGACCATTCACGGGCAAGGGAACGTCCTCGCCTGTTAGGGTCCTGAGTCGGAATGCATTCTCTCCCAAAATTTCTGAAATTTGAAAAGGACCGAGCCACAGATTATCAAATTTGTCGTGCTCTCCCTTTCTTTCATGAGCTTTGTCCCAACAAAGAACAAGATCGGAAATGCGAAAGGCCTTTACTTTTGCCCGTCTGTCGAACCAACGCTTGACTACTTCTTGGTGTTTGGCAAAATTATTTATAGCGTCGTCTCTTTTTTCATCTAAGTATAACAGCTGGGACAACCTGGCTTCCACAGCGTTATCGATTCCTAGGTATTTGCTCATGAACTGCAAAGTTGGTATTCTCAATTGTATCGGGAAGATGGGGTCAAGACCATATACTAAGTGGTATGGAGAAGTTCCAATGGCAGCCTTGCATCGGGTACGGTCTGCCCAAAGGGCAAATCGGAGTTGGGTATGCCAATCTCTCGGGTTCTTGTCTAAGAGTCTCTTAATCACACTCAGGAGGTTTTTGTTTGTGGATTCCGCCAAACCATTACCTTGGGGATAGTAATTAGATGAAAATTTTAAAGTGATCCCGTAATTGAAGGCCCAATTTGAAAATTTTAATGACGTGAAAGCAGAACCATTATCACAGACTAGAGCATGAGGACAGCCAAAACGTGTAATAATATTCTCCTCTAAAAATTTAATAACAGCATCAGCATTGCATTGTTTCAACGATTGAGCTTCAGACCACCTTGTACAATAATCAGAAGCGGTTAGAATGTACCTGTGTTGCGCAGAGGAGGGTGGGTTGATTGTACCTATGAAGTCGAGCGCCCATTGGCCAAATGGTCTTACCTCTATGACTGGTTGGAGTGGCATAGCTGGGGTGCGCTCCCTTGCTGCGGATACTTGGCACACATGACATTTCTTTACATGTTCGTGGGTGTCTCGAAATAAGGAAGGCCAATAATAGCCTGCCCTGAGGATTTGGTGAGCCGTTGCTAGGCCTGATCCGTGGCCGGTTCCGAACTTGGTATGGAACTGCTCTATAATCTGGCGTGCTTCATCCTCATTTACGCACCTCAGGTAAATGCCCTCATGATTCCTACGGTATAAGACGGCACCTTGCAGCATGAAACGGCTACTCTTCATCCTTAGTGCCCTTTTCTGCACTGGGTTGAGGTGTGATGGGCATTTCTGATTAAGAAGGTAGAAAATTATGTCATCGTACCACCTGTCTGGGGAGACCTGTTCAATCAAATACTGTTGATGTACAATTCCTGAGCATTCAGACGCGAGGGTTTGTGTCAAGGCCTGACCTCGCACTAGCTTCATAGGCTGGATTTCAACGTCATATTCCTAGATGATGGTCACCCATTTGCCTCTCCTTTCGCCTAGCTCATTTTGCATCAATAATGTCTTCACTGCGACATCTGGTACTATGGCATATATCTTACTCCTAAGTATATAATGCCGGAACTTCTTGATGGCTTTGACTAGCGCATAGGCCTGCTTTTCAATGTTTGGGTATCTTAGTTCAGCCTCCTTCAACGGAGTACTCATGAATGCTATCGGGTGCTCACCCTTTTCCTCCCTTCGCTGAGTTAAGATTGCTGCACAGGTGTGCTCGGAGGCGAAGGAATAAATGTAAAAGGGCCTTAGGTAGTCAGGGCTTACCAGAACCGGCGCTTGGACGATTGCTTGCTTGATCTCTTCGAACGCCCTTTTGGTTATTGGGGTCCATTCTATCTTGGCGTCCTTTTTCAACATATCGTTGAGAGGGCGAACTATTTCAGCAAACCCAGTTATGAATTTGCGAACAAAATTTATCTTTCCGAAATATGACTTAAGTTCCTTTTTACTTGCAGGGAGGTTGATTTGCAGTATGGCCTTGATCCTATCAGGGTCAATTGCTATGCCCTTTTCTGAGATAACATGGCCGAGGAGCTTACCTTCGGTCACTCCGAACATACATTTCCTTGGGTTTAAGGATATCCCGAATCGACGACAGCGTTGGAAAACCTTTCGCAAATCATTCACATGATCTGCCCTTTGTTTGGAGAAAACGGTCAAGTCGTCCATATAGACAATGATGCAGCGACCTACAAGGTCTTTGAATGCAATGTCCATGGCGCGTTGAAATGTAGCCCCTGCGTTGATCAAACCAAAGGGCATTCTCCGATAAGCAAATATCCCCCACTTAGTGGTAAACGCAGTCTTAAGTCGGTCCTCGTATTCGACCATTACTTGGTTGTACCCAGAGTAACCGTCCAAGAAGGACATCATCTGGGATCCGTTGACTGTTTGCAGGACTTCATCAAGGGAGGGCAGCGGGTAGTTATCCTTTTCTGATGCTCTGTTTAGATTACGGAAATCGACACACAGTCTGATTTCCCCGCTCTTCTTTCTTACTGGGACTAGATTAGCGACCCAGGTAGAATGTCGTACTGGAAAGACGATGCGAGCAGCCAGCAACTTCTTTACCTCTTGATATATTAATGGTTCGAGGAGGGCATTCACTGGACGCTGTCTTTGCCTGAAAGGTTTTGAATCTGGCTTGAGGGGTATGGTATGAGTTATTACAGATGTATCATAGGTTTTGAGATCCTCATACCCCCAAGCGATGATATCTGGGAATTCCCTCATATTTTTGAGGATTCCGTCTCTTTCTTGGGGCGTACACACTTTGCCAATCAGCACGTTCTTTTGATTTCCTTGCGTGCCGATGTTGATTTTATCACAGGCGCCTCCTTCTGCAGTGCCCTCTTTGCGAGACTTAAGCTGGTCCCAGTCGAAAATTCGTTCTAACTGCACCATACCTTTGGGAATCGTATTTGTTCTGAGATTTAAGACCCCCTCTATGTCAATCTCGGCTTCTTGGGGTTCTTCCTCATCTATGATCTGAGTTGCAAATACATCTGAGCTTGTAATGAAGTCGATGATGTGTTTGTCATCATTAAACACCTGAAAATTGGTAATGTTGTCTGGGACTGATGGAACTGAGGCTAACTCTACTGTAAATTTCTTCAAACTTTGCATTGATAGTGGCTCAAGCGTGCTTGCGGCCTGGGCCAACGAATCAGCGACCTGGTTTTGTGACCTGAATATGGTTTTGATGTTAAAAGCATCGAAGCTTTCCATTATGTCCCACACGCGATTACGGTAAAGGCTGAGTCTCTTGTCGTGGCAAGTGTATTGTCTTCGAACTTGCCTGACTACTACTTCGGAATCTCCGAAACAATGCAGGATCTGGGCTCCCTTTTTAGTGGCTAATAGCAAACCGTGAATTAAAGACTCATATTCTGCTATATTGTTGGTGCAGTGAAACTGTAGTCTGTAGGAAGCTAAATAGGTTTCACCAGTGGGGCTTATCAGTTCTACCCCTGCTCCAGCCCCTCTCTTGGATTTAGAGCCATCGAACCTTAAGGTCCAAGTCTGATTTGGGTTGGTAACCTTGCTGGTCGCGGTTGCCGAACCTGTAATTCCATACTTTTGCCGCTCAGGGGGTGTGGTGGCCTCCGGTCTGAGAGTATGAGTTTGTAGCACCTCTGAATGCCTCTGACTCAACGCTGCCCTGCATAGTGAACAAGTTGTTTCTGAATGGGCAGCATTGTGAACTCTGCACCAACCGGTTAGGAGCAGATTTGCAATAGAATCTTGATAGTTAAGCTGGGACGCTGGTCTTTCACATTTACAGAAGAATTCCCTGAGGCTGCTAAATAACTCCCCTTCTTCTGGCGATGGGGCCTCCTTATCATAACTCTCCGCAATCTGTCCGAAATTTTGGACTGGGTTTGAGCATTGTACCAATAGGACTTCGTTCATTGACCCGACGTCTGCCCTATATGTGCCCAGGTCTGATTCTAAGAATAGGGTTTCATTAGCCTGATTATATTCCGTAATCATCAGCTTGAGCCGAGGTTCGGACTCGATCCGGATCTGATTTGCTACCCCTCTCCATGGTAGCCACATGTGAGTGAAACTAGAATGCAGCCAGCCGTTGAGGACGCGGGTCCAATCTCGGCTGAGTAACATGCCATAGGCCCCTGGGATGTGCACCACTTGAATGTCGATGTACATCTGAATACGTGGATCAGCTGTTAGTTGCATGTGTATGTTGTTTAGCTCGCCCACTACAGTTACTTCAGATTTGTCCAACTGGGTAACCTTTCGGTTAGTCTTGGTGGGGGTCAAGCCTAAAGCACTGCATACTGACAAGGGCATAACATTTGCTGAAGCTCCCGAGTCAATGAGGCAATTGTGCAAGTTCTTACCAAAGATTCGGAGAGTTAATAAAAAAGGGGGGGGTTCTAGCTTTTCGGTGAACAAGCTTATTGTAGGCTCTGATGATATGGTATCATTGTTCATGATTGAGATATCCTGAGTCCTTCCCCGTGCACGTGCTCCAAAGCCAGCCTCCATAGGTGGATCATTTTGGAACTCAGGTGGTGCAGAATAATTCACTGTCGCATCCCTGGGAGTTGTTGGTCCTCTCACCTCACCACTGATCTTCTGGGGTTGTCCTTGTACTATCCTTTGTCCAGGGTGATCGTCCATCCCTTTGGACTGAGTAGGTGTGGGTTCCTTAAGACTATTCAAGACCATGTCCCTGACTTCGGAGACTTTCATTAGTTCAAAAAAGGGTAAGTTGACTTTCATTTTTTTGAACTCATCTGCCACCAACTGGCCAAGCTTAGCAATTTCTATGTTGCTGGATGACCTATCACTAGAGCCTGGATTTGTGACAGTAATTGGCTGGTTCTGCGGAATGAGCATCCTTGGCTGGGGTAGGGTTTTCTGGGGCTGCCCTTGGCTCGCGTACTGTTGCGATGCCTTTGGATAACTTGGGTTATTACTAGCATTCTGATCTGGAGGGACCTGGATGTCTTTGGGAGGTGTGGAAGTGGTGTAGGGGCTGCTGTTGCTGTTCTGGTTGTTATTGTTATAATACCCCCGATTTGCGCGCTGGTACTGCTGAAATGCATTCACATCGACGGGCTGATTCGGGTCAGCCACCTCGTTTTCATCCTGATTGGGGAAGAAAAATGGGGGAATGTAGGTTTCTAGAACAAGTGCAGTGTCGTACCTTGGTGACGGCACTATTTCAAATCCAGAGGGAGGGAGCACTGGTTGAGGCATTGTGTTTTCCACCTCTCGTTGGAATATGCTGGCAGCAACCTGAAATTCGTCGCATTGTAACTCTGAGTGCTGATTAGTGTTGTGTAACCTGCACCAGTTAGAAAGCGCTGCCTCTGCCAAAAATACCATGTCCGTTGGCCTGTTTTCCGATGCTGGCGGATTGTCGAGCGGAGTAGGCACTCCTCCGTTGTTGGGACGGGTGTTCCATGTCCTTGCGGGTCTTTGATATCCTTGATTCTGATATTGGCCCTGGTGTTGGTTCCTCTGATTACTTTGCAACTGATTATTCTGATTTCGTAGATGAGTAACTTCAGAGGACAGCCTTTTCATTTGGTCAGTCAGTTCCCGCATCTCATCCTTCTCCTCTTGGGTTCTTGATGACACAGTGGTATTTTGCAGATAGATAGGCTGCTTAGGGAGGATTTGGGCTATAGGTGGTCCTGGATGAAGTACCAGTTGGCTGGTGGGCTGCTGAGGCTGATATGCCGGTTGTGGGATTGGGTTTAAAATGGGCGTTTGGTGGGTCAAAGCTTGAGTAATTCCCTGGAGTTGGCTGGATGCAGCAGGGGGGCCTAATTGCATCAAGGGCCCGGCGATATTTTGGCCTAGCCCCTTACTAATTTCCATGGCCTTAGCATAGGCCTCAGTCAGTGTAGTTGGCGCAGGGTGTGATTGTCGGACGAACATGGCTGTTAAATAATCCAGCGCTGAATAGTAGATTTCCCTTGCCGAAGCGTCACTCACCACATACGGATCCTGTAATCGGGTGAAGGCCTTATGGAACCTATTGTTGAAAGAACTTATAGGCTCGTGTTCCTGTCTCTTGACTTCCACAAATTGCCTATACAGCTCCGTGGGGGTTATAGGGATGCCATATTTTCCTGTAAAGGCTGCCTTCAACTTTTCCCAAGAGTCGATAGAGGATACCGGTAAATGTATGAACCAGTAAAATGCGTCTTCCCCCAATGAATAAGGAAAAAGCCTGCATGCAACATCCGCGTATTCAATTCGCCTATTGCGCAACGCATCCTCAAATATTTTGATATGCTCTTCCGCTGTCCTGTTTGGGTCATTTGGATGAAAAACGGAACGGAATCTGTCTGGGCTCTTGGGCATATCATGATAAGCCGGGAAAATCAACGGTGACGGGTTGTCTACCAACCATGTGGCACCATTTGGAGCAGGTGGATTGTGCGCCATCCGTGGCTGAGTTATCTGTGTTGTAGTAGGAACTAGATTTGTAACCACTGGAACCGTAAAAACTGAACTCCCTGGAACGGCGGACTGCTGATTCGCCGAGCTGGACTCACTGGGGTCTGAAGGTTGGCGATAACCCTTGCGTCTATAGCACTGAAAACCAGTAAATCTCTCCCGTTCTGGGCTTGATTTTTGGACTCTTTCGAACCTTTTAGGAGAAAAAGACCCAATTCGTTCCAGCGTGAGTTGTCTAATATGATCTTTGAGCTAGACTGCTCGGAGGCCCTCCTTCTAGCGCCAATTCTGTTGACGTGTCTGAAATCGCATTGCTGCAAACTCCATACGGCCAACGCAGAATAGAATAGCCGACTGATTATCCTACTCTCTCTTGAGATAAGGAAGTCTCTAATGCTGTTTTCTAAGTTTGATCAAAGGAGACTACCTCAAGGTTTCTTTTGTCAGGTCTTGACTGCGGGATCTCTCAGTGGCTTTATGTGTTTATGCTGGAAACACAAGGGGGCTTACGTTTGATTAGTAATTTCATATGCGAATTCCCAGGGACCTCTTTTGGTTTTCTTTCAGGTGATGTTGATTTATTTGAAGCTGATTTAGCAAGACTGGATTTCTAAAAAAAGGATAAAATTGGGAGGAAAGAAAGGAAGGGTAGCGAGAGAGAACAGTAAATATTAACTAGGACAACAGATTTACCCAAGCAGACAGACACCTCCAGGAAACCAGGTTAAGCATCATCAGTCATTCAGACACAATGTTTGCATAAACTTAGTGCAATCTTCAAAGGAGAAACCAGATTTTCATATTACCAAATACAATATTAGAACTTCTATATTCATGATACGTGTACTTTTGATAATCGAACTGAATCATAAAATAGCCCAGATTAACCATGCAGAAAGGAAAAAAAGCAATCAGCTATCCTCTAATGGTATGGACTGTGGAGATTCTATCAGATGCTTGGTAAGAACTGCTGTGTAAAATGAACAGACATAATTAAAAGCTTTCTAATTTAAATGAAGAAGGAGACCATGCACTCACAAGGAAATTTGAAGGTAATTTCAATCCATTGTATTAATTCCTGCAAAATTTCTTCAGAGCTTTCGCAACAATTCAAGAACTTCCTCCTAAATGAGGGAAAACCAGTCCCCTTAAATAGGTTTCCAAAAATGGATGAATGGCCAAGATCTAATCTAAACAAGTGGCCCAGATTCATCCTTACAAAAAGAGGGACCCACACTCATAAATAGGGAGATAAATATCTACAACTACTCAAAAGGAGCAATAACTACCAAAGGATAATTACAACTTTGAAATAATCCAAAAAGGGGAGGTGCACAAAAAACTTTACAATATGTTGACCAAAAGTCAACTGTCACCCTTTTGGGACAAAAGTGCACTTTTTAAGACTTGGAGGGAAAAAAGCATTTTTGAGAAACTGCTTTCTCTATTCTGGTTTCACATTCCTTTTGCAGAAACTGGTCTTCGCCATGCAGGTATTCTCGCCATAAATCACGACCTGCTGCTCGTTCCTCGCGGACATATTTCTGAAACTTGATGCATAATTGGAAGAGGGGATTAAAAGGTGGCATGGGAGGGTGGCGAATTTTGTATTGCATGCCTTCGAGATACTGGTCCACGTGCCTTAAACCGTCCTTCCAGCTGGAGCGATTACGCTCGAAGCATAATATGTCTGAATGGAACTGACCAGCAAAACTTAAGTCTTCAATGGAATAAGAAGCCTTATCTGCTCCCAATCTTCCCTCCCAATCCGGCCGGATTACACTGTCGGACAGGTCATTTATCCACCCCGAAACCATTGATCGGAGGATGGTCTTGCCTAGTTCTTGCATGTTCCCCAGAATCGCCTCACACGCGTCATTTTCTTTGTCAATAATTTCCTGGGCATCGTTCTTCATGGTGACGGTCCAATACCATTCCTTGAGAACACTGATGCTATGGGGACTCAAGATGTCAGGCAGTGTGGGAATTTGTGTATGTGTCCAGAAAAGAGCTCTTAGGAGGGGAAGGGTAGAGGCCGCTACTTCATGCATGTGGAGGGATTCTCTCTTTACTTCTAACAACCTGACGAGAGTGAGCTCTCGATGGAGAGCCATTTCCTTTACTTCTTTGAGGATCTGTTCTCCCTTTTTCTTGATGTCTTGCACCCATTCCTTAACGGCCTTTGCGGTATCCCGGATTCCTTCAAATTCAGTTGTGGTCCTCTGCGCCAATGCCATTGGGGGAATATGGGATTCAGAGGGGTTGTGTAGTGGCCGTAGGAGCTTATCGATGTATCCCTCGGCTTGTTCAGCACGGGCCCGATACATGTCCTTTTCAGCCGTGATTTCCTCGAGCTGTCTGAGTATGTTTTGCACCGAGTCCTTAAATTCCTCCTTTTCTTGCTCTTTTGTAGCTCGTCCGATGGGGACAGTCGTAATGCTATAATCTGCCAGGGTTATTTGATCTGCTAGCTTGTTTACGGGCGGGGTAGCAATATGAAGAGTGCGGTTCCTTTGCCCATCCTTGGTTATCTTAGAGTATGTTCTCGGTTTCTTCTTCCCTTTTGCTTTTGTTTGATCCATTCGTGAGAAGATGTCTTCAAGGTCGATGGGCGCCTTGGTGGCGGCCCTACGCTGAGCTCTGGCGATCAGCCACTCTTGAGGCACTGTCTGGGTTGAGGATAGGGTTAAGTTAGCACCTTGTGCTCCCATACTTTCAACTGGCTGATCACAAATTAACAGCTGTCCCGCCATCGGAGGGGTGGAAGAAGGAGGAAGCTCTTTGTTTGCATCTGAGTTCTCCCCTATCTCACTGAATAATTGTCTGATATCTTCCTGTGATGGTGGCTCCTTGGTTCCCTTGAGCTCATGGATCTCGTCTGTTCTTTGTTCCCCTTCGACAGTTGAGTCGTCCTTGGCTGCATGGAGGAGTAGTAATTCATGGCGGCTCTGCTGGGTAGGTTCATGCACTTCGATCCCCTGGGTGGATGGGATTTCTCCTTCCTCTATCTGGGCACCCGGCTTAGTCGGATTGGGGCCCTTTTGCTCGGTGTCCGGCATATCTGGAGCAGGAGGATCATTGGCTTGGAATGCCTCTATGTCGCTCTGGGAAGGCGGAGCAGGTATGCAATCCAAATCTATGGCACCATCGGGCGAACTGGGGTCTGAAGATGAAGTGGTCTCTGGCCTTCTTATGGGAATCTTCTCCCTCCTTGTTCTCTTGGACGTCCGAGTCCCTCTGCAAGCCTTAGTTTTCTTCCTTTTCTCTGGTTTTTCAGCTGATGTCCTTTCATCTTCGGAAGACTGAGAGTCGAAATTGCCCATCAGATGGTAAGTAAACTGGACCCCTTCATGGACTAGCCTCTCGATCTGGTGTTGTAACCATTGATCTGTGTATCTTGCCGGGGCTGCCATGACTGCTTCGAAATCCGTGATTGGGTCTTGAGACCAATCAACGCCTGGCAAGAGATGCCTCACTGCTTCGAATTCCCGGACTTGGAGACAATTCCCCGAGTCTGTGAGCTGATCCGGGACCCGACGGTACTCAAAGAGTCGCATTTGCTGCACACTCAATCTAGAATATTCCCGTCGCCTGACTTCGTAGTCATCGGAGCAATTTTTCCAATAATCTTCAATTGACTCCTTTGCTCTGTAGCGCCTACCGTAAGCTCTCTTTGCCAAATTGTCATGATCGAAACATTTTCTTGGGAAATGTTCCTGTAGGCCATAAGAGGCTAGCTCTGTAAGGGACTCTTCTGCTAGGGTGGGAGTTCTCAATTGGACATCATGGTTGCCTATGATCATTGTTAATGCGAATCCAGCCTGCTTGCTTTCTCGTAATAATATGCCGGCAGGGCGTGATTGCCTTGCCACTTCCATGAGGACTACTTTATCGGTTGGGTACCGCGGAAGTCGAAGGGGGGCACCTTCGAAGCCAGCAATTCGGATGTAGGAGAATCTTGGGAACTGAATAAACCAGGCCCCATACCTCTGCACTAAAATGGTAGCTTGCTCCGAGAGCCTTATGTGTAACCCTCCCTGCATTAGCCTGACTAGGCGCATTGTGAAGGCGTCGTTGACACGTTCGTACTGTCCAACCGCGTAAGCCGGGCTGCTCTTTTCCCTTTGAGCTATATCCTGGTAGTGCAGCTGCGGGTAGCAATCATAAACCTTTACCTGACCAGGCCCATTCCCGATCTCACCTTTCATTATTAATCCTAGCAGTGGCTGGTTCTTTGCGAACATATAGACCAAATAGGAGGTCATGGTGAAATACTTCTTTGTCTCAAGATCAATCAGCTGAGCGTGGATGTTATCACTTATGATCTGAGCCCAGTCAAACTTAGACTTTCCGGCAAAGACCTGTTCTGTAAAATAGAACATCCATTCTTCAAAGTAGTTGGACTTAGGGAGTCCCATGACTCGGCTAAGTAAGGTGACCATATCACCATGTTCATTATGAAAGTCACTTCTGGGGGTCTTTTTCACAATCCTGGTGCTTGAAGGCCTTTTTTCTTTGAACCATTCTTCGTTAATTAGTGCCCTGCATCGAGCTGGGTTCATATCATACACCCCCTGTGCCTCGTCCATTGTTGTAGCTATGGGATTATTTGGAAAGGGGATATCAAATGCATCGCCGATAGCCTCAGGGGAGAAGTCGGCAATAGTGATATCTTCCAGAAGCACTAATCTGGACTTTGGCTCGTAATGCCGAGCAGCTTCCACTACTAACTCATAGTTCTGGATTGCTGGAGGAAAACCTGCTGCTTGGGCGATGCCACTTTCCAGCATTTGCCTAGGCCTGCCATATGCATTGGGTGAGAAGACCCGATCCCTGAAATCCTGAATATCAATGTGGCCAAGGTCGGTGTCACCAATGTTGTCCCAGATACTCTGGACCTTTGACTCTCTTAACCCTCCCCTCTGATACTGATACTTCATTCTTTCAACTTTCCGTGGGATGTCTGATTTGGATGCTCGTGAGGTTTCTGCTGCAGCGGGTGTTTTTGATGATTCTGCCGCTGATTTAGGCATTTATCCTGCACAGCCAGACACGGATTACAAGGTGACACGAGAATGACGATGCGGGTTAGATAATAACAGAAGTGTTTCAACAGACCGAGATTAGTTTAAATATCACTCTGGGCTAACAATCTGATTAACTTCTACAGCATCATATTCCTGAAGATTTATGACTAAGCATTCTTACTCTCGAATTTTTTTGGATTAGTTTTAACAAAGGCAAAACATGAGAATTTTGAAAAGAGATGCAGTTTCCGGTCGAACCTCGGGTATGAATCCTAAATTTTGGATGTTCGAATGACGGAGATGCAGACTCTAAGCATTTCAAATTTTGCGTATTTTGCCTATTTGATTCATACATTTTAAATGACCGTACGCGATAAGGCGTACTTACCTGATTGGAGCGAATGATAGGTGATTGCCCGACCTTGGTGCGCGGGGCGAGCGGATGATCCTGCAAAATTTGAATCCCAACGGTTATCCTTCCTGTTTAAATTTTCGCGGTTTGGAGGATGAAAGAGGATTTATCAATTTCACATGGTTCTGTGCCTAGCAACCTGAATTTTAAATGGTTGATGGGAGGATGATGCGGTGTCTTACCTCCTTGTTTTCGGATTTAAGAGTTCTTTCAAATTTTGAATCGCATTCTTTGAATTTTGACAAATTGGAGGCTTCTTGATTTAGCCTTCGCGGACTTCGGACCTGGGGTAAGGGGTGTGGTTTGCGCTGTCAAAACTGTGCCTTCTACGCTAAAACTTCGCTTTCTTTTAGGACTTCGTTTTCTGCGTTTTCTGCTTGCCCTGGCCTTGTGTTACAAACTGTGCCTTCGCGTGCCAAAGTTCGGATCTTTAGCCCGAAGAGGAGATGCGTTGGATTTTAAACTCGGCTTTGCCCTCGTTTTGGTTCGGACCTAAAGTCCGAAATGCGATCGCACAGTGTTAATTTCCTCGACTTTCGCCGGCGCTCGAGGCTTAGGGTCCGAAATGCGATGTTCGCACAATGCTTTAACTTTTAAAACTTCACTTTGCCTTTTTTGGAGCTTAGGGTCCGAAATGCGATGTTCGCACAATGCTTAAAAACTTTTAAAACTTTACTTTCCCTTTTTCGGAGCTTAGGGTCCGAAATGCGGTGTTCGCACAATGCTTTAAAACTTCTCTTTGCCTTTTTCGGAGCTTAGGGTCCGAAATGCGATGTTCGCACAATGCTTAAAAACTTTTAAAACTTTACTTTCCCTTTTTCGGAGCTTAGGGTCCGAAATGCGGTGTTCGCACAATGTTTTAAAAGTTTTAAAACTTTACTTTCCCTTTTTCGGAGCTTAGGGTCCGAAATGCGGTGTTCGCACAATGTTTTAAAAACTTTTAAAACTTTACTTTCCCTTTTTCGGAGCTTAGGGTCCGAAATGCGATGTTCGCGCAATGCTTTAACTTTTCTTTGCCCTTTTCGGAGCTTAGGGTCCGAAATGCGGTGATGTGCGTTTTTTTTTTTCTTTTTTAAAACTTCAACTTCGCCTCTGGTCGATATTCGGACGCGGGGGTCCGAAACGTGGTTTTTTGACGTTGCTAAAAAAAAACTTTAACTTTGTCTCTGGTCGATATTCGGACGCGGGGGTCCGAAGTATACTATTGCACTGTGTTTTAAACTTAACCTTCACTAAAATTCGGACCTAAGGTCCGAAAACGTTGTTGGGCAGTGTTATGTTTTGAAACTTTAATTTTTTGGAAATTTCGGACCTAGGGTCCGGAATGCGATTGCCACCTTATGCTTTCAAAAAAAAATTTTGAATTTTCACCTTCGGATGCTTACATCCAAAAAGGGGGGAGTGCACAACGTTTTAAAACTTAACTTTGTTGATCTTGACTTTCGCCAAGTTCGGACCTGAAGTCCGAAAAGATGCTCGTATTGCGTTAAGTTTTGAAATTTTGGAACAAACTCTCGGTATTTACGCCCGAAAGCCAGATCAGTCAAAAGGGCTCATTGGTTCATTACTCCAACGTTGATCAGCTTACGGACTGATCACAAACTCGCTCGAGGAGACACGAGAAACTCTGATTCGATTCTCGGGATGACGATCAAAAAACTCAAACCACGGAAAGGGGGACCCTGTCGGCGACAGGGGGCGTGTGCAACGCACAACAAATGGCGACTCTGCTGGAGAAATGCTCCCAGTCATTTCGGGAACGCAAGTTCGGATCGAACCTAGAATCTCTGGTTAACCACCACGACTGAGAGGAGAGAAGGAGAAGAATCTTTCAAAATAAGATAATGTGAATAGTCAAATCAAATCACACGCAGGTCGGATCAACTAGTGTGTGCAAATGGGGTTCATTCCAGCCTAGAAAAAGTTGTGGCATCAATGTTTCACTACGTCGAGATGTCCAACGGGCTAATACTCCAAAAGCAACCTGGATAGAGCCCCGCTGCCAGCAAGCGTCCATAGCCCCGGCGGAGTTATCGCCTGTTAGCTCACAGAGATTGCTCTGTTTCCGGCAAGAAGGTTTTACCCCTTTTTCTTTTTATACCGGCAGAGATGCCTGCATTCCCTTTTGCCAATTTTACGCTTAACGCTTGATTTCAGAGCGCTTGATCAGCTTTCTTTTCTTTTCTCTTTTTCTTTTTTTTTTGGAATAGTAGGCAATGAAGCCTACGCGGGATTGAGCATAACAGTGGTCGCTGAAGTGTAGCCACGGACCTTTCATCGATATAGCGTCCCTTTGATTAGCAACTGATTGTATGCAGTTTTTTTATGTGTATCTGTGCAGTAATCGCGATATTGTGGATAGGTTTTGACTAGGACAAGATTTTGTAGAGAAAGGTCGTCTAGATCTAACCGGACGGATCATGGGGTGCTCCATTAATCAAAAGTCTCCCCGAGCTTGGATTCCAAAAACAGATGGTAACAGTAATCTGGCGTCGCACCAGCGTTTGTACATGGCGAAGGCCTCCTTCGAGAAAATGACAGGGGTCCTAAAACGGAGCAGGAAAACAGGAAACTAAGCTAAGACAAGGAAGGAAAACGGAGCCGCTATTCACAATGAAAAAGGCTTGGGGAAGCCTATGGCTGGAAATAATGCTTGAGGAATTGACCATTCACGGGCAAGGGAACGTCCTCGCCTGTTAGGGTCCTGAGTCGGAATGCATTCTCTCCCAAAATTTCTGAAATTTGAAAAGGACCGAGCCACAGATTATCAAATTTGTCGTGCTCTCCCTTTCTTTCATGAGCTTTGTCCCAACAAAGAACAAGATCGGAAATGCGAAAGGCCTTTACTTTTGCCCGTCTGTCGAACCAACGCTTGACTACTTCTTGGTGTTTGGCAAAATTATTTATAGCGTCGTCTCTTTTTTCATCTAAGTATAACAGCTGGGACAACCTGGCTTCCACAGCGTTATCGATTCCTAGGTATTTGCTCATGAACTGCAAAGTTGGTATTCTCAATTGTATCGGGAAGATGGGGTCAAGACCATATACTAAGTGGTATGGAGAAGTTCCAATGGCAGCCTTGCATCGGGTACGGTCTGCCCAAAGGGCAAATCGGAGTTGGGTATGCCAATCTCTCGGGTTCTTGTCTAAGAGTCTCTTAATCACACTCAGGAGGTTTTTGTTTGTGGATTCCGCCAAACCATTACCTTGGGGATAGTAATTAGATGAAAATTTTAAAGTGATCCCGTAATTGAAGGCCCAATTTGAAAATTTTAATGACGTGAAAGCAGAACCATTATCACAGACTAGAGCATGAGGACAGCCAAAACGTGTAATAATATTCTCCTCTAAAAATTTAATAACAGCATCAGCATTGCATTGTTTCAACGATTGAGCTTCAGACCACCTTGTACAATAATCAGAAGCGGTTAGAATGTACCTGTGTTGCGCAGAGGAGGGTGGGTTGATTGTACCTATGAAGTCGAGCGCCCATTGGCCAAATGGTCTTACCTCTATGACTGGTTGGAGTGGCATAGCTGGGGTGCGCTCCCTTGCTGCGGATACTTGGCACACATGACATTTCTTTACATGTTCGTGGGTGTCTCGAAATAAGGAAGGCCAATAATAGCCTGCCCTGAGGATTTGGTGAGCCGTTGCTAGGCCTGATCCGTGGCCGGTTCCGAACTTGGTATGGAACTGCTCTATAATCTGGCGTGCTTCATCCTCATTTACGCACCTCAGGTAAATGCCCTCATGATTCCTACGGTATAAGACGGCACCTTGCAGCATGAAACGGCTACTCTTCATCCTTAGTGCCCTTTTCTGCACTGGGTTGAGGTGTGATGGGCATTTCTGATTAAGAAGGTAGAAAATTATGTCATCGTACCACCTGTCTGGGGAGACCTGTTCAATCAAATACTGTTGATGTACAATTCCTGAGCATTCAGACGCGAGGGTTTGTGTCAAGGCCTGACCTCGCACTAGCTTCATAGGCTGGATTTCAACGTCATATTCCTGGATGATGGTCACCCATTTGCCTCTCCTTTCGCCTAGCTCATTTTGCATCAATAATGTCTTCACTGCGACATCTGGTACTATGGCATATATCTTACTCCTAAGTATATAATGCCGGAACTTCCTGATGGCTTTGACTAGCGCATAGGCCTGCTTTTCAATGTTTGGGTATCTTAGTTCAGCCTCCTTCAACGGAGTACTCATGAATGCTATCGGGTGCTCACCCTTTTCCTCCCTTCGCTGAGTTAAGATTGCTGCACAGGTGTGCTCGGAGGCGAAGGAATAAATGTAAAAGGGCCTTAGGTAGTCAGGGCTTACCAGAACCGGCGCTTGGACGATTGCTTGCTTGATCTCTTCGAACGCCCTTTTGGTTATTGGGGTCCATTCTATCTTGGCGTCCTTTTTCAACATATCGTTGAGAGGGCGAACTATTTCAGCAAACCCAGTTATGAATTTGCGAACAAAATTTATCTTTCCGAAATATGACTTAAGTTCCTTTTTACTTGCAGGGAGGTTGATTTGCAGTATGGCCTTGATCCTATCAGGGTCAATTGCTATGCCCTTTTCTGAGATAACATGGCCGAGGAGCTTACCTTCGGTCACTCCGAACATACATTTCCTTGGGTTTAAGGATATCCCGAATCGACGACAGCGTTGGAAAACCTTTCGCAAATCATTCACATGATCTGCCCTTTGTTTGGAGAAAACGGTCAAGTCGTCCATATAGACAATGATGCAGCGACCTACAAGGTCTTTGAATGCAATGTCCATGGCGCGTTGAAATGTAGCCCCTGCGTTGATCAAACCAAAGGGCATTCTCCGATAAGCAAATATCCCCCACTTAGTGGTAAACGCAGTCTTAAGTCGGTCCTCGTATTCGACCATTACTTGGTTGTACCCAGAGTAACCGTCCAAGAAGGACATCATCTGGGATCCGTTGACTGTTTGCAGGACTTCATCAAGGGAGGGCAGCGGGTAGTTATCCTTTTCTGATGCTCTGTTTAGATTACGGAAATCGACACACAGTCTGATTTCCCCGCTCTTCTTTCTTACTGGGACTAGATTAGCGACCCAGGTAGAATGTCGTACTGGAAAGACGATGCGAGCAGCCAGCAACTTCTTTACCTCTTGATATATTAATGGTTCGAGGAGGGCATTCACTGGACGCTGTCTTTGCCTGAAAGGTTTTGAATCTGGCTTGAGGGGTATGGTATGAGTTATTACAGATGTATCATAGGTTTTGAGATCCTCATACCCCCAAGCGATGATATCTGGGAATTCCCTCATATTTTTGAGGATTCCGTCTCTTTCTTGGGGCGTACACACTTTGCCAATCAGCACGTTCTTTTGATTTCCTTGCGTGCCGATGTTGATTTTATCACAGGCGCCTCCTTCTGCAGTGCCCTCTTTGCGAGACTTAAGCTGGTCCCAGTCGAAAATTCGTTCTAACTGCACCATACCTTTGGGAATCGTATTTGTTCTGAGATTTAAGACCCCCTCTATGTCAATCTCGGCTTCTTGGGGTTCTTCCTCATCTATGATCTGAGTTGCAAATACATCTGAGCTTGTAATGAAGTCGATGATGTGTTTGTCATCATTAAACACCTGAAAATTGGTAATGTTGTCTGGGACTGATGGAACTGAGGCTAACTCTACTGTAAATTTCTTCAAACTTTGCATTGATAGTGGCTCAAGCGTGCTTGCGGCCTGGGCCAACGAATCAGCGACCTGGTTTTGTGACCTGAATATGGTTTTGATGTTAAAAGCATCGAAGCTTTCCATTATGTCCCACACGCGATTACGGTAAAGGCTGAGTCTCTTGTCGTGGCAAGTGTATTGTCTTCGAACTTGCCTGACTACTACTTCGGAATCTCCGAAACAATGCAGGATCTGGGCTCCCTTTTTAGTGGCTAATAGCAAACCGTGAATTAAAGACTCATATTCTGCTATATTGTTGGTGCAGTGAAACTGTAGTCTGTAGGAAGCTAAATAGGTTTCACCAGTGGGGCTTATCAGTTCTACCCCTGCTCCAGCCCCTCTCTTGGATTTAGAGCCATCGAACCTTAAGGTCCAAGTCTGATTTGGGTTGGTAACCTTGCTGGTCGCGGTTGCCGAACCTGTAATTCCATACTTTTGCCGCTCAGGGGGTGTGGTGGCCTCCGGTCTGAGAGTATGAGTTTGTAGCACCTCTGAATGCCTCTGACTCAACGCTGCCCTGCATAGTGAACAAGTTGTTTCTGAATGGGCAGCATTGTGAACTCTGCACCAACCGGTTAGGAGCAGATTTGCAATAGAATCTTGATAGTTAAGCTGGGACGCTGGTCTTTCACATTTACAGAAGAATTCCCTGAGGCTGCTAAATAACTCCCCTTCTTCTGGCGATGGGGCCTCCTTATCATAACTCTCCGCAATCTGTCCGAAATTTTGGACTGGGTTTGAGCATTGTACCAATAGGACTTCGTTCATTGACCCGACGTCTGCCCTATATGTGCCCAGGTCTGATTCTAAGAATAGGGTTTCATTAGCCTGATTATATTCCGTAATCATCAGCTTGAGCCGAGGTTCGGACTCGATCCGGATCTGATTTGCTACCCCTCTCCATGGTAGCCACATGTGAGTGAAACTAGAATGCAGCCAGCCGTTGAGGACGCGGGTCCAATCTCGGCTGAGTAACATGCCATAGGCCCCTGGGATGTGCACCACTTGAATGTCGATGTACATCTGAATACGTGGATCAGCTGTTAGTTGCATGTGTATGTTGTTTAGCTCGCCCACTACAGTTACTTCAGATTTGTCCAACTGGGTAACCTTTCGGTTAGTCTTGGTGGGGGTCAAGCCTAAAGCACTGCATACTGACAAGGGCATAACATTTGCTGAAGCTCCCGAGTCAATGAGGCAATTGTGCAAGTTCTTACCAAAGATTCGGAGAGTTAATAAAAAAGGGGGGGGTTCTAGCTTTTCGGTGAACAAGCTTATTGTAGGCTCTGATGATATGGTATCATTGTTCATGATTGAGATATCCTGAGTCCTTCCCCGTGCACGTGCTCCAAAGCCAGCCTCCATAGGTGGATCATTTTGGAACTCAGGTGGTGCAGAATAATTCACTGTCGCATCCCTGGGAGTTGTTGGTCCTCTCACCTCACCACTGATCTTCTGGGGTTGTCCTTGTACTATCCTTTGTCCAGGGTGATCGTCCATCCCTTTGGACTGAGTAGGTGTGGGTTCCTTAAGACTATTCAAGACCATGTCCCTGACTTCGGAGACTTTCATTAGTTCAAAAAAGGGTAAGTTGACTTTCATTTTTTTGAACTCATCTGCCACCAACTGGCCAAGCTTAGCAATTTCTATGTTGCTGGATGACCTATCACTAGAGCCTGGATTTGTGACAGTAATTGGCTGGTTCTGCGGAATGAGCATCCTTGGCTGGGGTAGGGTTTTCTGGGGCTGCCCTTGGCTCGCGTACTGTTGCGATGCCTTTGGATAACTTGGGTTATTACTAGCATTCTGATCTGGAGGGACCTGGATGTCTTTGGGAGGTGTGGAAGTGGTGTAGGGGCTGCTGTTGCTGTTCTGGTTGTTATTGTTATAATACCCCCGATTTGCGCGCTGGTACTGCTGAAATGCATTCACATCGACGGGCTGATTCGGGTCAGCCACCTCGTTTTCATCCTGATTGGGGAAGAAAAATGGGGGAATGTAGGTTTCTAGAACAAGTGCAGTGTCGTACCTTGGTGACGGCACTATTTCAAATCCAGAGGGAGGGAGCACTGGTTGAGGCATTGTGTTTTCCACCTCTCGTTGGAATATGCTGGCAGCAACCTGAAATTCGTCGCATTGTAACTCTGAGTGCTGATTAGTGTTGTGTAACCTGCACCAGTTAGAAAGCGCTGCCTCTGCCAAAAATACCATGTCCGTTGGCCTGTTTTCCGATGCTGGCGGATTGTCGAGCGGAGTAGGCACTCCTCCGTTGTTGGGACGGGTGTTCCATGTCCTTGCGGGTCTTTGATATCCTTGATTCTGATATTGGCCCTGGTGTTGGTTCCTCTGATTACTTTGCAACTGATTATTCTGATTTCGTAGATGAGTAACTTCAGAGGACAGCCTTTTCATTTGGTCAGTCAGTTCCCGCATCTCATCCTTCTCCTCTTGGGTTCTTGATGACACAGTGGTATTTTGCAGATAGATAGGCTGCTTAGGGAGGATTTGGGCTATAGGTGGTCCTGGATGAAGTACCAGTTGGCTGGTGGGCTGCTGAGGCTGATATGCCGGTTGTGGGATTGGGTTTAAAATGGGCGTTTGGTGGGTCAAAGCTTGAGTAATTCCCTGGAGTTGGCTGGATGCAGCAGGGGGGCCTAATTGCATCAAGGGCCCGGCGATATTTTGGCCTAGCCCCTTACTAATTTCCATGGCCTTAGCATAGGCCTCAGTCAGTGTAGTTGGCGCAGGGTGTGATTGTCGGACGAACATGGCTGTTAAATAATCCAGCGCTGAATAGTAGATTTCCCTTGCCGAAGCGTCACTCACCACATACGGATCCTGTAATCGGGTGAAGGCCTTATGGAACCTATTGTTGAAAGAACTTATAGGCTCGTGTTCCTGTCTCTTGACTTCCACAAATTGCCTATACAGCTCCGTGGGGGTTATAGGGATGCCATATTTTCCTGTAAAGGCTGCCTTCAACTTTTCCCAAGAGTCGATAGAGGATACCGGTAAATGTATGAACCAGTAAAATGCGTCTTCCCCCAATGAATAAGGAAAAAGCCTGCATGCAACATCCGCGTATTCAATTCGCCTATTGCGCAACGCATCCTCAAATATTTTGATATGCTCTTCCGCTGTCCTGTTTGGGTCATTTGGATGAAAAACGGAACGGAATCTGTCTGGGCTCTTGGGCATATCATGATAAGCCGGGAAAATCAACGGTGACGGGTTGTCTACCAACCATGTGGCACCATTTGGAGCAGGTGGATTGTGCGCCATCCGTGGCTGAGTTATCTGTGTTGTAGTAGGAACTAGATTTGTAACCACTGGAACCGTAAAAACTGAACTCCCTGGAACGGCGGACTGCTGATTCGCCGAGCTGGACTCACTGGGGTCTGAAGGTTGGCGATAACCCTTGCGTCTATAGCACTGAAAACCAGTAAATCTCTCCCGTTCTGGGCTTGATTTTTGGACTCTTTCGAACCTTTTAGGAGAAAAAGACCCAATTCGTTCCAGCGTGAGTTGTCTAATATGATCTTTGAGCTAGACTGCTCGGAGGCCCTCCTTCTAGCGCCAATTCTGTTGACGTGTCTGAAATCGCATTGCTGCAAACTCCATACGGCCAACGCAGAATAGAATAGCCGACTGATTATCCTACTCTCTCTTGAGATAAGGAAGTCTCTAATGCTGTTTTCTAAGTTTGATCAAAGGAGACTACCTCAAGGTTTCTTTTGTCAGGTCTTGACTGCGGGATCTCTCAGTGGCTTTATGTGTTTATGCTGGAAACACAAGGGGGCTTACGTTTGATTAGTAATTTCATATGCGAATTCCCAGGGACCTCTTTTGGTTTTCTTTCAGGTGATGTTGATTTATTTGAAGCTGATTTAGCAAGACTGGATTTCTAAAAAAAGGATAAAATTGGGAGGAAAGAAAGGAAGGGTAGCGAGAGAGAACAGTAAATATTAACTAGGACAACAGATTTACCCAAGCAGACAGACACCTCCAGGAAACCAGGTTAAGCATCATCAGTCATTCAGACACAATGTTTGCATAAACTTAGTGCAATCTTCAAAGGAGAAACCAGATTTTCATATTACCAAATACAATATTAGAACTTCTATATTCATGATACGTGTACTTTTGATAATCGAACTGAATCATAAAATAGCCCAGATTAACCATGCAGAAAGGAAAAAAAGCAATCAGCTATCCTCTAATGGTATGGACTGTGGAGATTCTATCAGATGCTTGGTAAGAACTGATGTGTAAAATGAACAGACATAATTAAAAGCTTTCTAATTTAAATGAAGAAGGAGACCATGCACTCACAAGGAAATTTGAAGGTAATTTCAATCCATTGTATTAATTCCTGCAAAATTTCTTCAGAGCTTTCGCAACAATTCAAGAACTTCCTCCTAAATGAGGGAAAACCAGTCCCCTTAAATAGGTTTCCAAAAATGGATGAATGGCCAAGATCTAATCTAAACAAGTGGCCCAGATTCATCCTTACAAAAAGAGGGACCCACACTCATAAATAGGGAGATAAATATCTACAACTACTCAAAAGGAGCAATAACTACCAAAGGATAATTACAACTTTGAAATAATCCAAAAAGGGGAGGTGCACAAAAAACTTTACAATATGTTGACCAAAAGTCAACTGTCACCCTTTTGGGACAAAAGTGCACTTTTTAAGACTTGGAGGGAAAAAAGCATTTTTGAGAAACTGCTTTCTCTATTCTGGTTTCACATTCCTTTTGCAGAAACTGGTCTTCGCCATGCAGGTATTCTCGCCATAAATCACGACCTGCTGCTCGTTCCTCGCGGACATATTTCTGAAACTTGATGCATAATTGGAAGAGGGGATTAAAAGGTGGCATGGGAGGGTGGCGAATTTTGTATTGCATGCCTTCGAGATACTGGTCCACGTGCCTTAAACCGTCCTTCCAGCTGGAGCGATTACGCTCGAAGCATAATATGTCTGAATGGAACTGACCAGCAAAACTTAAGTCTTCAATGGAATAAGAAGCCTTATCTGCTCCCAATCTTCCCTCCCAATCCGGCCGGATTACACTGTCGGACAGGTCATTTATCCACCCCGAAACCATTGATCGGAGGATGGTCTTGCCTAGTTCTTGCATGTTCCCCAGAATCGCCTCACACGCGTCATTTTCTTTGTCAATAATTTCCTGGGCATCGTTCTTCATGGTGACGGTCCAATACCATTCCTTGAGAACACTGATGCTATGGGGACTCAAGATGTCAGGCAGTGTGGGAATTTGTGTATGTGTCCAGAAAAGAGCTCTTAGGAGGGGAAGGGTAGAGGCCGCTACTTCATGCATGTGGAGGGATTCTCTCTTTACTTCTAACAACCTGACGAGAGTGAGCTCTCGATGGAGAGCCATTTCCTTTACTTCTTTGAGGATCTGTTCTCCCTTTTTCTTGATGTCTTGCACCCATTCCTTAACGGCCTTTGCGGTATCCCGGATTCCTTCAAATTCAGTTGTGGTCCTCTGCGCCAATGCCATTGGGGGAATATGGGATTCAGAGGGGTTGTGTAGTGGCCGTAGGAGCTTATCGATGTATCCCTCGGCTTGTTCAGCACGGGCCCGATACATGTCCTTTTCAGCCGTGATTTCCTCGAGCTGTCTGAGTATGTTTTGCACCGAGTCCTTAAATTCCTCCTTTTCTTGCTCTTTTGTAGCTCGTCCGATGGGGACAGTCGTAATGCTATAATCTGCCAGGGTTATTTGATCTGCTAGCTTGTTTACGGGCGGGGTAGCAATATGAAGAGTGCGGTTCCTTTGCCCATCCTTGGTTATCTTAGAGTATGTTCTCGGTTTCTTCTTCCCTTTTGCTTTTGTTTGATCCATTCGTGAGAAGATGTCTTCAAGGTCGATGGGCGCCTTGGTGGCGGCCCTACGCTGAGCTCTGGCGATCAGCCACTCTTGAGGCACTGTCTGGGTTGAGGATAGGGTTAAGTTAGCACCTTGTGCTCCCATACTTTCAACTGGCTGATCACAAATTAACAGCTGTCCCGCCATCGGAGGGGTGGAAGAAGGAGGAAGCTCTTTGTTTGCATCTGAGTTCTCCCCTATCTCACTGAATAATTGTCTGATATCTTCCTGTGATGGTGGCTCCTTGGTTCCCTTGAGCTCATGGATCTCGTCTGTTCTTTGTTCCCCTTCGACAGTTGAGTCGTCCTTGGCTGCATGGAGGAGTAGTAATTCATGGCGGCTCTGCTGGGTAGGTTCATGCACTTCGATCCCCTGGGTGGATGGGATTTCTCCTTCCTCTATCTGGGCACCCGGCTTAGTCGGATTGGGGCCCTTTTGCTCGGTGTCCGGCATATCTGGAGCAGGAGGATCATTGGCTTGGAATGCCTCTATGTCGCTCTGGGAAGGCGGAGCAGGTATGCAATCCAAATCTATGGCACCATCGGGCGAACTGGGGTCTGAAGATGAAGTGGTCTCTGGCCTTCTTATGGGAATCTTCTCCCTCCTTGTTCTCTTGGACGTCCGAGTCCCTCTGCAAGCCTTAGTTTTCTTCCTTTTCTCTGGTTTTTCAGCTGATGTCCTTTCATCTTCGGAAGACTGAGAGTCGAAATTGCCCATCAGATGGTAAGTAAACTGGACCCCTTCATGGACTAGCCTCTCGATCTGGTGTTGTAACCATTGATCTGTGTATCTTGCCGGGGCTGCCATGACTGCTTCGAAATCCGTGATTGGGTCTTGAGACCAATCAACGCCTGGCAAGAGATGCCTCACTGCTTCGAATTCCCGGACTTGGAGACAATTCCCCGAGTCTGTGAGCTGATCCGGGACCCGACGGTACTCAAAGAGTCGCATTTGCTGCACACTCAATCTAGAATATTCCCGTCGCCTGACTTCGTAGTCATCGGAGCAATTTTTCCAATAATCTTCAATTGACTCCTTTGCTCTGTAGCGCCTACCGTAAGCTCTCTTTGCCAAATTGTCATGATCGAAACATTTTCTTGGGAAATGTTCCTGTAGGCCATAAGAGGCTAGCTCTGTAAGGGACTCTTCTGCTAGGGTGGGAGTTCTCAATTGGACATCATGGTTGCCTATGATCATTGTTAATGCGAATCCAGCCTGCTTGCTTTCTCGTAATAATATGCCGGCAGGGCGTGATTGCCTTGCCACTTCCATGAGGACTACTTTATCGGTTGGGTACCGCGGAAGTCGAAGGGGGGCACCTTCGAAGCCAGCAATTCGGATGTAGGAGAATCTTGGGAACTGAATAAACCAGGCCCCATACCTCTGCACTAAAATGGTAGCTTGCTCCGAGAGCCTTATGTGTAACCCTCCCTGCATTAGCCTGACTAGGCGCATTGTGAAGGCGTCGTTGACACGTTCGTACTGTCCAACCGCGTAAGCCGGGCTGCTCTTTTCCCTTTGAGCTATATCCTGGTAGTGCAGCTGCGGGTAGCAATCATAAACCTTTACCTGACCAGGCCCATTCCCGATCTCACCTTTCATTATTAATCCTAGCAGTGGCTGGTTCTTTGCGAACATATAGACCAAATAGGAGGTCATGGTGAAATACTTCTTTGTCTCAAGATCAATCAGCTGAGCGTGGATGTTATCACTTATGATCTGAGCCCAGTCAAACTTAGACTTTCCGGCAAAGACCTGTTCTGTAAAATAGAACATCCATTCTTCAAAGTAGTTGGACTTAGGGAGTCCCATGACTCGGCTAAGTAAGGTGACCATATCACCATGTTCATTATGAAAGTCACTTCTGGGGGTCTTTTTCACAATCCTGGTGCTTGAAGGCCTTTTTTCTTTGAACCATTCTTCGTTAATTAGTGCCCTGCATCGAGCTGGGTTCATATCATACACCCCCTGTGCCTCGTCCATTGTTGTAGCTATGGGATTATTTGGAAAGGGGATATCAAATGCATCGCCGATAGCCTCAGGGGAGAAGTCGGCAATAGTGATATCTTCCAGAAGCACTAATCTGGACTTTGGCTCGTAATGCCGAGCAGCTTCCACTACTAACTCATAGTTCTGGATTGCTGGAGGAAAACCTGCTGCTTGGGCGATGCCACTTTCCAGCATTTGCCTAGGCCTACCATATGCATTGGGTGAGAAGACCCGATCCCTGAAATCCTGAATATCAATGTGGCCAAGGTCGGTGTCACCAATGTTGTCCCAGATACTCTGGACCTTTGACTCTCTTAACCCTCCCCTCTGATACTGATACTTCATTCTTTCAACTTTCCGTGGGATGTCTGATTTGGATGCTCGTGAGGTTTCTGCTGCAGCGGGTGTTTTTGATGATTCTGCCGCTGATTTAGGCATTTATCCTGCACAGCCAGACACGGATTACAAGGTGACACGAGAATGACGATGCGGGTTAGATAATAACAGAAGTGTTTCAACAGACCGAGATTAGTTTAAATATCACTCTGGGCTAACAATCTGATTAACTTCTACAGCATCATATTCCTGAAGATTTATGACTAAGCATTCTTACTCTCGAATTTTTTTGGATTAGTTTTAACAAAGGCAAAACATGAGAATTTTGAAAAGAGATGCAGTTTCCGGTCGAACCTCGGGTATGAATCCTAAATTTTGGATGTTCGAATGACGGAGATGCAGACTCTAAGCATTTCAAATTTTGCGTATTTTGCCTATTTGATTCATACATTTTAAATGACCGTACGCGATAAGGCGTACTTACCTGATTGGAGCGAATGATAGGTGATTGCCCGACCTTGGTGCGCGGGGCGAGCGGATGATCCTGCAAAATTTGAATCCCAACGGTTATCCTTCCTGTTTAAATTTTCGCGGTTTGGAGGATGAAAGAGGATTTATCAATTTCACATGGTTCTGTGCCTAGCAACCTGAATTTTAAATGGTTGATGGGAGGATGATGCGGTGTCTTACCTCCTTGTTTTCGGATTTAAGAGTTCTTTCAAATTTTGAATCGCATTCTTTGAATTTTGACAAATTGGAGGCTTCTTGATTTAGCCTTCGCGGACTTCGGACCTGGGGTAAGGGGTGTGGTTTGCGCTGTCAAAACTGTGCCTTCTACGCTAAAACTTCGCTTTCTTTTAGGACTTCGTTTTCTGCGTTTTCTGCTTGCCCTGGCCTTGTGTTACAAACTGTGCCTTCGCGTGCCAAAGTTCGGATCTTTAGCCCGAAGAGGAGATGCGTTGGATTTTAAACTCGGCTTTGCCCTCGTTTTGGTTCGGACCTAAAGTCCGAAATGCGATCGCACAGTGTTAATTTCCTCGACTTTCGCCGGCGCTCGAGGCTTAGGGTCCGAAATGCGATGTTCGCACAATGCTTTAACTTTTAAAACTTCACTTTGCCTTTTTCGGAGCTTAGGGTCCGAAATGCGATGTTCGCACAATGCTTAAAAACTTTTAAAACTTTACTTTCCCTTTTTCGGAGCTTAGGGTCCGAAATGCGGTGTTCGCACAATGCTTTAAAACTTCTCTTTGCCTTTTTCGGAGCTTAGGGTCCGAAATGCGATGTTCGCACAATGCTTAAAAACTTTTAAAACTTTACTTTCCCTTTTTCGGAGCTTAGGGTCCGAAATGCGGTGTTCGCACAATGTTTTAAAACTTTTAAAACTTTACTTTCCCTTTTTCGGAGCTTAGGGTCCGAAATGCGGTGTTCGCACAATGTTTTAAAAACTTTTAAAACTTTACTTTCCCTTTTTCGGAGCTTAGGGTCCGAAATGCGATGTTCGCGCAATGCTTTAACTTTTCTTTGCCCTTTTCGGAGCTTAGGGTCCGAAATGCGGTGATGTGCGTTTTTTTTTTTCTTTTTTAAAACTTCAACTTCGCCTCTGGTCGATATTCGGACGCGGGGGTCCGAAACGTGGTTTTTTGACGTTGCTAAAAAAAAACTTTAACTTTGTCTCTGGTCGATATTCGGACGCGGGGGTCCGAAGTATACTATTGCACTGTGTTTTAAACTTAACCTTCACTAAAATTCGGACCTAAGGTCCGAAAACGTTGTTGGGCAGTGTTATGTTTTGAAACTTTAATTTTTTGGAAATTTCGGACCTAGGGTCCGGAATGCGATTGCCACCTTATGCTTTCAAAAAAAAATTTTGAATTTTCACCTTCGGATGCTTACATCCAAAAAGGGGGGAGTGCACAACGTTTTAAAACTTAACTTTGTTGATCTTGACTTTCGCCAAGTTCGGACCTGAAGTCCGAAAAGATGCTCGTATTGCGTTAAGTTTTGAAATTTTGGAACAAACTCTCGGTATTTACGCCCGAAAGCCAGATCAGTCAAAAGGGCTCATTGGTTCATTACTCCAACGTTGATCAGCTTACGGACTGATCACAAACTCGCTCGAGGAGACACGAGAAACTCTGATTCGATTCTCGGGATGACGATCAAAAAACTCAAACCACGGAAAGGGGGACCCTGTCGGCGACAGGGGGCGTGTGCAACGCACAACACGACCTCCCTCGTTTTCACTTGTGTGGGTACGGAGTTTAAGATAGCTGTTTTCAACTGCGGCATGGTTTCAAGGAGGTCTTGAATCTTCACGGGTACATCCATTTGCAATATTTGCCATAAGATTCTCTCTTCTCCCCTCGTCCGTGACGGGCTTGCGACCTCGTGGCTGTTTTGTCCTTGTGCGGCCATTTCCTTTGTGATCTCGTCTCTTTCTTCCCGCACTCTCTCGGTCTCCGTGCGAGGATCTAGGTATACAACCTTTTTGGCTTGTGCCTTTGTCATTGCCAACACTTCTGCCTTCGTAGGTTCTATGTTCAAAAGGTTTATTCCTGGCTTCGGGCAATTTGCGTCCTCATGGTCGCCTGGCCCACACCATCGACAGAGGTGCTGAGGGGTGGCTTCCTTCATGCAATCCCGAGCGAAGTGCCCCCACTGATTGCATGCCCTACATTGGATCATTGGTTGGCCCTTGGCGTCATACTGGACATGGCTTCGGTTATTGTTATTGTTGTTATTCCTTCTGCCGCCACGTCTGTTGTCCTAGTAACCTCCAGATGATATCGTCGTGTTGGTTTGTTGGGCCGTACCCGCTGGTGCGGATGTTGTGGCTTGCTCAGTGAACAACACTTGCGTGCTTCAGGTCTTCATATTGTATGGGCACTCCTTGATGGAGTGTCCCATTACTTGGCAAATTTCGCAAAAGGCCTTCTTCGGGCATGTACCTATTGTATGTCCTTCCTCCTTGCACTCTATGCACCACGCGTCTCCTTCGGTCCAGCTCGTAGAGCCTTTCATTGCTTTAAATTCCCTCATCATACGCTCCATGTCCCTCTGCAGGGCCGTCACTTTCTTTTTCGACCCCTCGTTACCACTCTCATCAGAGGAAGAATCATTTCTCAAAGGAGGATTTCCCCTTTTTCTTGGACGTTTTGTATTCACTTTCTAAGTCCATAGCCCTATTGTATGCGTCGTCGTATGCCGAAGGAGGGACTATTTTCATTTTCTTCCTCAAACTGGGGTTTAGGCCTTCTACAAACCACCTCTTCTTGAGTCCGTCGGCCGGCTAACTCTCCATTTTCCCAATTAGCTCCTTTAGATGCCTTCTGTAGGCACGAACTGATTCCTTTTGTCCTTGTTTCGTACTGTATATCTCTGTCGCTATTTCATTATCATCCCAGAGTAGGCGGAACTCCTTCTCGAAGGCTTTCCATAGCATGTCCCATGTGGCCACTGTAGTTCTATCAATATCCGAGTACCAATCGATGGCAACTCCCCGTAATGTTGCTGGAAATTGCGTCGTCCATTCGTCTTGGTCCGTGACACCATTGGCCAACCATATGGTTTTGCAGGTTCTGCAGTGCCTGACAGGATCCTCCTTCCCGTTGCCCGTGAATTTTGGCAGCTTCTGCCTATTGGCCATTGATGGGGGTCGCGTCCCCAGAGGTGGTTGTGTCTGTCATGCACCCACGCCACTCCCTCCTGTGCCGATGGTGTTTCCTTCTTCAGTGATTGGGGGTACGGTGTTTTGTCTGTTGTGTGTCTGCGGCTCCTCCGCACCTACGGTCGTACGGTTGCCCTCACCTCTGTTCTCACCCATGCCTGCTGCTGGCTTCCTTTGGTGGTCCTCACTGCGTGGCGTAAGGGATAAGTTCCTGAACTGATCCCGGGTCTCTTCGACCAGATTCCTTCGTAGCCTTGTTTCCTCCAAAAACTCTTCGTGGTTCTCACCCTACGGTGTTCTGGCGATGCGTAGAAATTTTCATCGGCTTCTGTACCCTCCGTGACACCTCCTTGGTTCCCTTCAGGCAACCCTTTGACAGGTCATCCTTCGGCAAGTTACCTCAGCCTCCATCTACGTTCTACTTGTTCCGGAATCAAGGCCCTCTGTGCAGCCTCCCACTCCTCATTTTGTGCTTTCTTATTTCTATCTTTGTTTAATAGGTTGGGCATTAATTCTCGTACATCCCCATAAATAGCAACAACACATGAAAATAGATTACTTCTTTATTAATTCATCCCGTCGGATACAATTTAAATCAATAGTACGACACCATTATTATAGTATAGAATGTTCTTTATTCCTCCTGGAGGTTCAGTGTTCAATTTCCCCTTGGCCTTGTGCCATCACGCTCCGCTTCCCAGCGATGGTTGTTTTCTTCATACTGTTGGAGGACTTGTTGGCGTCGCTCCTCACGAGCAATCTCCTCCAAGCAAGCTCGTTGTTCCAGTGATGCCTGTGCAAGCAACCGGGGGAGGTGGTTCATCAACCGATTCGTTGCGAGGCTAAGCTCCAGTGCGGTCCACACTACACTTGTTGGGATGTCAGCCTCTGTGGCCTCCCTTCGGACGTAGGTCTCGATTGCCACCTGAAGCAGGATTGAGAATTCCCTCGTTGCAGTGTCTTCTCCGTCGTAGAGCTCTGTTTGCGCGTCGTCGCTCTCTGGGTTAATCTCACCAATGGGTAGGCCCATCGTGTCCATGCACCATCCGCTCCGTCCTTTCCCAAGTATGTCTAGGCAACAGCGCCAAATGTTTGCCACATACAGGTAAACGATTAAATGCAGGAAGTAAATGCACAGAACATAATAGAAATATATTAAAGAACCAGTCTCTGTATTAATTCAACAGTCCATGTACATCAAGTGCTTATAACATCACACCCAAATACGACTATGATGATGCTACTTCGAAGGAAAGGTATGAAATATATAATACCCGAAGGGGTGCGACCAACCGTCGCATCCAACTACCCTTTGGGACGACTAACTGACTGTGGTAACTCATAATTACCGACGACAACATAACATAATACGACAACATGACATAATGATTATTCCCGGCAACATATCTCGTGTTGTTGCAGGTTCCAAGTACAAAGGCATTCATTCCTCCCGGGTAACCAGGTGCGAGCTCCCCTGGCTTGACAGGTGTGAGCATGCCTCTTCCCAATGGCAATATGTGGTTCGGAGATGTCGGTGGTTCCCTTTCCGCACTCTAGGTCTAGGTTTGACGTCGAGTCCTTGTTATCAGTCTTGGCAAGATCACCATGTCATCATCGTCGTCGTAACTTGTGAGTATGTGGCATGGTTAGTTGATTATTCAGCTACTTTATTTAAGTTCTCTGAGTGGTGATTGATTTATTCTTTAGCGTATTTAATTTCGGCATTTGATTGACTATGTTTGGGTGGTTACTTGATGCTAGTTATGACCTCATTAGTAATGTTGTTATTTTTAAAACTATTAAAATTTAACGATTTTCAATTATTTAATATTTACGCGTTGAAAATTTGGTTAATGCCCATATTGAGATTTCGAGATTATATTTGGCCATTTGCGTTTTAAGTTGATTTAATTTATTGAACATTTGTTGATTTTCGCGTTACTGACGTTATTGTCATCCAATGATTTTAATCTTTAATTATTTATTTACCTTGATCATTTTAACTGTATTATTTATTTAAAAGTCGGATTCGATTTCTATTCGGTTAATATTGAGAAGTAGATTATTTAATGGAATTAGTTGGTTGATTTTTAAATCAGTGTATATATATATAAATATAAATATTAAAATAAACGTTATTTGAATGACTAAAAATAAAAGAGAATAGATTATAATATTTTACTTATTGCATTTACTACATTTTAATATTCGGTATTTTATTTTGAAAGTTGTTTTAAAAACTCAATGAGAGAATAGATTTTTAAAAGAAATCCCATAAAATGAGATATGACAATTTCAATATTTTATTTTTATTCCATTTACTCTTGACAAAAAGAGCTAGGGTTTTCAATTTGGGGGATTCTTTTTTCTTCATATGTTTTTGGAGATTCTAGGTGTTTTGGAGGAGGATTGCCGAAGACATTGAGGAGATTGAAGAGCTGTTGAAACATTGTTGTTGGTGGATTGTGGCTGCCCAACTTCTATTCTCACCATTTGTCTTCAATAAGAGGTAGGGTTTGTATTCCATTTTTTTTTTTCTCTTTTCTCTCATGAGCTAGAAATGAAAATTAGAGAGGAAAATCTCTATTTCTCCCTCTTAGATTGTAAAGTCCCCTCCTATTCTGATATGAAATTTCAGATTTTTGGCACTAAGGGAAATTTTGTCAAACACTTGGCATAAGACTGTTCCAAGACACTTAAGATGTGTTTCGACACTAAAAACTCTTGTTCAATGACTTTATGACTTGCTAAACATTCTAGGATGAAAGTGCAGTCGTAATCATTAAAGTTTGGGCTCACTAACATCAAATAGTATGCAGAAATAAAAAGGTACAGCAAACTGTTATTAGGTCGAACAATTGGCAAACAACAAATAGGAGAGACAATCTTATTGTCCTTTCAATCATGAATCAAATAGGCTTCTCACTAGCCAAGTTACATTAATTGTACTCATCAAATAGAGAAATAGACCATGTACACTTTCAGTTTTATCTGCTAACATATGACTGTCATTAACTATTACAATCATCTGAAAATGCAATAAAAATTGGACAATGGAGAACCTGGTATATATGCACTGATGTAGGTAGCAATATTGGTGATCAACAAGCCTCCCAAGTGCCAAATCAATCCTCATACATGGCCGCCATTACTGCTGCAAGACTGAAAGTCTGAGAACACAATGTGATCTGCTGACAATCATCCCAAACCTTCCTTCAACTGATTCGGTCACCAACTAGAAGACAGCGCCAAACATCCTAGGTGACCCTTGAGTCAACACGAGCATCATAGGGTGAAATCGATGGAGTATAGGGGTGGCGGACCTGGTATGCTTCAACCTCCTCTAATAATTAATTCATGCACTCTTCACACCAGCAAATGCATCAAACAGCATCGCCTTGGTCATACTTTTAGTCTGCAATCATTAGAGTGTGGAATCGATGCAAATATGGAGAGATATGAGTGAAAACAAGAGTACCATGAAGTCTGCAACCTCTATCAACAGCAAGTCCAAAAACCACGATCTACCTCCAATCAACCTTCAAATCCTCAAATAGGAATATCACTATCCTCCTGGTTCAAGAATATGCCTCCAATATCAACCTTTGTCAAATCTGGAAATTCTGAAATCTGAAGCACAGAAGGACAGATGTAAAAACTCTTTAGGCATAAATTGAGAAGCTGAAGTACTTCTCACTTCTTTAGCAACCCCTTAGAGGATCTTTCACCTCCTCAGTTATGCTTGACCAATAGGGAGGTATCGTTCCCTAAGATCTTATGTGGACAACTAGTGTCTTCACACTCACAAGAGATAACAACCAAACAACTGATGCCTAATGTGTCTTCCCTTTCTTCTATTTATACATTACTTGACACATCACAATCACCTTCTAGAAGATAAGGGTAGGTACAATTTATATTATTTTATTAAAACATTATAATGTACCTTTTAATTAATTAATTGATAAACACTGACACGTCCCCTGATACATGTTATCTTTTAAATCATCAAAATGTCAATAGATAATGAGATGTGAAGCCTCAAATTGCCACAACATGACCCCCAAAACACTCCTCTTGGCCTGCGAGGGTCTGATAATAGGCCAATCCCGTCAAATACTGAAGTCTAATGTGAAGGGGACATTACATAGATGTCCAACTTTGTTTGCAATCAAATGGGTTTAAAATCTATTTTCCTTTCCATGGATTGGCTTGCAAGAATTGTTGTTGTTATTCTATTTTGCTGGGTAAATACTTCCATTTTAAAATCTCAGTCTGGGAATTGTTTTTCTTGTGGAAATGGGGAGAAAACAAAAAAAAAACTCTGATTTCAAAACCAGATTTGATCAAAACCCTTGCTGCTCCCTCCAGTTGAATTTTTTTTTTAAAATGGGACTCTATTTATACATTTTGGTTGTTGTTAAAAAACCCCATTCTTTTCCAAAGTCTGCTGTTATTTATTCCTTGCTGTCAAACTGGTTATGTGAAAAAAAAATTACAGAGGAAATTTTAAACACAAAAAAAATTTCAAAATAAAATAATATAAAAAATTTTTAAAAAAAGATTTTTTTTATGGCCACGTAGTGGCCTGGTGCTGCCAACACCACCCACCACGTGTGGGGTGGGGTGCTGAGCCACCACCACCACATACGTGGTGGGGGGTGCAGCCAGCACCAAAAAAATTATTTTTTTTTTAATTTTTTTTTAAAACAAAACAAAATGCATTTTATTTTTTTTAATTAAAATGTATTTTATTATTTTTAAATATATTTTATTTTATTTTATTTAAACTGTAATTTATTTTATTTAAAATGGTTTTTAAAACAACCAAAAAATATAATAACAATATATACGTTAGTTCATAGGTATTTAAGGTAAAATATGTTCTATATACATATATAATTGATAAATATTAAGTTAATGGGTTTAAATTAGATAAAAGCATTTGAATATTAAAATAATAATATAATTCCAATAAATCGGATGATATTTGATTGACATTAATAATAGTATTATTGTAATACGATGTTAATTCGATGGCTTTAGTGTTATTATTGCTGCTTTTTTGACAATATTAAATGATAATGGATATACATACAACTTATACGTATACACGTGAGTATGTTATTGTATTTGTGGATTATCCATTTAGTCAACCTTTCCCAATTAAGAGTCTTTTCAATTTATGTTTTGCATCTGGAGGCCATTTGTGTCATTCGATTTAAAACAAATGGTTAATGTGAGGTTTTGTTTTTTACTTGTGTATCATGAGATTTACTTGCCCGTTTTGACATGCCCCCGTGATGATTTTGCCATGAGGAGGAAATAACCATACTGCTGATTTTGTGGTAGCGAGTGTGAAGACCTCGCGATGTTGATATGTCTTGGTGTAGTGGTATCATGAGTTGGTCATATTTCTTTAGTTAAGAGGCTCGTTCTTATATGTGTTGTTGTTCAGCGTTTTGGGGTACGTGTATGTTGTGGTTTGGCATTGTTGGCGTTTGTGTCAGATTTTTACTTGTGTAAGAGCCTCTTGTGTTATTGTTTTTGGATCCATGTAGACGGAGTGGGCTCCTTTATGACACCCGAGCGTCATGAGAGATGGACTTTCACGAGGTTCCTTGTAAGGATTCGTGAAGTCTAGACCTTTTGGGCATAAGGGAATTTACCATATTTTAATCAAGTGATAATTAATTAATTAATGGGTATGGGTAGTTAGATAATTTTAAAAGATAATAACTTATCAGTGCCTCATGACTCAGTCCTAGGGAGGATGTTTTAGGTTGAGCATGAGAAGACCGTGGAGACGGTAAGCTAATCTCCCTTGGTCTCTCTCTCAAAGTCAAGATGGCTCCGCATGCTCATAGGCTGGTGCCTTGTTCTTGGTTTGGCATGTGATGACACTCCCTCGTACATATGAGTCCTCTGTTAACTTTTGTATTCTTGTTATGATGTTTTATCAGCCTCTGGAAACCTCTTGTTCTTTCTTGTTTGCTTGGTGCATGGTTGTGTGTATGGAAGTTGCTTAGTGTTAGTCCCTTTGGTAAAGCGTCAACCTTGGTTTAGTGTGCGAGTTGGGACCTAACGACATCTCCTAGCTCAGGGGTGGTTCCTTGTAGGTTCCACATTGGTCGGGTGGTTGGAGCTTTTTGCCATTAGGGTTTTTCCCTCTTCATTGGTGTTGGAAGCTTTCTTCATGTTGACTTTGAACCCTTGGAGCAGATTCATGTATTGATTATCTTATGATAGAGAAACTTAAATCGTATACTAATTTAAGAATGTTGTATAAGAAGTGTGTGATACTCATGATTGTAATACTATGTAAAAACAACCAATAATGTATTCATGAGTTACTTTAGATGGTACATTCAAATGGAAGTAATAATATGAGTTAATCAAATGTAAGTAGAAAGAAAGAAGAAAATGATATACCCTTGCTAGTAATGGCTTATCATTTGTTAATCATGTATATTCCTTAATTTGAACTCATAGGACATGAATGAAGTTGTCATGCTTAGTATATGAGATGAATTAGTTAATTATAATTGAAATGTATTTTGTCAAATAGTTAAATCAGCAATACAATTATTCATGTGGTAATTAAATGTTAGATAATAGATATGTAGGTGTGATGGAAAAATGGATGTTGTTACTTTCTTCATGTTATATCTTTAGCAATGGAAATGAACTAATGCTTGCACCTTCAATATCTTCATGTGAAAATGGATGTAAAATTTAGTAGATGTTAACATACATTTATGAGACCAATGATATGAAAAATGGCATTAAACGAAAAACTTAGACTATCAATGTTAAGCACGGGAAACACAAAACTATTGATGATATAGTAGATGTTTAGAAACTACAATATCACTAAGGCTGAAAATTATATTGAAAACTATGATCAGACTTAGTACATAGACATCATTAAGAGCTAAATGAGAATACATATAATTGTGTTATGGTTGCCATAAAACTAATGTTCAATAAATAGCATTATGAACATGTAGATTGCATAAGTAGGTTAATGAGAATGCCTTGGTAGATGCATTGAATAGTGGATAGCAATAGTAGCATATTGTGTGAAGTGTGTGATATAGATTAATATGCATACATGCATTTGAAGTTGTGTTCCATGATAGGATAAATCATTAGAATCATAGAGTTGAACTAATACGATAAAGGTGAATTAAAAGTATTGATCATAAGTCATAAATGGTGTAAGTCTAGTAGTGACGTCAATACCCTAGGGAAACGAAGGAACCATGTAAGCTATTAAGCCTTGTAAACATGACTTCACTTGTGTTAGTAACATAACGTATGAAGCAACAGATAAACACTTAACATTATATCAAGACTAGTGTACCAACTTTAACTTAATGTCTAATTTGTGTTTAACGTGAACCTTATTAGTAAACAAAAAAAAAAATTCCACTCTTTTGGATCTAGTTATGGTAAGTTTCCTTGGCGTTTATTGGTCGGCGCTACATTCAGACTAACCATGCACAAAGACCTACAATTAGCAAGCCCTCAATGGTATGAACCTGAAATCACATCAAATGCCCTCGCATTTCACTATTAAATTAGATGAAAAGAAACCATGCAAACAAAAGAGAACAAAATGACAAACACCATACTTCAATGTTTATTTATTTGTTTCAACTACCATTACAACATTTTTTGTTCAACAGCTTCTACTCTATTCTACTTCTACTCCTAATATACTAGTTGTCTAACTCCTAAAAATCTAACTATCTAACCTCTTTACAAAGAGAGAGGTAGTGGCCTTTTATAGGTTTTACATTTTGGATTGATGGCCAAGATTGAAACCATTTGATGGTTGTGATCTGCCTTCTAGAAGCTCTGACAGCTTTAACCCATACCTAGTAACTTCCTAGTCCCTTTTCAACCACTTCAACTACCTACAACTGTTCTCAATCAATTTTGCAAATCAGGTAGCTGAGAAATAACTAACCTATGTCCCCCTTTTGTTTTCAATTGTAATAAAGAGGGTCCACATGTAGCCATTTTACAATAAGGCAATTTTGTTTTACAAACAAAATGAGTTTTCAGGAATTTCCAGATGTGTAATTCTTTTGATTTTGGATATCTTATAGCCCTTTGTGCAATCACCAGCCTTCAACTTACTATCTTGCCGGTGGTGGTGGTGATCCTCGTGCTTTGTCCCTAGCTCTGTAGCACGTTGTTCACTACTCCATGATCACCAATTTGATCCTGTGTGCTACACCTTCACCTTTTCGCGTTATCCCGATCACATCTTCACTTGTGTGTTGGGTCTCTTCCCATCACCCCACTGGTGGTTTTGCCTTTCTGATCCTGACATAGCACCATTCATCTTGCACAAACCAGCAATTCAAGGATCAATCACCTACCATACAATTATTTATTTAAAGACCCCGGCTTAGGAAACCTTGAAATAGACGCAATCACCCTCACAGTGCCATTTTGGTGAGCAAAGTCCAAACTTTGGGCCGAAGATCAGCAAAGGAATGCCTCTAAGTAATAAAACTTGGGTACAAAAAACACAAAAAGTCATGTATTGGCCCATTGAAAAATGCTGAATTTGAGACAACCCATGATAACAACACCACCTCGGTATTTTTATTGGCATTACAAGAAGTGATAGCAAAAGTATTTTAAAACATTCAAATTTTTACTTTGTTCTTATTTCTATTTTCGTTTTGAAGATTTTGGTACATTTCTCGGGGTTTATTTCAATGCTTGAAAGGTGATTAAAATGTCATGTCTTTTACGAAGGTATACAAACCTTTCTTTAAGCGCTTTAGCTTAGACTTGTTCCTTTTTCTTTTGGCACTTCAACAAATCTCCCCTAGCCTTTTTAAAGGTGAAATGAGGATGTTTAGCCAAGAGCGCTTTTGCCTTTTCAAAACTTTCGAAGTTCATTTTAATCGACTCCCTTTAATCATTATTTTGCTAACACTGGGGCGCTTTAGGAGTTTTCGGTATTTTGTTTGATATTTTATGAAGGCGTTATGACAAAAAAAAAAGAATACTTCATTTTAACATGCCAACAACTTTACTTTTATTCGCTCAAACTTAAACTTCATGAGCCTTTTCAGTATTTTGTTCGGTTACGATAAGAGACCCGAAATACTTGTATTTTTTCGTGGCCAAACATCGAACTCTTGTCGGGCCCTTCCAATTTGAATATCTAAACACTGAACCTGGTGTTTCTTTCTGCCTTATCTAAAGGTTCGAAAAAAAAAACGTAATTTGCCCTTTCACTTTGAAATGCCCTTGCTTGGTCTTGACAATTTTCAAGGCTTTTCTCGGCAATCAAAGGCTCACGATTTGTCCCTTTGCTCCTTACATTTTATGAAACAAAATGAACTCGTTTCATTTGCTTAGATTTTTCAATTTTGTGAATGTGTTTTAGCCTCTTTCGGTCTATTTGTTGGGGTTTATTCCAGTATTATAAGGCACGAGAATGAATGCAATAAGTGAAAAAAAATCGAACCTGTTGTCGGGTAATTACGTCATATTGTAATTAGAACATTACGAGTGTTAAGGGTCGATGGTTAGGTGATGCTTGTCGGCAGTTGGCACTGGACAACCTACACCGACACCTATATATATGTACTTGGTTTCCTATTTTAGTGTGAAGTTATTGTGGAACAAAGTGCTGTTGTGAATGTACTGGCATTTGACATTAATGAATACATACATCTGAGTTCTTATGTTTATTTGCATTGCTGTATGTTGTCGTATTTACTACATTTTTGTACTGTTATGCACTATTGAAACACACACTCCTCAGGGGAAAACATCTGGCGCCGTTGCCAAATTGGACTTGGAATGACGGGAACATACTACATGGCACGACGATAATGGGGCAACCAGTGGGCGAGGGGACCAGCACCAATCCCAAGGAAGAGCCGACGGAGTTGTTCGAAGGAGAGGGAGCACTAACAAGGGATTTCACCTGCATTCTCCAGGCATCCATCGAAACTTACATACGGAGGAAGGCCACGACCGAGGATGTCCCTGAGAGCGCAATGTGGAGTGCCCTTGACGTAAGTCCAACCGTAAATCGGTTGATGAACAACTTGCCAAGCTTGCTGGCACAAGCGTTCCTTGCTCTCCAAACTTGTCGGGAAGAAACCTACCGCAAGACCCGTCGACAGCAAATTTTGCAGCAATTTGAAGAAAGGAGTCGACGAGAGGAGGAATGTGATGATAGTCGTTGACGAACCTTCAACCCCATGGAAAGAAGGAATTGATGCCCGTGACGCTAAATAAGGATAGACACCATGTGCCAAGGGAGGAAGAAGATGCGCACGAGGTAACAGCGAGGACGCTGAGGTTAGAACAACAAACAGAACATTGATGACAACTAAAGAAACTTGCGGAAGAAATCACAACTGGCAATGATGGCTCGAGTATTGAGGGCCAAGTTTTTGGACTAATAGAAACCACCAGGAAGCGGTTGGGGGACCTTTCCCTGACATTGGAAGAGATTGGTGACGAGAGTACGGTAGAGTCGTACACGCCACATAGAGGTGTTGAGACCAGGAGGGAGGAGACAAAGACCGAGAACAGAGAGGCGGAGGATACCGGTGCGACCGAAGGTGTTAGAAGGACACAAGGTCACGGTAGCAGAAGTAATATGTTCGGTGCAGGCTCATCACACCCTACTAGTCAAAGCAACTAGGTGGGACCCAACAGACCAAATCTCGGCAGAGTACCTTCGGGAGGACCAGTGTTTGGAAGAGGAGTTCCTGGAGGGTCTAGTTCGAGTTCCGGAGGGCAAACTGGGCCGCCGCCAAGGAACGTGATGGCGAATCAGCAAAATTTGCCTAAGTTCACCGGAAACGAGAAAGAAGACCCCATACGGCATTGTCGTACATGTGAGACAATCTGGTCGGCCAATGGCATGGCCGATGAGGCGGAATAGGTGGTGCAATTCCCCGCCACCCTACGAGGAGTAGCCATCGATTGGTACTCAGATGCTGATAAAACCAAGATGACAACTTGGGATAAATTGCACAAAGCCTTCGAAACAAAGTTTTAACTCCTCAGAGACGATAATGAAATTGTGGCAGAAATCCTGAGCACCAAGCAAGGGAAAAGTGAGACCATCCGAGCATATAGCCGACGCTTGAAGGAATTGCTGGGAAAAATGGACAACCAGCCCAGCGATGGATTGAAGAAAATGTGGTTTGTGGAGGGTTTAAAGTCGTCACTAAGAAGGAAAATGAAAATTGTACCCCCCACATCCTACGAAGATGCTTATAACCGGGCAATGGACCTGGAAAGTAAAGGGAAGACATCCAAGAAAAAGAAAGACAAATCCTCTGGAGAGGAGGACTCCTCCAACAGAAATAGCAGTGATGAGGGGTCGAGTAAAAAGGTGCAAGCCCTTCAAAAGGATATGCATCGCATGATGCAGGAATTCAAGAGCATGAAGGGAAGCACCAGCAAAAATGAGGAAGTGTGGTGAGCAGAATGAAAGGAGGAAGGTCACACAAAAGGCTCCTGTCCAAAAAAGGCCTTCTGCGATATTTGCCAAGTGTTGGGACACTCCACCAAAGAATGTCCCTACAACATGAAGACATGGGGAAATCAGGTGCTTTTCACCCAGGAGCAGCCATCACCCTCCGCGACAGTAGGCACATCGTAGCCTCAAGCCAACACCACGGCATCATCTGGCGGTTACAGAGGTAACCGAAGGGGAGGAAGAGGCAACAATAATAATAATAGCAATAACCGGAGTCGAATGCATTATGATGCCAAAGGACGGTCGATGATTTAGTGTCGGGCATGCAACTAGTGGGGACACTTTGCGCGAGATCGCCAGAAAGAGGAGATGCTGCAAAACTTGTGCAGATGGTGTAGTCCTGGAGACCACGATGAGACAAATTGCCCCAAGCCAGGGGTTAATCTTCTCAATATTGAGAAAACTGGTGAGAAAGAAGTATTGGCAATCACCCGTGCTCAAACCAAAAAGGCCACTTATCTCGACTCCCGTACGGAGAAGGAGAGATTACGGGAGGCAAAAGCCAACATTGAGCACGAGATGACGGCAGAACGACGGAACAATGCAGAGGTGGTGAGTACATCATCCCGTACTGAAGCCGAAAAGAACATAACTGGGCAAGTCTTGCAGATGGAGGTGTCGATAAGGGTGAAGGACCTTCTAGACACAATGCCACAACTAAGAACTGCCATTTTCAGTTCCATACAAACCATTGCACACGCACCTTTGGGTGTGACCCGGGCGGAAGTTCCAGTCAGCCCCTCTGCTGACCGAATGTTGTTGGCCTTAAATAGTGGTTGGCATCCTGCGGTAGTGGAAATGGGAATCCTCGGGGCTATCCTCAAGGGCGCCATCGTGGACAGAGGTTCGGGGGTGAATGTGTTGCCGGAGGATACATGGAAGAAGCTCGGGAAGCCAACACTATGGCCACCCACATTCAACTTGGTGGGAGCAGACCAGCACAAAATCAAGCCACTCGGCACCCTAATGGCCCAGCTGGTGACCATTGGCACACAACCCTTCCTACTGGATTTTGTGGTAATCCCACTTAAGAAGAAGGGGTATGACGCCATCTTAGGGAGAGGGTGGCCAGTTACAGCAAAGGTGAACCACAACTGGAAGAAGAACACCCTTTCCATGGAGAAAGGGGGAGGAAGTACATCATTGACCTAAGGACCTAGGTTGTCAGCAAGGAGCTTGCATCATCCAACTCTAATTCAGAGGACTCAAATAGATGGGAGTACGATTCCTATGAAGGCAAAGACGAGATGGAACCAAACAATGAAGGAGTGCTTGAACTCGATGGCTGCTCGGAAGATGACATCTTCTCATTGAATGGACTCTTCCACTGGCAAATGGAAGATTATAAAGTGTTTCACCATGCTTGTCACATGCTGCAAATTGAAGACGAGCCAGGCGAGGAGGAGGAGTTCCTACCAGAATACAAGGAATATAAAGAGGGAGACGCCAAAGGAAATGATGTTCCGGCGTACGAATTTTCAAAGGGCAGACCAATGAGGTACGAAGACCCCACCGTGAAGGAGACGAACTTGGGAGACACTGCCACCCCTCGAAATATCTGGGTAGGAGACGATTGGAGCCCACTGCTGAAGGCCGCAGCATTCAAAATCTTCATGGAATATAAGGACGTGTTCGCTTGGTCCTACAAGGATCTGAAAGGGGTCTAGCCAGAATTGTGTGTCCATCGGATACCATTGGTCCTAGGAGCCCAACCCGTACGGAAGAGGCTGTACCAAATGAATAAAACTATGCTGCCAAGGTGAACGAAGAGATTGAATAGATGCTGGAGGCCGACATCATATTCCAGGTGGAGACAAGTGAGTGGGTCTCACCGATTGTGATCTCACTGAAGAAGGAGGCCAACCAGATCCGCATCTGCATGGATTTTCAATGCCTCAACACAGTCACCATCAAGGATCGGTTCCCTATACCTTTCACAGATAGCATCCTGGAGGAGGTGGCTGGCCTTGAAATGTACTCATTTCTGGACGGCTTTTCCGGATACAATCAGATTTCGATAGCTGAGGAGGACAAGTTGAAGACCACCTTTATGGTGGAGGACGGAGTCTATGCGTACAATTGGATGTCGATCGAGTTGTGCAATGCTCCGGCAACCTTCCAGAGGATAGTCCTTCATGTCTTCGATAAGATATCTGTGGGAAATTTTAAAGCCTTTTTGGACGACTGGTCGATTTTCAATAGCGAAGACACTCACTTGGTGGCGCTGAAAGAGTGCATGGAGAGATGCCGAAGGGCCAGACTAGCCTTGAATCCGCGGAAATGCAGATTTATGGTACCACAAGGAAAGTTGTTGGGCCATATCGTTTGTAAAGCTGGACTGAAAACTAAACCGGATAAGGTACGGGTAATTGTAGAGATGGAGTCACCCATTGATGTGACGGGAGTCAAGTCCTTGGGACATATAGGATATTACCGGAAGTTTATCAAGAGCTTCGCTCAACTTTCATTCCCTCTGGACAAACTGACAAGAAAGGGCGAACCATACAAATGGGGACCGGCACAAGGGGAAGCATTCGAGGAACTCAAGAGGAGACTAGTAGCAGCACCCATTCTGGCCTATCCAAATTGGGGCTGAGAATTCCAGGTAGACGTGGATACCTCGAACTATGCCATTGGAGCTACGCTAGCACAAGGGGGGGGACATGGGTTGGATCATCCCATCTACTTTGTTAGTCGGTTGATGTCGAAGCCGAGAAGAACTACAGTACCACTGGGAGGGAAGCCCTTGGAATGGTCTATGCCGTACAAAAATTTCGGCACTACTTGCTGGCGACACCCTTCACCTTCTATGTGGATCACCAAGCATTGATGTACCTGATAAATAAACCCATTATCCAAGGCAAGATAAGCAGGTGGCTATTGCTCCTTCAGTAGTTCACTTTCACAATAATTGTACGGCCAAGCAAGAGCCATGTGATCGCCAATCAATTGTCCCAGATTAGGTCGGGGGAGCCGCTGGAGGGAGTCAATGACGATTTTCCTGATGCACATTTGTTCCAAATTGCGGCAATACCACCGTGGTATGCGAACATTGGGGAATACTTATCTACCTCTCGGTTCCCAGTCGGAATGTTACTGAGCGAGAGAAGGAAGCTAGTCTTGACAAGCAGGACATTTCAGCTAATTAATGGGCTGCTGTATAAAATGGGACCTGACCAAGTCCTCAGAAGGTGTGTGATGGAAGAAGAGATTCTGGGAGTGCTCCGGGAAGCACATGAAGGGCCCGCAGGAGGTCACATGGATCCAAACACCACCGCACGCAAGTTATTAATGGCAGGACTATGGTGGCCCACCCAGTATAATGATGCACGGGAATGGGTGGTGGGTTGTGATACATGCCAGAGGGTAGGGAAACCATTGAAGCGGGACTTTATGCCCCTCAATCCATCCCATGCCGAGGAGTTGTTTGAACGCTCGGGTCTGGATTTCATTGGACCTCTGAAGGTCAGTCAAACACGGACATGTCGTTACATTGTGGTGGCAATAGAATACCTTACGAAGCGGGCTAAGGCTCAAGCACTACTAGACAACTCAGTTTTGAGTACAGCCAAGTTCATTTATGAACAAATTATTACAAGTTAAGGCATCCCAATCCAACTATTGACTGATCGTGGTGGGCAATTTGTGAATCATGTGGTCAAGATACTCACAACGGAATTCAAGATCTTTCATTCCTTGTCAAGCCCGTACTACCTGAGGGCCAACGGGCAGGCAGAGGCGACTAACAAAATACTGGTGTCGGTGATCTATAAGTCCCGCGGAGTTGAACGGGAAGACTGGGAGGAGAAGTTGTCGTCGGTATTGTGGGCATACGGGACCACCTACAAAGTCACCACAGGCAAGACACCCTTTCGGCTAATGTACGGGCAGGAGGTTATTGTGCCAGCAGAATTCATGGTTCTGAGTTTAAAGATCACGATCGAGAATCGTCTAGGAGATATGGAAAGCCTGCGGGAACTGCTGTACGCGTTAGGCAAGTTGGATGAACGCATAATGATGGCTCAATGGGCCACTGAAGCCGCCCAACAAAGACGAAAATTTTGGTATGACAAGCACTTCCGGCGCATGGAATTTCAGCCAGGACAGTGGGTGTTGAAGTATAATGGGCAGAATGAGATTAATCTTGGGAAATTTAAAGTCCAATGGCTGGGGCCATTTAAAATCCACGAAGTAGCTACAAATGGAGCAATTAAGTTGTGAACATTGGCCGACCAGCCGATAAAGAAGATGGTAAACAGGTCGAAGTTGAAGATTTACATCCGTACGGAAAAGTCGTACTGACCGAAAAAATTTAAAAATCGTACAGTCGTATGGAAATGAGAAAAGGATCGTACAAATTAAAATTTGTACGGTTAAGAGCATACGAATCCATACGATCACAGAGGGAAATTTCCATACGACAGTTGCAGAGTAAAATACGAATTTCGTACAGCACAACAGAATACAAAGAAATTTGTACACCATAATCAGTGGAAGACAAATAGATAGCATTCATACCGTAGCACAGGAGAAGAGACCATGCCTAATCTGTACGGCCAAGTGAGTACTTGAAATCCGTACGGTAACAAGCAGAAGCATTCATCCAAAGAAATAATCCGTACAATCAAAAGGGTCCGTACGGCCAAGAAGGTGATGAAGGACAAAGGACTGAAACCGTACGAAGACATCACATTGGGTCGTACATTAGTATTAGTGCTAGAGAGGAATTTCATACGGTCGACAAACATCCGTACACGTGGTCAGTGAAGGGAATCGAATATGAAGGCAAGGGTTCCGTACAGTCCATGAGAAAGTACAACGGTACGCTATAACTTGATAGAAAAAAAAAGGGGGGGAAGTAATGGTATTTGAAAATATTAAAGGATTGGCGCCAACACTTAAATCATTCAAATGGAATTAGGAAAACAAAAATTAAGAAAGCTAGACTGGAGAAAACGGTTACAATAGTTAGACCAACCATCACAATCAAGGAAAATGGTAGAGGGAAGCATGGCAGTCAAGGACAAGGGGAAGCAAGTGTTGCAGTCGGGAGTAAAAATTGCAGGGTCAACGGATACAGGAAAAACCAAGAAGGCAATGCCGGAGAAAATCACACTTGACACTATTACATTTGAAGGATTGAGCAGAAATGTGTGCAGGACCTGGTGGCTAGAAACCCCGGATAATTATGCAATTAAAAAATATCTCAGGAAGGCACGGGTACATTCGGCAATTCAAATGCCCATCTTCGCCATTAGAGATTTCGAATCATGTCTGCGGATGATGGTGGCTACATATGATAGTGCGACCAAGGCATCTACTTTCTCGTACCAGCAGAGCACTATGATCGTCTCCTTTGCACCTGATGATTTTGATAGGGTTTTTGGCATCCCAAAGGAGGGCAAGAAAATAGACAAGAAAGCCACGAAGATGTCGCCAGAAAGGAAAGAACAACTATTGCGGTTAATTTGCCGAAGTGATCTCTCAGACCGGGAATGGGCTACGATCAAGGCACCCAAGGGCAAAGGGTTGAAGAAGTCCTCCATTGTTCCAGGAGATTGGCAGTGTCTGCTGGATGTTATGAAGAGCAGACTTACAGGAGCCAGCAGGGCATCCGACACGACGGTACCCATGATTGCACTAATGAATAGTCTGAGGAACGGGATGGTGTATAACTAGGCAACAATTTTGTCTGACAGAATCCATGAATTCTTGATGCTGTGACACAAGGCTTTCTATATGCCACGCCATAGGGTTGTTCCTCGACGCAGTACGCACACAAGTGTCACCGGAGAAGCACGTATGGAAACCTCAAGAGAAAAAGCCAGTTTTGTCATATGTTGATGATATTAAATGAAAAGAGTACAATGTCATATGCACAAAGAGAACTCCTGAAGAATCAATATTACTCCAAGCAAAAAGATGAGGTTGGAGTTCGTTGGCAAAGGACATAAGAACTATCAATAATGCAAGTTGATGTTTTTGAACAAGTACCTTCATCGATCTTAATACTTCAAGTGCCAGCATCTTGTAACAACATGAAGACCTCTTAGAGAAAGAATGATGTAAATAGAGACGTCTCTTGGACACTTAGATTAGTTTCAATTATACATTTGTTATTTCCCTTTGACAAATTATATGTAATGCCAAAAATTGTAATTGCAAGTAGTCACCTTACTTGCATTCTTGTAACTTGTAATTGCATGTAAACAAATTACAAGTTGAAAGACAATAGGATTGTAATTTAAAATAAGTCATAGTTAGTTGTGGAATAAGTCTTAGTTAGTTGGACTTCTCCCACTTTTTGCTCTTAGCCCCTCTCCCATATATATTGGAGGGTGCTCTATGTAATAGGAATCTTTTGGACAAGCAAGAAAACTCTGCAGAAATTTACAATGATAAAAACTTTGTGTTTTATACTTGTAAATTGAATTCTCAAGCAATATAAGGAGAACATTTGAGTTTCAGACTTTGTGTTGAGGCTTTGTTTATATATCCATTGTGTTCTTATGTCATAGTAATATATCTTTCTACATATACTTGAGGTTTTAGTTAAGTTGTCGGAAAGAGCTTTGACCTAATTTCTTGTAGACTTTGTGCTGTAAATATTGAGGATTAAATTAGCATAGTTAAGTGTTCACAATAGAGAAAAGTTACAAGACTTTGTGCTTGTAATTGTTCCTATTCATAGTAGTTTGGATTGCATCATATCAACAGACTTTGAGTTGTTGTATGTTGTGTATTGTTATCATACTAATCATTTTGGAAGGTAGATAGGACACTAGAAAAGTGAAGACTTTGAATTTTGCTTCTACATTCCAATCTCAGGGAAGCGACGGAAGACTTTGCGCTTTCATGGAAACTTTGCTTCCTTTCAAATAAACATCTTTGTAATTGTTGGAATTTCTCAAATTTCTGTATTTGTCACTCTAATTATAGTTTTTTGCTGAAAAGAGAAGAATATCATCTTTTCTGGAAAAAAAAAGAAAAGAATGTTGTCTCACCGAAGTTAAAATAGTGTTTATATGTTACAGTTAATTTGTAATAATAGAAAAGGGGGAGCCTTCCCATAGAATTAGGAGAGTTTTAAACTCACACGCTATGGCTGAAACCATAATTTTGCACACCTTCCTAGGTGTACAAAATTTTCAACCAACAGAGCCAATTCTTGATTGTGTTACCTTCAGGATGCCAACTTGAATCTACATTAAACATCATCAAAAAGTGACAAATCCTAAAGAGAGAGTGAGGTGCTTCTTTGCCAAGTATCCATGAGGAGAGAGAAAAGAGCAAATTAAAAGAAGTATTAAAGTTGATGCATCAAACTTCATAATTTCCCCATTGGGTCACTTAAAACACATTTATAATATTAAATTGTTACTCTTCCTAAGTACGTATTCCTAGTAGAGAGTGAAAGGGGAAGTGAGAGATAAAAGGTTGATTTAAGTGAAAAAAGCATATAATATAAAGGGAGCACTCCAGGAAGTACCCGAAGTGTTCGGGATGTTGGAGGTAGATGTACAAAGGACGCACATGTGGCCGAGAGTGCAAGGGAAGCCCCGAAACATAGCAATCGGAACAGTCCACCTAGGTCTGGCACACAAGGGAGTAAGCAGGTGAGAAACCAATTCGCACAAACTTGCCCCTCGTTGAGGAACTAAGAATAGGGGGTCCTGAGCCAAAGACTCCAGGGTAGAGAGAGAATAGAAACGAAGGTGACCAAGGTGCAAACACAGAAGGTGGACATGTACAAAGATCGCGCATGCCCAAGAGTCACACACGATACCTTCCAAGCGAGGACAATGTTGCACAACCAGAATAGCCAGGAGAGGCAAAAACTCCCGAAGTTCACAAAGATGGATCAGAAGACCTCGTACGACATTGTAAGACATGTATAACAATATGGGAGGTGAGTGGCCAAGATGACCATGATTATTTGCTGAAGGCATTTCTCGCCACCCTTCAGGGAATTACTATTGACTAGTACACAGACCTAGATGCTAAGGACAAGGCCAGGTGGAGTAAACTTAAGAAGGCATTCGAAGAGGAGTTCAGACTCCTGAGGGATGACAATGAGATTGTGGCCGAAATCTATAATACCAAGCAAGGGAAAAGTGAGAGTGTATGCTCTTACAATTGTAGGTTGAAAGAATTGTTGAACAAAATGGAACACCAGCCAACCGATGAATTGAAGAAGAGGTGGTTCATGGAAGGACTTGTCCCATCTCTCAGGAGGAAGATGAAAGTTGTTCCTTCGCCCTCGTATGCTAAAGCATACAACCGAGCGATGGACATCGAGAGTGAGAGTAAAACATCCAAAGGAAAGAAAAGGATCAGTGATGATGATAGTATGGGAAGTAGCAACGGAGAGTCTAAAACCGCACAAGCTCTTCAAAGAGACATGCTGCAAATGATGAAGGAATTAAAGGAAGAAAAGGAGAGTGCCAAGGAGAGAAAGGAAGTATGGTGTACCGACTGCAAGGTAGAAGGTCATACCAAGGGCACCTGCAAGAAAAAATCATTATGTGACATCTGCCAGGTACTAGGCCATTCCATCAAGGAATGCCCATACAACTTGAAAACAAGGAGCACACAAGTGCTCTTTGCCCAAGGGGAATAGGCTACCCCGCAAACCACACCATCCAAACCACCGACAAACTTGAATGCCTCCCCAGGAGGGTACCATAACAATCGGCGAGGGAACAATTGGTCCAACAACAGCACGCAGAGAAGAAAAATCTATATTATTTGACTTCATCAATGTTGTTTTTGACATCTTAAAAAATCAGAAAAATGCGCTGCCCCTCAACCCTGCAACAAGCACTGCCCCTTGACCTTGCTGAGGGCACTGCCCCCAAACCCCCATTTGATTTGGTAGGTACACTACAAGTTGGTCTTGTCCAATCCAAGTCATTATCTGTCATTAGTCTTCTCAAATATTACTTGATCTTTACTTGTCGTCTGGAAGACAACTTTTTCTTTTGGGGGGGATGATGTAGTTGGCATAAAATGCCTATGGTTATATTTGATAATATTTGTTATCTGCCAATGTATTAATTGTTTGTATTAAGTGGGTTGTCACTCTCGAGTAGTTAATGTGTCGGTTGGTTGACAGTTGTGTTCCTCTCGACAACCGTTGGGTCCTTTAAACATGTTGTGTACCGCCAAGGAAGGTAGTATGGAATAGTCATGTCAATTGTAATCCTTGGTCGACCATCTCTAGTCTTCTTCTCTGCAATAATTGCATGTGCGAATAAAGATATATTTTACTACCGTGTCTAATATGCATCATCATTTGTATTATTATTTCCTATACTTAATTTATCAGATATAGCAACAAACAATCTTCAGCGTACTAAATGAGCTCTCCATCTCCCTTTTTCATAATCTTTTTAGAGAACTTTCCAAAAACTCCTTTAAAACCACTTTATTAATTTATTAAGAATTTTAACTCCAAGAAGTGATTTATTTTACTTTTAAAACATTTATGGCACTTAAAGTCGCTTTTAAGCATCTCATCATTTAAAACTTTATGTTCTCTTTCCAACAAGCTATAACACTAAGGTGCCATATAAATTATTTTATTTAAAATAGCAACCTCAATGAAATCAATTAAATATAGCTCAATAATACACCCAATTAGCAATAATGGTCTAAAAGCATCGGAATCAAAAACTGACTATGTAGGAGTGATCCCAGTGATAAAAGATGATAAACAAAGCTGATTGAGTGAGTTACTAAAAATAGATGCTCCCTCCAATAATCGTGGAGCCCAAACTGGAAGCCAGACATAAGATCTAAAGTGGCATATAACTCCACTAAACCATCTAAGCTCACTAGTAACATCAAATTACTCCTCTAAACAAGCTAACACAAACCCAAAGAGTCATTGACAACTGCACTGCTAGAGAACTTGAAAATAGGGACATTATAGTCCACTCATCCCAAATATTGCTCATCCTCAAACAATGCCAACATAACCCCAAAATCAAGAGATTGATCCAGATTGAAACCAAGAATGATCCCAAGGTCCCAAGTAAACCTAAGAGATCTCTAGCACCATCTACTGAAAGCACTATCCTGCAAGGTACCAATACAAGAGACCTCCTTAAAACCTCCTATAAGAAGAGCAATCAAATACTGCACAAACTCAATCAGTTTCTCAAAGAATTGCTTTTCAAAATAACCAAACCGATGCACCATAGGAGCAAACTCCCAGAAAGCAAGCATTGTCTCTCTCATTCCCAACAACTGCTAGACTACAAACTAATGTGATCCTACGGTTCCTAGTCTATCTCAAAAAAGATCCACCATGCTATCGATACTCCTATCCTGAAAAAGCTGACAAACCCGAAAAAGCTGAAATCTAAACCGTGAAACATCTCCTGTTGAAGCATCCCAGTAAGGTCGAAAACTGCAATCCCTGTAAATAACACGATCTTGGGCAATAGGAAGAAATATCTACTCAACCTAAAACCATAATCCTCAATATATCTCCTCAAGGTGTCATGCAGAGTCATAACTACAAATATGAACTCCAATCTTCTTGCTAAAAGGAAAGCAATCCTTTATAAGAGTTCAAAAAACTCGCCAACATAACACCACATGGATAAAATATGTCTCCTTTGTGCCAATCTAATACAATCATGAAGACTTGTGAAAACACTTACTATTCCAACTCCAAGGGTCACTGAATGATGAACAAAAGCATGCGGGAGTTCGTTGTACTAAACCAACACCAATAGTAAACTATCAAAGTTTACATCACAAACCTTCATAAAATGAACTCTCTAAGTTAGGAAGGTCTGAAGTAAACAATAATGACTACTATTCAAAACTAAAATCAGTGAAGTACAATCTAATTTTAATGCTTTACACAAAGAACAACAGTGGTACCAATGAATTTCCCAAGCATGCATGATTAGCATTGTGTTGCACCAAATCAAATCAAAAGTGGCTGGGAAACACTTCCAAGCAATCTCCAACAGAAAAAATTCACTTACTTGACAAAGAATAATGTGCTAATTCCCCTGATTGAGAGCAAACCATAATGTAAAGTGACAAACCTGCGACCAAACAGCAACCTCAAGACTGAAATTTTGATCCATTCTTTGCTAAGGAACACTCCCAAGAGTGACCATTCGTTTATTGCTCCAATCTCTACTTAAAATATCTCTCCAATCCATTTCAGGATGAGCAAATGGAATTACAAAGATGGCTGGTAAGGCAAAGAACACTATTAATTCTGAAATTTTGAAAGGTCATTCCTTCCATTCCTAATAAGCTCTATCAATCTTTGTTGAGGATCCCAAGCATGGATACTGAACCAAGAAAGATCTCCAACAAACCTTGAAAGGTACACACCAAAACTCAATGTCATCCATAACACCATGCTCACCTAGGAAGTTTATGACTTTTTTGGTAATTTTATAACCCACCCATGAAAGCATCAACAACTAGGGTGCAAGGAGCAATTATCGTCTTGAAAACCAACCCAAAAGAAAGATTGGTATAACAATAAACATCACTCAATCCAAAGGATGGATTGCCAAACATGTAGACGTCAAGTTTACATCCTTCTTCCTCCAGAGTTGAATAAGTAACAAGCTTGAAATCTCCCTTCCTTGCTGCTGTTCTGAAATTTCTAGCAATCTCAAAAACATTGATTGGAAACTTTTCAAAATCTGAAATATAAAAGTCTCCAAGAATCAATACATCTCATGTAGAAACTGCATTTCCAACTACAAATGAAAGGCATCCATTACTACTTATCAACTCAAATCATGTATGAAATGTCCCACCCCAATCTGACTTGTGTTTGTTTTTGGTTTTTCAATTTCTGATTTTTTATTTTGTTTTAGCATATAATGAAAGCAAATTGCAGGGAAATGAAAAAAATAAACTTCTAATGGAACTTAACAATTAACTGCAACAGAAACATAAACTCTATTTGCATTAATCAAAATAAACTGAACATACCCTAGGTCCAACGCCTCAGCCAGGCATAATAGATTAACAATAAATGACTGCAAGATCTGGAAATGTATTTCGATCAGCTGCAAACGATAATCCACGAGACTGAAAATGCAAATATAGCTCAATTTCCAACGCCTAGGATCACCAGGCAATCTTCCCATTGCAAAGTACCACTAGGAGATGATAAATAGATGAAGATGAGGGACGGCTGGCAAATCTAGACTGGTACATCCAGAATTGGACATCTGAAACGATATGAAAGTGCAATCCAAAACCCCATGCTGATACCCTGTAATGATGTGTCTCTAGGCAAGGATTGTATGGCCCTCTCTAGGATGGTATGACCAGCTAGAGGGAGTATTTAATGTCTTCAATCTGTTAAAAAATTCTTCCAATATGCCCTATATTAATCTTTTGAATACCTAATCAAAATAAATCACTGAATCCATGGGGTTTTGAAGTTCCGGGAAAGAGGAAGGAGGCCAAGGGAAGGAACCTCGAAACCTCGGGGTTCCGAGAAGGAGAAAGGAGAGGCAGCAAGGAACTTCGGAACCTCGGGGTTCCGGGGAACTAGAAAAAGGGGCTAAGGAACTTTGGAACCTCGGGGTTCCGGAATTCCGGGGAAGAGGGAAAAGGAAGCAAAGGAAGGAACTTCGGAACCTCGGGGTTCCGGAGTTCTAGGGGAGAGAAAAAAGGAGCTAAGGAAAGAACTTCCTCCAGACAAAACAACACTTCACTCCTCCTAATTCCATTGCTTTTCTCTTTGATCAACTGGGGCAGCGCCAGTCCATGGATCGTATCTCTGATCTGTTCTCACTGATGGACCAAGGGTGTGATAAAATGACAACAGTTCCCTGTATGTATCCATGATCAAACTAACAATATAACTAGTATAACTAAATCTCTAACTCACTCTAGCATTAGGAGATAAGGTAAGAATATAAGATTATGCCCAAATAATTAACAATTCAAATAATTGTGATATTGCTATCAAGATTCAATTGTGCACTTTTCGAGTCAAACTCATTGACCCATGATTCGTGAGTAGTGGTTCACAAGAACCCATCTCACATGAGAATGAATGGTACACTTAGCACTCATTGCATCTAGGTGATGCTCACAGAGGTGAAGCATTGATCCTTCCGGGGAGGTCACCCATCCCAGTACTACTCCAACTCGAGCGTGCTTAACCACGGAGTTTCCCCCAAGGTTAAACCCACTCAGCTTGCAACACCATGATCTCATATAAGCACAAGAGTTAAGATGTGTGTGTGTGTGTGTGAATCCTTCACATAGTTAAGGTGTTATCTCACTCTAACCTAATTAGGTAAGCACATACAACTATACCCAAATAATTAACAATTCATATTGTTCCATTGATCGTGTCTAGGAACATGAGTTAAGATGTGTGAATCCCTTCTATGGTTAAGATGATTACAACAAAAGTCATAGTAGCAATATAACCTTGTATTGAGGCATTGAAGGAGGTTATATATTATTATATAGCATAGTTCAGCCTTTTACCCTTATAGATTTGGTACCATTGCCATTGCAATATGTGTGGCATGATTGTGTCATACTCTTACCTCATTATAGAATCTTGAAACTAATCATAAACCAAGTAGAATCACAATCATGCTCTTAAGTTTTTAGAATTATTTCAAAATAACTTGTGTGCTTGTTAGAAAGAAATTTCATATTATATTAACAAAAATTTATACCCTAAAGTTAGGTATATTACATTCTTTTCAAAAATAGTGAAATACTTTTGCAATGAACACTATCAATTTATCTAAAAAGGGCCTAATAAAAACCACTTATGAGTGAAATATCTAAAGAACATGGATGCATCAAAAGATAGTTAATAACCTGTGACCATATTTCAATAATAATACATGGTAGCTGAAATCCATAAACCTTGTGTCACAAAATATGTGGTACTACAAGATAATTGACATCCATCTCTCTTATAGAATTCCAATAAAACTGAATAGATCCAAAATATGCTATCAAATGAAGAATATTAGAATCCCAATAATTCCATCAATGTCGACCTAGAAGCAAGGTTCTCACTGCTAAACTTAGATAATGAATGAAAATTTACCAAACTTTATGCTGTCTGTACTAATACTAGAAACTCTAAAATAGCTTATAGCTTGAGATAAATCTAAGAAATATGAAAAAAAAGATCATATGGTGCTAGATATTGACATAAGGATTTATATTAATGATGTGATACATCAAATATAAGATTAACACGTTTACCTGTGCTGTTGCTGCATAATTGATGCTACCACCAATGTAACTAGCACAAAGGGATGAAGCAATCTGGGATGCAAAAATATTTTCATAGCTTAGTTAAATAATTAAAGAACACAATCATACAAGTGTTAAGTATGAACATCACACTTATACAAAACTAACCAACGTCAAAGAAAGAAAGAAATTGTATTATTGTCCAGAAATTGCAAAAATAGGTCCATGGGACTCAAACATACATCTAGGAACAATCACATAAGGGATCCAAACATAATCTCTGGCATATAGAAGAAATAAAATACTAAGTCTAAAATTTGAAAGCACAACAAAAGATTCCAAATAACTAGTGGTGAACTGAAAATAGAAAACCCAAACATATCCAAAAAAGACAAGCACCATGTCTTACAAACAACATAACAAACATGTGAGGAAGACTCGCAAAATTGAAGCATATAGGATAGCCTTCTATTTACAAGATTACACTCGATACCTTCCACCCTTCTACTCCAAGAGCATGCCCAACTATTTTAAATGAAATAATTGTTCCAAGAACAGTCCCAAAAGCACCCAACCAAAAGGCCTTCAAGGTGATTCCTGCCACAAACACAAATTGAATAAAATTTAACCAAGTTCCAAGAAAATAATTTGTACAAATTAATTATAAAAACTTTTATGTTACATATGTTATTGCAATCTTAGTTACAATATAAAATTATTGGGTGCAAGTTTATTGGTCATGAATTATGTAAGTATGGACAGTCACAATAAATCATAGTTACAAGACTTGGACTCAGCTAGAACTGATTGGCTAATGTATTACTCAAACATAGACTCAGCAAATCGGAAAATCACAAAACCACAAGATATAAGGATTTTTCAAGGATTAAAAGCTTTTATTTTCTCCATCTGTACTCCTTTCAGTTTCATGCCACTCTTATTGTCTTAGACTTAGTATCCACAATTCCTAAAACCTAAACTATCCACAAAACATGAGGAGAACAACCATGTCAAGGAAACACAAGCAAGGATGCACACAATTTGCATTGAAATATCAAAGATGAGGCATCCAAAATAGCAGAGGTGTTTGGCATTTTTTACAATCATGTTTGGTCATGTTTGGCATGTTCATGTGGGAAGGGCATCATTTCCAGTCATAGGTAGAAGGAATGACATTTTGTAGTCAATTTTTTAGGGTTTTCTTAGATCATGAGTGACTTATCATGAAGGGAGTTACAAATATGGAAATTCCACATAAGAGACATTTTTGCTGAAGGATGTCCCATTTGCAGAAGGTTGTGCTTTTGTTGAACCACCAAGGCATGCAATCAAAAGGTCAAGTCTTTGTTGAATCTAGGCCTCAATTCTCCATCACTTGTCCAAGCATACTCACCTAGGGAATCATTGAGTTTGACGAGTTCTGGGCAAGTCCTCTAACATCCAATAAATACATTCACAAAACTACAATTGTACCACACGAATGAACAATCACATTACACAAATGGTAAAAGCGTACAAAGTGAATAACAAAGTCATGTCACATGATTGCAATTATATATTGTCAAAATATGAACTAGTAGTATGGACCTAGTTGCCACCAAAATCTTGTTCAATGTGTAGTGTGATTATTTTTTTGGATGATATTTGAATAATGTTCAATAGATTGACCCTTAAACATAATCAAAAGTGAATGGCAAGGCTTTCCTATGATTTTGTTTCTACTAAACCCACATAAAATGTGATATACGGGAATAAATTCTCACCATCCATCCAACTCATCAGAATTGTAGTTATTACAACATCATTAGTTATTACATAATAAATGATGGCATTAAGAACTTACATTGTACATTAGGGCTTCACTGTGTAAGCAATATTATACTACATCCTACGCACAAAACTCATATTTGTGTAGGTGTAGGAAAAGACTTTATAAATCATGACTTTCAGAATTTACATTGTACATTAAGACTCCATCATGTACACAACAACATACTTTAATTGTGAGGATATTAGAACTTAAAGGTTTAAGCCATGGTAATCATTTAACCATTAGAATTAATAGTGCATTGTAAACATATTTGCAGAAATAATCACAAAAGATTAATTGACACAATACACTAGATTTTATGTGGAAAAAATCTTATGGTAAAAAAAATCCACAAATCATCATTCAATAGTGAAAAAATTTAAATCAAATCTATACAATTACAAACGTATTTGGAAATCTAGAATTCAACACGGACTCTACAGCCCAAAAATTTGACTTGCACTTCAGACTCGACAAATCTCTGTTTTAAAAAAATATATATACAAAAAAGCAGAAACTAATGCATTTAGAGAACACATGAATCTATTTTGGTCATCAATTTGTCATAATTTAAAAATTACATGTCATGTGACCCTCAAACAGTCATTTGAAATTTCAAAGTTTCAAAGTGAAACAATAGATGTACAACATGACTATAATTGTTTACATATGTCAAAAAATGGTTAAATACAATCGACATCCTCTTCCCACTCTTAGTGTAACATAACTTTTCAAACTAAAACTAGAAAGTAATTTAATATCAACATAAAAACTAAATATTTACTCAAATATATTTTACTCTTCCTATAATGCATCCACCTCTATTATTGTTGCTCTCTCCAATTCAGTAAGACCTTCATTAGCGAGTATGATATCATTATGTGCTTCTTTGGTAGTTCAATTAACACATGGATCAATGTCATCCAAGTCAATGGCATCATGTCAACTCTCCACCTTTTTGGTTCAAAAAAAAAGATTATACTAAATAAAAACAAGGTCATTGAGGCACTCCTGGGTCAACATGTTTCTCTTCTTGATGTGAATGCTCTCAAATACACTACATTTGCATTCACACCCAAAAGCACTACTGGGCTAGGACAAAACATGTGTAATGTCCCCTTCTCACTGATGACCTTCCAGTGGTCCATTAGCCTATTCCTGAGACCCGTAGGCTAGGTGGAATGAAGAATGAGGGTCCAGCATTGATGAAACGAGGACTTACTATTTTTAGTAAGTCAGGGAATGACCATTCTGGAGTTACTGTCCTACTGAGCTCTCCATGTTTTTCCTCTGGACGCGATGATCATGCTTTTTTGAGCATTAGTTCTTGACTTACTATTTTTAGTGAGTGGTTGTGTGGCACAATTCTATTTTTGGCAATAGATTGGGGTTCTGATTTTGCAACAGTTCTGTGGTCGTCCGAGCTCAGTTTCATCCTGATTGTGATAATAATCAGTACGGGAGTCATTTGTGACATAATTAAATATTATTTCCTTATCCTAAGGTTTAATATTTAATTAATCTGATTATTTGCGACTGATTTATTAAAATTGGGATTAATGCCTATTTTTCCTAAGTTCTTGGCGAATTTCATGTTTATTAAAGAGATGTCGAAATATTGAGAAAGATATTATTTTTTATGACTTATCTCTAATATTTGCCAAAGTGTAACGTGGGTCCTTGCCTTAGGCGTGAGGTTTGACTTGTGGGAAATGGCCCCACATTTGGGGTCCACATGTAGTGGAGTGAAATGCAAATGAAAGGCATTGAAATTGAAGGAAATTGCATTTGGGGTTGAGGTGTGTGAAGTTATAAATATGAGACTTGGGCTCCCATTTCCACATCTTTGAAAATTGCATCGTTATGTTGTCGGTTTGGCTACTGAAAATCTAAACTTCGAAGTTGGCTTCCTAGCTGAGTCTCAGTTTCGTACTTGCAAGATAGTACCTAGCTGTGTCCTTGTGTTCCCATTGCTGATTGGTGAATGAGTTGCAGATTATGGAGTGTTCTATGTTGGATTTGAGTATTTCTAGTTGCTGGTTGCAGGATTGCTGAAAGTATATTTTGCTCACATCTCTTAACCAGGCGACTCCATCATTCTGGGTATCGGCTCATCCTTCCTTCCTAGCCATGGCGATACATTGTGTAAGTTTTTAGCAAGTTTAATTGAGCATTGATTTTTCTAGACAAAATCGAAATCCCTAGGTATGGCGTGGGTTTCTGATATTGCATTGGGATGCGTGCAAATTAAATAAGGGTTGTTTGGGGTTGTAGTTTGGATTGGATGTTGTTGTTAGTGTTATATTGGGGGATTGGGATTGATTTGAGTTGAGTTGATTCGGGTGAAAAATGAGGGAGTTATGAGTATTTTGATGTTTCCATAGGCTGTTGAATTGTACTTTCAGCCTGCAAATTAGTTGTAACAGAAAATGATAAGTCTTGTTGTAAAAATCTGCAATTACTCTTCTCATCTCATCTCTATTTTGTAAGGTTGTTTCAGTAGTACTGATCATCCCTTCTTTTTGCTCTTATTTGTAATCCCCACTGCATAAGTGGATGAGGTTGGCTTGCCGCCTTCTAAGTTTTGTAATTCAGTTTTTGTACTCAGTCCTCCCACTAAATAAGTGGTCGAGTGATAAGTTCAACACAATGGTCCTCCCGCTGAAATATGTGGTAGAGTGATAGCTTAATGTAATGTCCTCCCGCTAAAACACGCGGTAGAGTGATTGAATTTCAGTTTCTTGTCATTTTCCCTTGGTCGGTTTACCACCAAGAGTTGGGTTTCTATCTTGTTGGATAAGCAGAAGGGGCTGGCTTGCCGCCCAAGCATTGTAATTTCAGTTTGATTATTGTTGCTAACGATCCCCGGAACACCGTATGCTCTCACCCTCCCAGACTGGGCTCTCAGTGAACAAAAGGTGGAAGGGTTCCCTTTCAGCAGTTCGGTTTATTTCTCTAACCTTAACGGGTTGTGGTGATTGCTTGTGTCGCTTATTGTTAAAAATTCAAAAAAAAATTACTGGGATATTACAACATGAATAGCTAGCCTCTAAAGATTTTGTGTATTAGCACCACAAATTGACAGATCAAACATTTGAAAAATAATAAGAATTAAGTAAAACATTCAAAACTTAAAATCAAAACCTTCAAGTTTCTACTCTCTAGCATTAAACTAAAATTAAAGGATTTTTTACCTGATTATTAGTTTTCCCTCCTTAGAATGGCTAGAGCTACAAAAAAAAGAGCCTCTCCTCCACACCCTTGAAGACCTCTAGGTTATCAAGAATTTTGTCTCTAATTTCTTCATCTATTGTGATCCTCTATATCAATGAAGGTCTGAAATGAACTCCTCATCGATCTTAAATGTATCATAGAAGTTAAAAAAAAGGTTTAGGAAGTACACCAAGGTATGTTTTGTTTGGTGAAGTTAGTTTATCTATCTATGATCAACAATGTGCCAAACGATGTCTAGTTTTTTGTTACCACAATAGTAATGCAAAATAATCTATTTGGCCCTATCTATGTCCTCATAGAAGCAGCCCATCGACATGCCATCCCCATCCACCAAACATAAAACCTTGACCATTCATCAAAAATCAAATGGGTATTAAAAGGTTTTGACCATTCATGGGTTACCCTCATCAACTCTTAATCCAACAAATAGATCAAAAATCAAATGGGTCCCCTCCTTGGAAGGACTATGGAAGATGGATTCGAATTAGTATTGTTGATATTTTTTTTTACAACACTTCGAACACAGAATAAAATACCAAGGTATTCTATCCCCTCTTGAACAAAGAAAGCTCATATGCTAACAAATATGATCAAATGAGATAACTCCAAGGTTTAAAATGTGAACAATTGACTTTATGCTCAAGAATTTTGCTAGAATCACAAAGGGACTTATGTTTATAAACACAACTAGAAAATGGAATCTTACTAATTTTCTTGGAAATAAGAGACAAAAGGAATAAAGGGTAGGAAATCTAATCTAATGCTAAGAACAATGATGACAATGTACGATACTTAGATAGACAAATTCCCTCAAACCAAGCTTTTCTTAGACATGATGACAACAACTACACAAACTTGATGCAATCTTCTAAGGAAATGGAAGATTTTCACACTACAAATACACCATCCAAATGCCCAATGCTGGAAAAACTTGAACAAGTACCCACAATCAAACTTAGCTAACCACAAAAAGTATGAGGCAATGAATTCATCACAATAACTTCATAAGCATCCAACTTGATTGATGAACTATAATTAATCTTGAGAAGTAACAATGAACCATGCAAAATGTAGAAACACAACACATACATCCACCATAACTTCAAGGAAAGTATTGAATTGATTTCAACATAACTTGGCAAAAATTTCAAGATTCCTCCTCCTACTCTACTGCTAAGTACTTGCTATCTCTAACAACTATTAACCTTTACAAGTGAGAATATTGAACCTCATATAGAGGTCTCTTTACAATTCAGTGGTTCAAATTGATTCAAGATCAATGGCCAAGATTGTAATGTCCCCTTTCTAGCACATATTGTATGAGGTTGTTGTTAGCCTATTTCTCCATGGTCTCATAGGCTAACTAGAACATTTAAGGGATCTCGGGGATATTTGGCCTAGATAGTTTCAATTACAAGTGATTCTGAGGTGTTTTGGTGTGGTTTTGGGATACTTACTATGTATAGTAAGTCAATTGGGCTAGGTTAGGTGTTGGTGTTGGAAATAAGCCACACCCAAACCAACGATGGACTAGTCCAAGAGGGGCCAGTAGCTCAGTGGTAGAGCACTCCAGCAGTGTATGGAAGGTCCTAGGTTCGAGTCCTAGCTGGTCCATGTCTCAACATGGTATCAGAGGCAGCTCCAGGCTAGGAGCCCCAAGCACACGAGGTGTGGCTTAAGGGGGGGTGTTGGTGTTGGAAATAAGCCACACCCAGACCGACGATGGACTAGTCCAAGAGGGGCTAGTAGCTCAGTGGTAGAGCACTCCAGCAGTGTATGGAAGGTCCTAGGTTCGAGTCCTAGCTGGTCCATGTCTCAACATTAGGATCATCAATGATTCATGGATAATATCCTATTGATGGTAATTGTTGATATCGACTAGATATTTTAATGATCATTTGTGATTATTAATTTATTTATCAATAAAGTTAAGTTATAAAATTAAAATTAAAATACTTAACTTTATTGTTATGGAGACTTAAGTTAAAGAGAAAATTATTTAAATATTAAAAGTTCCCCTTCATTAAAGGTACTTGGAGACTTATATATTAAAAGGGAAGTATTTCTATTTGTCCCACATTGGCTGGAAAAGTGTGTGGGCTCTCCTAGGAATTTTATAAAAGACTCTTGAGAGTTCATTTTCAGCATGCTTGGTTGGAGAATTTGTAAGTATATTGCTGGGGTAATTTCTCAAGGGTTTGTGAGAACGAAATCCCTCAGGAATGACATTCTCTTCGCTGTTGCAAGATACAGTCGAGAGGATTATTCAGTGTTTTCATTCAGTAAACACGGTTGGACTTCATTGTTGGGTTGATATCTGCAATCTAGTTTCTGAGCACTGAGGGCAGATTTTGGAGAAGATTGTAAGAGTAGATTTTGAGGATATTGGTGGCAGCCAAAAAATTTAGAAAAAAAAAGAATTTGCTACAGTGACGTTACTACAATACCGCCGCTACAATAACTTTGCTATAGTGTTGCTGCTACGGTTATTTTTCTACTATAACGTTGCTACAATGATTTGCATATTTTCAATCTTTAGACTGTTGTTCTAGTGAATTTTTGTGATCAGCTCAAACCAAAGTATTGCTGCATTTTTTAGGTATGTTGGATTTAGATAATAGGGGTTATTTTATGAATTGGGTTGTTAGTATTTTATTAAAAAATTGAATATTTAAGCTTGCAAAAAAATCTGAAATTTTCAACAGAGCATTTCCTATGTAATGTTCAAATTTTATTGAGTTCAAATTAATGCAATATCTTCTATTTGCTGCAATCTATTGTTATGAAAAGAACATTGAAATTCATCATCAAAACCATTAGCAAAAACATTATTCAAACATTAGAAACAAACACAAAAAAAAAGGAGGTATAAGGGTGTATGTTACAAAAAAATTCAAGCCAGATTTAGCAGGGACATTACAATGGTATCAGAGCTTGGGTGCCAACTGTTTGACAAAATTCCTCATAGGAAAGATTAAAAAATTGGTTGCAAACTAGGGGTGGTTATTACAGTGGTATCAGAGAACAAATCATCCTACCAACCTATGGAGTTTAGTTGAAGTGTGCATCAGATTTTGTGAAATTCACAAAGTTCAACTCAGAAAAACAAAATGAAGCCAAGAGCAAATAAAAAAAGTGATCTTTTCTCAAAAGAATTCAATGATACATTTAATGGTGATCAGCCAAGGAATTTGTAGAAAGAAAAGGAAGTGGGATGTTGGCTCTATACAATTGGATTAGAATTGGAGTCTTTGAAACTTTCAGATGATGTTCTCTCTAAGTTGGAGGAATTAGACTCATATTTGTCCAAAGTATACCAGTCAGATTAGAGGATTTTAAATTGGGCTTTGAACCCATCAATGCTTGCTTTGATCCAGCACAGGGAATTGGAACATCCCTGTGAAAAAGTGAGACTTGTAGTTGCTTCTTGTCACAATGAGATCATAAGAATAATAGGTCCTGTAGCACCCTATAATGATGACATATTGAAGAATGTCTTGAAGCTGATTTTGGAGAGCCTTCATGGGTTACATGATGTCAAAGCCCCTACTTTTGGTAAGAGGGCTAAAATTTTAGAAGTTTTGGCAAGAGCTAGATCATTTGTCATTAAGTTGGATCTCAAATGTGATAAATTAATTCTTCAAATGTTTCAATGTTTTTGAACCAAAATCAGAAACAACATTCAGACAGTGTTAAAGAAAGTATGCAAACTATTTTGTCTTTAATTGTGGATGAAGATGATGACATCTGCAAGCAATTGCAATTAGATTTGTTAGCCATTTGGAGAAAGAAGCATAATATCTTACCTATGGCTTATAAGTTCTCAAAAGGGTTGGTTGAGCAGAAAATTGAAAGGTTCAAGAAACAAATGACTGAAAATGAAATAATCTCAATGGGCTTACAGGTTGCAGGGTCTACCAAAAAGAGTAAGAACAAAATGAGAACGGAGCAAATTTGTTTCACATGTTAGGAGACTTGGACACCTGATCACAATTGTGGGTTTAGTAAGGAAGATAAGTCAGCCAAAGAAGTTTGGACCAGCGATGAAGAAGATAGGAATCCCATAGTTTTGTTCCAACAAAATAACACAAATGGTTGTGAGGAGATGGATTCAGCTATTGTTATAGGTAAGGGATATACAAATTTCTATATTGGTGACTTGGAAGTTGTTATTGACAAACATTTTGATGAGGATGGTCTTACTCAAGGAGAGAGCATGTTGGAGTCTCAAGATGTTCCCAAGGAAGAAAATGAATCTTCACATAATGATGAATCATTTGAAGATGATGACGTATCAGCAGTTTTTGGCCATGCATTCAAAGATGGAGGGAGATTTATTTGATAAAACTGAAAACATTGCAGCAGATAATGAAATTTCTTTAAACCAAAAGGCAGTCCAAACTTGTGAGTATGAATTATGCCAAGAAGATGACACTAAAAAGGCTGATTTGAAGGACCAATCAGAGATTTTATTTCTAGATGAGGGTTTTGTAACATTTGATTTGAAAGATAAGCTAAAAGTCACAGAGGATATGGTTGTTGCAGCCTTAGAGCATTTTGATGATACCCATAAAAACATTGAAGACATTATTTGGAAAATTCAAATTGAGGAAAGGGACGTAAGAATTGCAAGTGGAATGAATAGTACACACCTACACAATCAAAAGGGTATTAGAAAGAGTGAAATCTGATTGCTTGCAATTGCTTAGGGATAGGGATATTGCAATCAAGTTTGTTGAGGACAAGAAAAAAGAAGTTGATAATCTTTGTTTACAACTTAGCATGGCTCATTGTTCATTGTACAAAGCAAAAAATCAGTCATCTATTGCAGCCACTTCTATGGAACTAAAAATGAACAGTAGGACTATGGAAATCATGCAATTTGTGGAAGAGATCAATGCACTTGGTGAGGATGAAATAAGGTATGATGATTCCAACATTTTCTATTTTTAAGTAGGTACAATGCGCTGATGAAGATCAGCAGGAACAACAAGAAGTTGAACTCATGAATGTTGTTGTTCAATCTTCCCAGGATGGGATATTTTGTAGCCATAATCTAGTTTCTTTAACAGGGTTTGTAGGTGGTTTTCAGGATGATACTTTTGATGGATCAGTAGCTGATAATGAGCATCCAAATTTGGAAGGTGTGCATGAAGATAGCATTGAAAGAGATGAAGAAAATGAAGTCTCCATGAATGCGAACAAGAATATATTGTCTTTTTATGAGCTTGATAATCATAGGGTGATGAAAAACCTCTTTGTGAATGGCATAGGATTGAAATGTCATTTTACAAATGTTCAAGTAGACGGTTTTGTAGTCTCAAGCTACTTTCAAGGTATGTCATTCTACAACAGACTTGTTGTTCCTTATTTCATTAAGACACCATTGCTTGTCATTTTGGAGAGACAGAACGTCTGTAAAGGTCTTATTAGAGGATTGTATATACATTGTAGGCATCTACTTGAAGAACTATTTATGGAAACTAATAGATTACCTCTTGAAAAGATAATGAAAATTGATAATGCATGGCTTATAGAAAGGAATGTTTGTCATGTCCCCTTTCTAGAGTGGACATCGGAGACGGAGGAGTTGGCCTATCATTGGAGTCTCATAGGCTAGCAGAGGTTGATTGGGACTCATTCAGTGCATATAGTGATTGGATTTTGGCTTTACAGGCAGTTTGGAGCCAGTTTGGAGCAGTTCCTAGATTTTAGGGGGTATCCCTAAATTTTAGGAGGTCGTGACAGTTGCTAGTCGTGAGGTTATTCATGACCTTTTAGATGGTTTCAGTTTCAAAGAGATGGGCTTGTTTCCTAAATTTTAGGAACATCCCTAGATTTTAGGGATGAGACTACCAGTGAATCCTTGATTTCCGACTTCAGTCACAGACAGGTGACAGGATGATTTTAGGGTTTGTAATGTCAGTTGGGCATTTTGTGGCTATTTGGGTTATATTTTTAATATTTCCTAAGTTAGCGTTTAATAATTAAATAAGGCTAAGTTGTTAGCCATTTTGGAGTAATAAGGGGATTTTTGGTCTCATCTGGATGCGCATCCTATTGTGTGATAGCTCGTTGGAAAGATCTTGAAATTCTTTAAATCTTTCTCTTTGGTCTCAGGGCAATTCAGTGAGCGGATTTCTGTCTATGGGGAAAAAGGTCATTTTCTAGTAACATGACCACTTTAAAATAAGAAATTATAACATTTCCACTAGACCACGCCACTTGGAGACAATTAGGGTTCGATTTGCAATTGAGAGGGGTTATAAGGGGATAGGAGCTTCATTCTATGATTATCTTTTACACATTTTACATCTTGGATTTGAGATTTGGCTCTGGAAGAGCTTTTCAGCATCTGGGACGCCAACCCCAATGCCTTGCCTGTTTGGGACGTAGCCCCCAATACAGTGGTTTGGATTTGTTTGCAGCTATTAGCATCTTGGAGATTGTACGGCATTCTTTCTGGAGGTTCAGCAATTCTGATAGAGTTCAGCGTGGGCTTTGGGGTTTCTAACCAGTTGGGTGTACTTGGCAGCCGTACGGCTGTACCTGGCAGCCACTTTCCTTCCCACGTGCAGCACTTGGAGGGCTGGAATCTTGCCACAACTTCATTCCTAGTTATGTTACTCTTTCAGCATCCAGGTTGGAATAATTCCTGATTGTAATCTTCCTGAAATTATTGGAAATCTTCATCTGGTCAAATATTTGATTTTATATTCAGAAATCTGCCTTGAATCGAATTTGTTTTGGCTGTATATGAACTTCATTTTCAGTACTTTGTTCATGTACTTGTACTTCATTATTTACTTGTTGAAAAATCATCAAAATACAAAAAGAATTCAACCCTTCTGCAACTTCTGTCTATTTCTGAAAGAAAATATTAATAAGCAGGAAAAATCAATTTAAATAAATAAAAATTACAGCAGATTGGTAAAAGAGATCCATCAGGGATCTTTCAATGTTCCTTGAAGAAGTGATGTGCAGCAAAAGATGGGAAAATTTTCAGACTTGATTCTTTGGTTACCAACTTACTCATCAAGATTTAATGGCTGCCCTATGAAGTTGATTGTGAAATTTTCAGATCCTGCAGTGATAGTAACAGCTGATTGTATGAATTTGTATGCACAAGATAGTCTCTATAGCAATTGGCAGTTGGGTGTGGATGATAATTTATCACTCCTTGACTACAAAGGCACTCTTGAGGTAATTATCAATCAGATTCTCAGAATTAATACTGCTGATATAATTTGTCCTAGCAACTTTGAGGAAAAGGAGAATGCAGATTTTTGAGATGACCAAATGAGGTATGAATCATTCCAATTTTCAGATTTCAGTTCGGCATCACAGATGGAATTTCAGTTGCATGATTACATCAGATTAGGGGCTTCTATGTGTTTGGGTTTGGTGATGCTAGCATTGTTTTGGGAGTTGAGTGGATGCAATCACATGATCAATACAATCAGTTGGTATGGAAAGCATTGATGGATGATGCATCAAAGATGACAATGGTGAAGGAGTTGGAGGCAGTGGTTATAGGTGATCATAATGAGATTGCATGGGCAGCCCATCTTTATGTGTTTCTTCAATTTACTTCCTTAGAGGATAAGTTGATTCCAGGAGTTGGCATTGGTAAGTTGCTCTCACCAGGTATGTCTTTGGGTAATGAAGTTGCCATTCATGGTTTCATAAGGGCATATCTTTGTGACAACTTGGATTTGGTGAAATGTCTGGCCTGGCAAAGGTGTATGAATGGATTCCTTCATGAGAACCAATTTTCAAATTGGAGATATCATTTTCCAGCAATTGCATTCTTAAATACAGCCGAGTATGTGGTTGGCATCAAGAAGATTATACTTTTAGTTTTGACCGATGGAGTATTGATTAGACACCAACATTTGGAGTTTGGATGAGAGATTCTCCTTTCATCTTGCAAGTGTATAATAGACTTATGGTTTAGATTCCCATGGAAAAGTCCGTTGCTTTGCAAGATGTCGCAGTATACTGGTTATATCAAAATGGCACAACGAAATGGCAGAGCAGTATCCGTCAGAATGGTTTGGGATCCAGGTGCTTGACAAAGTCACGTTTTTGCTAGAGATTGCTTGAGGACAAGCAATATTGAGGTCGGACTATAATGTCCCCTTTCCAGCACATATTGTATGAGATTGTCATTAGCCTATTTCTCCATGGTCCCATAGGCTAACTAGAACATTTAAGGGATTTCAAGGATATCTGGCCTAGACAGTTTCAATTACAGGTGATTCTAGGTGTTTTGGTGTGGTTTTGGGATACTTACTATATATAGTAAGTCAGTTGGGCCAAGTTAGGATCATCAGTGATTCACGAATAATATCCTATTGATGGTAATTGTTGATATCAAAAAGAGATTTTAATGATCGTTTGTGATTATTAATTTATTTATCAATAAAGTTAAGTTATAAAGTTAAAATTAAATATTTAACTTTATTGTTATGGGACTTAAGTTAAAGGGAACGTTATTTAAATATTAAAAGTTCCCCTTCATTAAAGGTACTTGGAGACTTAAATACTAGAAGGGAAGTATTTCTATTTATCCCACATTGGCTAGAAAAGTGTGTGGGATCTCCTAAGAATGTTATAAAAGACTCTTAAGAGTTCATTTTCAGCATGCTTGGTTGGAGAATTTATAAGTATATTGCTGGGATAATTTCTCAAGGGTTTGTGAGGACGAAATCCCTCATGAATGACATTCTCTTCGCTATTGTAAGATACAGTCAGAAGGATTATTGAGTGATTTCATTTTGGAAACATAGTTGGGCTTCATTATTGGGTTGATATCTGCAGTTTGATTTATGAGCACTTAGGGCAAATTTTGGAGAAGATTGTAAGAGTAGATTTTGAGGATATTGGTAGCAGCCAAAATTTAAAAAAATAAAGAATTTGCTACAGTATCGTGCTACAGTGAGTAACTTTGCTATAGTGTCGCTGCTACAATTATTTTTCTACAGTAACATTGCTACAGTGATTTGCAGATTTTCAGTCTTTAGAGTGTTGTTTGGGTGAATTTTTGTGAGCAGCTCAAACCAAAGTATTGCTTCAATTTCAGGATATGTTGGATTTAGATAATAGGGGTTATTTTATGAACTGGTTTGTCAATATTTTATTGAAAAATTGAATAATTTAAGCTTGTAGAAAAATCTGGAATTTTCAGCAGTGTATTTCCTATGTAATTTTCAAATCTTATTGAGTTTAAATTCATGCAATATCTTCTATTTGCTGCAATCTATTGTTATGAAAAAACATTGAAATTCATCATCAAAACCATTTGCAAAAATACAAATCAAACATTAGAAACAAACACAAAAAAAAGGAGGTATAAGGGTGTATGTTACAGAAAAATTTAAGCCAGATTTAGTAGGGACATTACAGTGGTATCAAAGCTTGGGTGCCAATTGTTTGACAAAATTCCTCATAGGAAAGATTAAAAAATTGGTTGCAAACTAGGGGTGGTTATTATAGTAGTATCAGAGCTTGGGTGCCAACTATTTCACAAAATTCCTCATAGGAAAGATTAAAAAATTGGTTGCAAACTAGGGGTGGTTAGTACAAAGATTTAACAATAAAACCCTAGTTAGGGTTAGTTACAACTAACTTCCCTTTGACCAATGAAAAAATTACATTGCAATGGACACATGTCCTTCCTTAAATATGGACCAATGAAAAATAAGGTTAGGTATGTTGAACTCAGTGCCTCCACATGTGCAGTTGTAGATGAGTCACATATATTGAACCCGGAGGTAATAACTTGGAATCTCTTGATTGGTTAAATGTGACTAGGCGCCAACTCATCATGCATATCTTATAAATCATCACAAGTCCGTCCTCCATCTTGAGCAATATCTCTTGATACTCAACATTTCCAAGCTTGATGTGATGTGATGGATCATATTCCCAAATTGTATCACCTTTGGATGATCAAGTCCCTAACTTTGATTAAATCTTCTGAAACTATCTCTCCTTGATCACATTTGCACTTTCGTTTTCTTGTTTGGGAATTTTCCTTCACTTGTGATGCATTTCTATCCTCAACTAGGGAATCTTGAATTATTTCCTTCCTGAACCCTCTTTGATCTTGAAATTCCCTAACTTGATCTTCTCCATGGCTCTACTTCCGGAAAGGGGCCATGACACTGAAACCAATAAAACATCTTCATGATCAGTTGCAGATCTATCCATGTGTGTTCAAGGATGTATTGCTACTGTTATGTTATTTAATTGTTAAATATATTGGTTGTAATCATTGATTATCAGTATTAATTATCAGATCTGTTGTTCATGATTTATTGTGAGGCGTATATGGTAGTTTCATATTTATACCAGTTGTTAGTGCATCAGATCTGCTATCATGTTTTCATCAAATAAAGATTTCCAAGTTCAAAACAATTATGAACATTCAACATAGTTGAATATTTAGCCTTCGAGGGTTTCCAAAATTCATGTCAACATTGTGGATTTTTGGATCTGTTGTTTCAACTATGACATTTTGGTAAATGAGGATTTTTTAAATTTATTGCTACTAATTGTACTGCTGGTCAGCATCTTATTCATTGGAGTTTGGCATCTATATTTGTATTTTACATCTATTTCAGCTTGCACTCATTAGGAAAAGTGTATATTTCCTTATTTTCCTAGCTAGGGACATTACAATATCATCTTGGCCAACATTAATTATAGCCTACAAGACCTCCAATCAAAGGAATCCAAGAGTTTTGAAAGTTGATGCTGATCTCATGCAGAAATGTGTCAATTTGCTTAAAACCTACATCCAGCAACAGAAGGAGAATCAACGTATCATCTAGGGTTGCCATAAATTTATGATGAGTACCTCAACCTACTTGAGCAAAACTTTCTGAGCTTGCAAAGTAGGATTGAGGCAGTTGAACAAATATTAATCACTAAGATAACTACAAATGCGCAATTGTACATGCCCACCAAACAAAACTGCATGCAAGCTCCTACCACTTCCTAGAAACATTGATACTTCTCTCTACTTCTGTCTTCCAAGAGAATACAACTTTTGCAAAATACTGATACATAATGCCAGCCTACAATATCTTCCTTATGTTGCCCTCGATGCTCCAGTTAAATGTTGATCTAATTATTCTCTTTTATCCTCTTTGCGGCCTTGCTAGAAGGAATATTTGTAATACTAGCTTTATATAAATACTTTTATCCTTCAACAAAAAATTAAATATGATCATCTTATAAATTTGAGTGTTATCTCCTAAAATTAGGAAAAATGTTCGTCAATAGCGAAAAACTAGAAAGATCAACACTTATTGTGACAAGGCTGATCTCCACCTAGCTTAATACCCGAGATTCGGGAGATGATTAGCAAAGTGCAGCATTGTAATGCCCCTCTAGGCTGGCTACAAATAAGGAAGGTATTGTGATATTATACCTTTGCTATAATGTTATAAACAGATATATTCGATACTAAATGCTAATCAATATAGTTAGAAATATGGATAATTGAGGATGTATTGTTGGTTTAGGACTTGATGCATATAATCAATATGATTCGGTAATGTTTTCTAGGATGAAGAATGACTATTTTTATAAGGGTTTTGATGTTATAACCTACGTTGCAGCAGCTGAAGTTATACTATTTGCTTGTGAAGCTTATATTATTGGTTTTCAATGGTAATGTCAGGTTTATGTCAATTGTTCATTGTTTTCATGTGGTTTTTAATGTTGGTTTATGTTGAACACAAGGCCCGTCAATGTTGCCTTATCCTTGCTCAGTTTAGAGCATTGTCAGTTGTCAAATGTTAGCCTTATCGGTTCACCACTTAGGCAATAATCTGATATTTCTGGTTTGTGGTATGTGTTTGTGTGTGTTTAAGTTGGATTTTATGTTTTAATGTGTTGGTTAATTTAATTATTAAATTTTTATTAAGTGTTGATTATAATTGAGTTTAATTTAATTAATTATTATTGTTACTTCGAGTAATTAATAATTAATGTTTATGTTTGTTTGTATAAAGATATTCAAGGAGTTAAATTAACAACTTACCATTTGATTAATAAATTAATATTATAGTTTTAAATAAATTAATCAATAAAAATGCTTTGTTTAAATAAAGAAATTAAAAAGCTTTATTTATTAATTTATTCAGCCATATTTTTAAGTTAAAACAAATTAATTGATTTTTAATTCCTCTGAATTTTTAATTAAATTTTATGAAAGTTTTCTTAAATGCCATGCTTTTTGGATCTTCTATGCGTGCATGAGTTTTGGGGGAATTTCCATTTTCTGAGATGATTTTTAGGAAAAACCCTTTCATATTCTGGAAAATTTCCAAAATAGTGTTGTGTTCTCCTCATTGTTGTTTTCAAAAATATCGACAATTACATAGAAATTTTTGTCAAAAAATGAAAATTTTACATTATGGCGCACTTCCTGAGATAGAATTTTGCTTCGCCCTTGGACTAGCTTAATCCTTAGTCCATCCTCGATCCACATTTCATATTTCATCGCATTCTGAGTTCGTTTGCTTTGTCTTTCCTTCAATTACGGGTTTTTTCTTTCTCACTGCGAGTGGAAAATTTTCCTTAAGTTGCAAGTTTTATATTTTCCTTTGTTTTAGTGTTGTAGTGAAATTTTAAGCCAATTACAAGTGCACTTTATGTAATTTTTAAACTTGTAACTTACTTTTTATTTCCCCCTTGTTGTTTTTTGTCTTTTAAGTCATTGTAGGAATTTTTTGGATATATTGCAAGTGAATTTAAAATTACAAGTTTAAAAAGAACTTGTAATTTGATTTGTTCCTACTTAAGTGATTTTAAGTTGTGGTAGGTGTTGATACATGATAGCTTCGGTAAGATAAATGATTGAATGAGAGATAAATGAAGTCTCTCATTCAATCATCTATCTCATCGATAGACTATGATAAGACTTCATTTATCATTCCTTTGTCTGATGATTATTATAATTGCTCTTCTATATGTTATTGCATTATCGGTTTTTCTTATACCAATAATGATGATCGTATGCATGATCATTCAAACTTATGTTGATATTTACATATACGATCTTGCTGTGATCATATTCCTTGATTTGTATATATATAACCTTGCAAACAAATCCCAATTAATATCGGGTTCTTAACCAATGCACAAATACCGATTAGCATCGGTCATAATTCGTAATGCACAAACACCGATTAGTAGCGGTTGTATTTGTTAAATACATTCACACCGATTGGTATCGGTAAAGTACGATTATGGTTTTGAAAAGGCACGATCTAGTAATATCTTGATTGGCCATGTCTAATAGACATGACCGGTCAACGTATTACTTGATCCCATTGTTTACATATATATATACCGATCAGTGGATGTTTAAGAATCATCGAAATTATTAATGCTCTCTCTCCACCTGCAACATAGAATATAATAATCAGATTTATTATATAGTGAATTGACAATTACATAAAAAAATACAATAACATTATATATCTTGCTCATTGAATAGAAAATTGAAAACATTTACATGGTATCAAAGCTATAGTAAAATCAAACCTGCGGCTTTTCAATTTTGTGTAAAATTCAAGTCAAGAATATATCCAACATCACATTTCTCCAAATGGCCAGCACTATCAGATTCGAAGATAGACTCAGAGGAGGCGATGATTTCTCGGCATGGAAGTTTAGAATTAAGATGATTCTAAGAGAAAATAAAGTTGAATCATTTGTAAAAGCTGAAACTACAGAACCTGAGACTGAACCTGAAAAAACGACATGGATAGAGGGAAATGAAAAAGTCATCAAAATCATAGTTGATGGGCTGAGGAATAATATTATGCCCATCATAAGGAAACATGAAACGGCCTACAACATCTTCAAAGCACTTGAAGATGCATTCGAGATATCCAATGCAAGTAGAACCTTGGCTTTAAAGAGAGAAATAAATCATATAGCTATGATCAAAGGGGAGTCAATCAATGCCTACTTCATGCGGATATTAGCCCTAAGGGATGAGCTAGCAACCCTTGGATATGAGATCCAAAGCAAAGAATTAACACTCATTGCTCTAGATGGGTTGCCTAGTATATGGGAAACATTCGTCCAAGGCATCAATGCAAGGGCTAAATATCCAAAGTTTGAAAGGCTAAGGACATACTGTCTCCAAGAAGAATCAAGGTTAAATAAGAAAGGGATCAAACAAAAGAATATAGATGAAGATCTCCAAGTCCTAAATACAAACTCCAATAAGAAAAGCAAGAAGAAACAATTTAGGAAGAGGAAAGGTCTTCAAGGCAAGCATACCTCCCAGAAGGATCTCTCTCATATTCAATGTTACAGGTGCAACAAATTCGGGCACTATGTTGCTAAATGTCCCGAAAGAGCTAAGCAACAAGCCACATTTGCCAGAACTGGAAAATCAAAGGGAGGAGATGACTCCGAGAAGTATGTACTCTACTCGGCACATACAAACCAAGCATCAAACAAGGCTAACTCATGTGTGATCGACAGTGGCTCATCCAAACACATTGCAGGGTTTAGAGAAGTGCTAGACTCCATGATAGAGGAGAATGATGACGAAGTGACTATCAGAGGTGACTCTACACATCCAGTCAGAGGAATTGGAACCTGCACTATCAAATTCAAGTCAGGCATATCATTGCAGCTTAAAGGAGTACTATATGTACCAAGCATCAAGAGAAACCTAGTCTCCATCTCAGCACTAGAGGATAATGGGTACAGAGTGACCTTCATGGACACCAAAGTGTTGGCTTGGCCACGGAATTCATCCATTAAGAAAGCTAAAACCATTGGTCACAAACAAGGCTACTTATATGAGCTGTGCACAGAGCCCAACCTAGCCTTAATCCATGAAGTTGCAGAAGGTAATGAAGTTTGGCATAGAAGACTAGGTCACCTGAATTTTAGAGCTTTATCATCAATGGGAAACCTTGTCACAGGTCTACACAAGTTAAAGCAGTATCATTCAGGGGCATGCAAAGGATGCACCCTAGGTAAAAATACTAAGCGTTCTTTTCAAAATAGTACTAGGAAAACAAGTATTGTTTTAGAATTAGTCCACTCTGATGAATGTGGACCTATGTCTGTACCCTCTGTAAAGTGCCCTGCTAAATTTGACTGAATTTTTTTCTTATTTTCGAGCCTTGTTTGTTTATCGAATACCTGTCCCTAATGTTACTTTGGTTGATATAATTTTCTGTTCATGTCCTTTCCTTCGAATGGAATGTTCTGGTGTTTCGTTTTTGGTTTGAAGGGAGCTCAATTCGTTCCACAGTGGCAAAGCTTTGATATCACTGAGGTAATCCTAACTGATTCTTGACCATTGATTTTATTTGACAAACTCCGTTTGCAATTTAGAGTATGTCAGTGAGTGCAGATTTGACAATGACAGTTTAAAGTTTCAATGTGCAGTTTACATGCATTCTAGAGCTATTTCACTTCTCTAAGCAACAACGTATTCACTTCATAAAAGCATCAGATATAACAGAACTTGCAATATTCAGAAATTTCTTAACAGCATAACATAATGCAATCAATGATTCACACTGTAACAGCCTTACAATATTCAATTACTTTATGCAAACGGACCCAGCAACTTGATTTACCCATATGATGGTAACAACAATGAAACTATGTAATTTCCTGGGCATATACTGTAGTTTACATTGGTCTTTCTCAATGTTATAGAGGCTAGTGCTTATGAACAGCAACTTATGAGTTCGTTTGGACACAATACCCAATCTTGTAATAGATATTTCTGACCCTTACCCACAGATTTTGCAACGAATAAACACAGAAGGCAGCAACCACTTACAGATTTATCTAGCTAAGGTGAGGGACGTTTTTTGTATGATTACATTATAAGTCGACCCAGCCTGGAAGTGAAAATGGCGTCCACATTAATATCCTCAAGCACACGCAACTGGCAAATACTCGTTGGATATTTGTTTCCCTTTTTGCAAGGCGCACTCAGCCACACACAGCAGTGGCGTCCCTTGTAAACCTTCACTATGGCAACCACGACTCAGCAGGAGGAGACTCAAAGACGTCTATTTACTGAAAATCACGCCATTCTTTGCATCGTCTAACATTCACCTAAATCCGACCCAGCTTGTTGCAACTTCATGAGGTAAAGGCGCCTAAGACTTTCCCAAGAGATACACCTGTAGTTCTGAAACAGAAGCTCCAAAATACGATTTCAGCAAATAGCGAACTCCCAAACCATCAAAACGTGAAATCCCGAATTAGATCATTTTCTCCTCTACAAACCCTTCGAATCTTGCAGCTAGGGGTGATAATTTCACACCCGAAACTGTCATGCAATGGTGTCAAACCCTAGCTGAAAAGCTCGAGCCTTTGTCCCTGATATCATAAGCATAGTTCAAAAGTGCGTTCAAAAAGAAGGCTCTCTCCTTATATTTCCTTCAAGCCCAAAAGTGACGAATTTCACTTTCTTTTTTTTTCTTTCAAAAATATAAAGTGACTTTTGTATAGTCATGAATAAATATTTCCATAAGGCCCCTTTTATAAAACCTCATAAAGTCACTTTATCCAAAAACAATTTAATTAATTATTTAATATCACCTTTAGATTTTAGAACTTAGGCAATAATTAAATAATTAAATAAGTGACTCCCTAATTTCATCAATTGCCTTCGGGAGTTAAAAGGCAATGAGGCACTCAGAGTGGCTATGCGAAAGGGGACATTACAGTCCTCCCTTCCTGAAATTGCTTGTCCCCAAGCAATTGCAGACTCGAGTGCTGAAGAATCTGCTCATTCTCCCATGTGGCATCCTCGGCTGGCAAATCTTTCCACCTCACCAAATACTCTTTTACCACCCTGTTCCTCAACCTTCTCTCTCGAGTGTCAACAATCTCCTCAGGGACGAGGACCAAATGTCCCTCCTCATCCAACGGTGGAAGCTCTGAAGAAGAAGTAACCTGCTGTCCTAGTGCCTTTTTAAGGCACGAAACATGGAATACATTATGAATCTTGCTGCTCTCTGGCAGCTCCAGCTCGTATGCTACCTCTCCCACCCTCCTGATAATCCTGTAAGGTCCATAGAATCTGGGCTTGAGCTTCTCGGCTCCGCTCTTCTTGAGAGAAGATTGTCTATAAGGCTGCAAGCGAAGGTATACCAAATCACCCACCTCGAAACTGCGCTCAATCCTGTGTCTATCAGCATATGTCTTTTGCTGATTCTGTGCCACCTGTAGATTATCCTTGAGTGCCCTCAAGATATCCTGACTCTCCTGGATCCAATCCTTGGCTTTAGGAGCCCTGCTCTCACCCAAAGCCATCTCCATGAATGAAGGTGCATCATAACCGTACAAGGCTCTGAAAGGACTCATTCCAATGGACATATGATAAGTGGTATTATAGCAATACTCCCCCAAGTGCAACCACTTAATCCAGGCCCGCTGCTGCCCTGCAATATAGTTGCGCAAGTACCCCTCAATCCATTTGTTCACAATCTCTGTCTGACCATCTGTCTGAGGGTGATAACTCGTGCACAAAGTCAACTCAGTACCTGCCAACCTAAACAACTCTTGCCAAAATGCACTCATGAATCTACTATCCCTGTCACTGACTATGTTCCGGGGTAGCCCATGCAATCTAAAGATCTCCCTGAAAAATAACTCAGCAACCTGTGGTGCCCTGTACTCAGTCGGAATAGCAAAGAAGTGAGCGTACTTCGTCAACCGATCCACCACCACAAAGATACTATCTCTTCCATGCACCTTAGGTAGACCTGTGATGAAGTCCATAGAAATGCTCTCCCACTTCTGCTCCGGGATAGGCAATGGTTGTAGCAATCCGGCTAGATGCGTGTGCTCTGACTTGTTCTACTGACAAGTCACACACTCCCTGACGTGTCTCAAGACATCATCCTTGAGGCCCTTCCATGTGAACCTCTCTCTGACCTGTCTATAAGTTTTGAAATAGCCCTGATGGCCTGCTAAGGGAGTGTCATGAGAAGCCTGCAAAATCTTCTCCTTCAATCTAGACTCTGGCACCAAGTAGATCCTATCCTTGTAGTAGATCACATCATCCACTACTCTGTACCTGTCATCCTGAATCAACCAATCCAACAACTCACAAGCAAACTTATTCTTGGAGTACTCTACCAACAAGAGGGATTTCCAATCTATGGAAATCTCCGAAAGTGAGCAAGCTGAAGGTCTCCTGGAGAGGGCGTCTGCCACAACATTCTTCTTTCCCTTCACGTACTCTATATCAAAATCATAGGCCTGTATCCTGCTAACCCACTTCTGCTGCCTCTCATTCAAATCCTTCTGCTCCAAGAAGTATCTGAGACTGTTATGGTCGGTCCTCACCACAAACTTCCCTCCAACTAAGTACTGTCTGAATTTCGCTAAGGCATGCATAATGGCGAGCATCTCCTTATCATAGATGGAGTATAGTCTCTCTGGTCTCCTCAACTTACGGCTCTCAAAAGCTATGGGGTGTCTGTTTTGCATCAACACTGCTCCTATGCCCTCACCTGAAGCATCACACTCCAAAACAAATGGCTGTGTGAAATCCGGAAGCGCCAATACTGGACAACTACTCATCACCTACTTGAGCTTATCAAAAGCTCGCTGTGCCTCCTCTGACCAACTAGATGCACCTTTCTTTGTCAAATCTGTCAAGGGTGCTCCCAACTGTGAAAATCCCCTCACAAATCGTCTGTAGTAACTGCACAATCCGAAGAAGCCTCGCAACTCTGTGAGTGTCCTAGGTGGTGGCCAATCAAGTATCGCCTGTATCTTCTCCTGATGGACCTGTACCCCCTCTGCACTGATCACATGCCCCAAATATAATATCTCTCTATGGCCAAATTCGCATTTTGAGGCCTTAGCGTAAAGTGATTGCTCCTCCATGATACCCAATATCTCATCCAGATGTCTCAAGTGCTCCTCCCAAGTCCGACTGTAAATGAGCAAGTCATCAAAGAACACCAATAAGAATTTACACAACTTCTTATTGAATATATGATTCATGCAGGACTGAAATGTGGCAGGTGCGTTTGTCAAACCAAATGGCATGACCAAGAACTCATAGTGTCCATAATGACAACGAAATGCTGTTTTGTGTATGTCCTGTTCTCTGACCCTTATCTGATGATACCCTAAACGAAGATCAATCTTCCAAAAATACACTGCCCCATGAAGCTCATCCAACAACTCATCTATCCTGGGTATAGGGTACCTGTTCTTGATGGTTTTCTTATTAAGAGCTCGGTAATCAATGCACATCCGCATGGTTCCATCCTTCTTCTTCACCAAGACCACAGAAGAAGCGAATGGACTGGAGCTCGGTCTAATGTGTCCCATCTCAAGCAATTCTTTGATTGCTCTCTCGATCTCATCCATGAATTTCTTAGGATGACGATAGGGGGTAGTGATCACTAGTTTGGCCCCCTCCTCTAGCTCAATGGTATGCTCAAAACCTCGATCAGCTGGTCTCCCTGGAGGTATCTCTCCAAAAACCCTATCATGTTTGCCCAATAGCTCCTGAATGTCAACATGATATGGCTGCCCTGAATCTGACCTCTCTTTGGTGGTGATCAAACACTCTGCTGCCCAGGCTATGTCATCATGCTGAAAAATGCTCTCCATGCGTCTAGCAGACACAACCTTGGCTGATCCATTAGTCATGCCTCTAAGTACCACACGCTGTCCCTCTGATGTCCTGAACTTGAATTCCATGGTCTGAAAGTTCTGAGAATATTTCCCTAATGAATGTAACCACTGAATCCCAAGTATGGCGTGAGTGTCACCCAAATCCACCACATAGAAGTCATCCGTAGCTGTGTAATTGCCCAAGGAAATAGGCAACTATGAAATCCTCCGAGTGCATCTCAATTTATAACCATCTGCCACCATCACATTAAATCCTTCAAAGTCCTCAACGGGTAGCATCTGTTTTTCAACTAGGGCTGCATCAATAAAGTTGTGGGTTGCCCCACTATCAATCAACACACATATGCGCTGTCCCTGTAAAACTCCTCTAACTCTGAAAGAGTTGAACCTAGGAGTGCCCGATAAGGTAGCAATGATGCCACTCTTACCCTCTCCCTGAGGCTGCTCCTCATCTGAACTGTTGTCATCACTATCCTGAGTAGGCTCGTCATCACTGCTATCATCCTCCGACACAACCTCAATAAGGTGAGCCTTGCCTTTCTCTAGGCAATGGTGTCCTGGTTCCCAATGTTCCTTGCAATGGTAACAAATTCCCTTAATTCTGCATTCCTTGCGATACTCCTCATCTGGATCACCTTTCTTGTTTCCCTTTTTCTGAAAAGGCTTCTTGCCCTTGTTCTTCTAAGGAACAAAAGGTTTAGAAGAGAGTTTGTTGTCAGGTGTGGAGAACTCCATGTCTCTCGCCCTAGTGATCGCATCCTGTAGTGAATCGGATTTGAAAGCCTTAATCCAACCTCGAAGGGGTTCGGATAGACCCTCAATAAAGAGCATGACCAACCTCTGCTCTGAAATATCTGTCACCATAACTGCCAATCACTGAAACTCTGAGATATATGTGTCTACTGATCCGCTCTGTTTAAGCTGTGCTAACTCTCGGAAATGAAGCTCTGGATCCCTCTGATCAAATCTGTCCATAATTTTCTGTGTGAACTCCAAATAGGAGGTGATATTGGCATGCCCTAAAGTGACAAGCCCATGATACCACCACTCGTGTGCCTCACCATCCAAGTGTAGCGTAGCATACTTAATAGCCTCTGTCTCCAACATGGGGTTTAACTGGAAATAAGTGTCCAACTTTTGTACCCACGCTCTGGCTGTGCATTTACTAGACCCGTCAAAGGAAGGAATTGTGAGTTTTCCAACCTTACGTTGTAGATCCTAGTTTTGCTGCCCTCTATTGTTGTTTCTGGGTCTATTCCGATACTTGATGGTGCAAAAATCAGCCAATGACATGGCAGCATGAAATTCATCTCCCAACGATTGATATTCTCTCAAATAATCTGTGAATCCCTCTCCTTGTGCTTGCTGCTCTTGATTTCCAGCAGGCTGTCCCCCCAAGAATTGAGGCATGAGAGGCCTCGGAGTCACCCTACTAGCTGTCCTAGCATGGTTATGTGCTGGTATATTGGTGTTGCTGGCCTCTACTTTGTTATCATGACCGTTTGTCCCATTGTTACCAGTATTTCTATCACCCAAGAGCTGGGTTAAGAGCTGAGCTATCTGTTGTTGACCTCTAGCTAGGTCATTAAGGATCTGTTGAGTGCTGCCCTCAGGTATGTCATGCCTATCACCCATGATATCTTCTTCAGATGATGAATCGGTATCAAAAGGACCAACACCTCTTCTCCTTTCTCTTCTGTACGTTATATATTCTCGGTTATCCGGATTCATAACATCCCACTACCACACAGGCAGGCAAGAAGCTGGCTCTGATACCACTGTAAAGTGCCTTGCTAAATTTGACTGAATTTTTTTCTTATTTTCGAGCCTTGTTTGTTTATCGAATACCTGTCCCTAATGTTACTTTGGTTGATATAATTTTCTGTTCATGTCCTTTCCTTCGAATGGAATGTTCTAGTGTTTCGTTTTTGGTTTGAAGAGAGCTCAATTCGTTCCACAATGGCAAAGCTCTGATATCACTGAGGTAATCCTGACTGATTCTTGACCATTGATTTTATTTGACAAACTCCGTTTGCAATTTAGAGTATGTCAGTGAGTGCAGATTTGACAATGACAGTTTAAAGTTTCAATGTGCAGTTTACATGCATTCCAGAGCTATTTCACTTCTCTAAGCAACAACGTATTCACTTCATAAAAGCATCAGATATAACAGAACTTGCAATATTCAGAAATTTCTTAACAGCATAACATAATGCAATCAATGATTCACACTGTAACAGCCTTACAATATTCAATTACTTTATGCAAATGGACCCAGAAACTTGATGGACCCAGCAACTTGATTTACCCATATGATGGTAACAACAATGAAACTATGTAATTTCCTGGGCATATACTGCAGTTTATATTGTTCTTTCTGAATGTTACAGAGGCTAGTGCTTATGAACAGCAACTTATGAGTTCGTTTGGACACAATACCCAATCTTGTAAGAGATTTTTCTGACCCTTACCCACAGATTTTGCAATGAATAAACACAAAAGGCAGCAACCACTTACAGATTTATCTAGCTAAGGTGAGGGACGTTTTTTGTATGATTACATTATAAGTCGACCCAGCCTGGAAGTGAAAATGGCGTCCACATTAATATCCTCAAGCACACGCAACTGGCAAATACTCGTTGGATATTTGTTTCCCTTTTTGCAAGGCGCACTCAGCCACACACAGCAGTGGCGTCCCTTGTAAACCTTCACTATGGCAACCACGACTCAGCAGGAGGAGACTCAAAGACGTCTATTTACTGAAAATCGTGCCATTCTTTGCATCGTCTAACATTCACCTAAATCTGACCCAGCTTGTTGCGACTTCATGAGGTAAAGGCGCCTAAGACTTTCCCAAGAGATACACCTGTAGTTCTGAAACTGAAGCTCCAAAATACGATTTCAGCAAATAGCGAACTCCCAAACCATCAAAACGTGAAATCCCGAATTAGATCATTTTCTCCTCTACAAACCCTTCGAATCTTGCAGCTAGGGGTGATAATTTCAAACCCGAAACTGTCATGCAATGGTGTCAAACCCTAGCTGAAAAGCTCGAGCCTTTGTCCCTGATATCATAAGCATAGTTCAAAAGTGCGTTCAAAAAGAAGGCTCTCTCCTTATATTTCCTTCAAGCCCAAAAGTGACGAATTTCACTTTCTTTTTTTTTCTTTCAAAAATATAAAGTGACTTTTGTATAGTCATGAATAAATATTTCCATAAGGCCCCTTTTATAAAACCTCATAAAGTCACTTTATCCAAAAACAATTTAAATAATTATTTAATATCACCTTTAGATTTTAGAACTTAGGCAATAGTTAAATAATTAAATAAGTGACTCCCTAATTTCATCAATTGCCTTCGGGAGTTAAAAGGCAATGAGGCACTCAGAGTGGCTATGCGAAAGGGGACATTACACCCTCTTTAGGGGGATTCTTGTATTATGTAATATTTGTTGATGACTACTCTAGGAAAACTTGGATCTACTTTCTGAAATATAAAGAATCAGAAGAGAACCTATAGGTTTAAAGAATTTAAATCACTAATAGAAAACTCCTCAGGAAATAAAGTTAAAACCTTAAGAACTGACAATGGGGGGGAATACACCTCAGATTTGTTTAAAGATTTTTGTAAAAATGTTGGGATTAAGAGGGAGCTTACTATACCTTATAATCCTCAACAAAATGGGGTAGCTGAGAGGAAAAATAGGACTATTGTAGAAGCTGCCAAAGCTATGATCCTAGATCAAAACCTCAATACCAATCTTTGGGCAGAAGCAACCAGCACTATCGTGTATATACAAAATAGATGTCCTCACTCTCATCTTGAAGATAAAACTCTTGAGGAATCTTTTACTAAAGTAAAGCCAGATATCAGCCATCTTAGGATATTTGGGTGCCCTGTTTATTTTCATGTACCTAAGGAGAAAAGATCAAAACTAGAGCCTTCTAGAAAAAGGGGAATACTTGTTGGGTATAGTGAAACCTCCAAGACTTACATAATCTATATACCTAGTCAGAGGCATATTGAACTTAGTAAGCATTTAATTTTTGAGGAAGACTTAGCCTTCAAAAGAGCCCAAAGTTCCATGGAACCTAAAGTCCATGTTCCTGTCCCTAACATAGATGAAGATCCTATCCCTGAGCTTCAGACGGAAAATCTTGAGGAAAATGAAGGTGAAATACAAAACCCACCTAGAGAAAATCTCAAGAAAAGACCACTATGGGCCACCAAAACTGTAGAAGAAGCTCAGAAGTATGCTGCCCCTTCAGGAACCTTCAAAGAAAGCAAAAGGCGTAACAAATTCACCAACTATATTGCCCTCATGAATGATCTTTCAAAAGATGAACATACCAATGTATCAGATGCACTTAAACATCAAGTATAGAAGAATGCCATGTCTGAGGAATACCAGTCCATTATGAAAAATGATGTTTGGGAGATTGTTCCTAGGCTAGCTAGAAAATATGTTGTCTCCTCCAAATGGCTCTTCAAGATCAAACATGCTACAGATGGCAGCATTGAGAAACACAAGGCTAGATTTGTAGCCAAAGGGTTCTCACAAAAGGAAGGAATTGATTATGAAGAAACCTTTGCACCTCTAGCCAGATATACCTCAGTAAGAGCAGTCTTAGCCATTGCAGCAGCAAAAGGATGGAAAGTACATCAGATGGATGTAAAGACAGCATTTCTTAATGGAAAGATTGCACAAGAAGTATATCTAGAGCAACCTAAAGGATTTGAGATTCATGATGTAGAGTCTCATGTGTGTAAACTCAAGAAAGCTTTTTATGGGCTTAAACAAGGTCCCAAGGCCTGGTATGAAAGAATTGACACTTATCTCTCAGGGCTAGGCTTCTCAAAGAATGATGCAAATCCAAATCTCTACTATAAGCAAGACAAAGGTGATATGTTGATATTGATTTTATATGTTGATGATTTGTTAATCACAGGAAAGATCACCTGATAGATCAGTGTGAGATAGACCTTGCTAAAGAATTTGACATGAAGGACTTGGGACTCCTTCATTACTTCCTAGGTTTGGAAGTATGGCAGAATTCTGATGGCATTATACTAAATCAGGGTAAGTATACCTTGGACATTTTGAAGAGATTTGGAATGCTAAACTGCAGACCTATGACCTCTCCAATGGAAGCAAACCTTCATAAACTTAAGGAAGCAGCAGCAAAATCACAACCCTCATATCCTACTCTATACAAGCAAATGATTGGGTCCCTGATGTATCTGGTAAATACGAGACCAAATATCTGTTATGCAGTTAATGCCTTGAGTCAGTTTATGTGTGAACCAAAGGAGATACACCTGGTAGCAGTAAAACATATCATGAGATATCTACAAGGTACCCTAAACCTTGGTCTCAAATATGAGAGAGTTAAACTAGATTTACACGGATTCACAGATTCAGATTGGGCTGGAAGTGTAACTGACAGGAAAAGCACCTCAGGATGTTGTTTCAGTTTAGGTTCAGCCATGATATCCTGGATCAGCAGAAAACAGTCATCGGTAGCACAAAGTTCCACTGAGGCCACATTGCAACTTCCATGGCTGCTCGAGAGGCAGTATGGCTTAGGAAGTTGCTTGTGGGTTTATTCGGTGAACCAATGAAACCTACAGTTATTCATTGTAACAACCAGAGTTGTATAAAACTTTCAATGAATCCGGTGTTTCATGACAGATCCAAACATATTGAGATTCCATATCATATATGCGAGACATGGTAGACAGGAATGTGATCCAGTTGGAATACATTTGTACAGGAGATCAGACAACAGATATTCTTACCAAACCACTTTCCAGGGTGAAAGTTGAGCACTTCAGAAAAGGTCTTGGTATGATTGAAATTTAATTTGCTTTGTATTTCTGTACTTATATTATTAAGATATTTAATGTGTGAACTTCTTTGTCGTGATATGACTTTTATGGGCTCCACCCCGTGTACATTTCTAAGAGGTGACGATCTCTCAAATAATGAACACTTGTATGTAGACATTATAAGGTGACGATCTTATAATGATCAAACCAAATATCATGTGTGATTCCTGATATATCATGGATGTGTCATGATTATGTTGTGGTAAAGACATTTGGAAATGTCAGTGCACATACCACAATTTGGATAAAATGAGAATTTAATTACTCTTATGTATTTATCCTTAGTATTGCTTACTTTGCAATACTGATATCACGTGCTTAGGTGATATCTTGTCATCACAAGTTGATGTGATGAACTTTTGTATCACGTGTTTAGGTGATACTTCATATCACGTGCTTAGGTGATATCTTGTCATCACAAGTTAATGTGATAAACTTTTGTATCACGTGTTTAGGTGATACTTCATATCACATGCTTAGGTGATATGACTTCTTGTATCACATATTTAGGTGACACTTCATGTCACGTGCTTAGGTGATGTGATTTCTTGTATCATATGATTGATGATACTTCATGTCACATGTCTAGGTGATATGATCCTCTGGAGAGTGAGATTATAAGACTACATAAGGAATACTGACCATCATGAGAAATGTGATGCTAGATATGGTGTCTTTCATTCATCTTCCCTAGCTAAGAGGGAGTGTTGATACATGATAGCTTCGGTAAGATAAATGATTGAATGAGAGATAAATGAAGTCTCTCATTCAATCATCTATCTCATCGATAGACTATGATAAGACTTCATTTATCATTCCTTTTTCTGATGATTATTATAATTGCTCTTCTATATGTTATTGCATTATCGGTTTTTCATATACCAATAATGATGATCATATGCATGATCATTCAAACTTATGTTGATATTTACATATACGATCTTGCTGTGATCGTATTCCTTGATTTGTATATATATAACCTTGCAAACAAAACCCAATTAATATCGGGTTCTTAACCAATGCATAAATACCGATTAGCATCGGTCATAATTCGTAATGCACAAACACCGATTAGTATCGGTTGTATTTGTTAAATACATTCACACCGATTGGTATCGGTAAAGTACGATTATGGTTTTGAAAAGGCACGATCAAGTAATATCTTGACCGGCCATATCTAATAGACATGACCGGTCAAGGTATTACTTGATCCCCTTGCTTGCATATATATATACCAATCGGTGGATGTTTGAGAATCATCGAAATTATTAATGCTCTCTCTCCACCTGCAACATAGAATATAATAATCAGATTTATTATATAGTGAATTGACAATTACATAAAAAAAATACAATAACATTATATATCTTGCTCATTGAATAGAAAATTGAAAACATTTACACTTTTTAGTTGTAATAGGGAGTTTTATTTCCCTATTACATGTTTTATGTCCTTTAAGTCATTTTAAACTTGTAAACGGGATTTTATTTCCCTATTACAAGTTCTTTTGAGATGTCTTTTGTTCTTTCTTCCCCAAAACCCGAATTTGCCCAAATGAAGGAAAAATGATGTAATTTAAAACTTGTAAAGGGGTTTTAGAAACCCGAATGCATCTTTTGGAGGGCACATTTTGCTTGGAGTTGGAAACGAAAAACCCTACCCGCACATTTGCTTCCACAAATCCGTTTTTGCTGGCATTTCTTCACAAAAATCCATCCAAGATGCGTGCGAAATCATGGGAAATCAATGAATCTTGCCACGTTTTTCTCCAAAGTCGGGTAGAGTAAACATGTTTTGCATTTTGGAAGGCGTTTTTGTAGGCATCAATAGAAAATGTCTTTGCTGGTTGTTACCACATTTTGGGGCATGTGAATCTCTTTTTTTGCCATGTTTGCAGCACGTCCCCTATTGCAAAGTGTTTGAAGTCAAGCATCTTTCTTCCTCCAAGTCGTTTTTGTGGGAGGGTTTGAAGATAAAAACGTTTTGATTTGCTGATTGCAATCATAGTATGGGAGCTTCCTTTCCTATTTAAAGAGTATTACGATTTCTCCCAAGTTCATTTTCTTTGATCTAGGGCATTTGCTCTTGCTCAGAAATCGGGTTTCAAAATGATCTTCCCAATTGATAAGTCATTTGCAATGCAATTTGTAAATGTGAAAGTTTTTCCCCTGATTCATTTTTACTAGTTTACTTGTATTCGGGTTTTTAAAATCCGATTACAAGTGATTATGAAATGTTGGTTTTCCCCTTTGCTTGAAAAGAAACATTTTTTTTCCAAAATTGCAATATTGAGAATTATTATGAAGATTACCCACTTGCAATTGGAATTTAAAAACCCGATTGCAATTATGTCTTTCCCATTTCCATACTTGTAGTCAACCATCCAGAACCCGAAATTGGTCAAAAATGCACTCAAAAAACACTTGAAAATAAGTTTTAAAGGTCCAAATACATGTGCCAACTTGTAGTTACCCATTACACATATGAAGTTGCATGTTTGTTCTCCACAATTGCAAGTTAATGCTCTTGTTTTTCCCACAAATGTAATGCAGCTTCCAAAACCCGAAATTCACTTGTGAGCCCATTTTTGCATCAGTTTATCCCTTCCCTTGTCAATTCGGTTTGCACACACGATCTACCAAATCAATGGATCAAGGCATGGGCCTTATTTTGATGGCAGATTTCAAGATTGGAGGATGATACAAAGAAGAGATACAACAACAATTCATGGTTGAGAGCATAGAATGCTTTCAAAATAGAGATGGCCATGACATGAAAAGAGGAAGGCAGCCTTTTCCCTCCTGAAAATCCAATACTGCCCCAAGCAAGAAGATAAGGTTGAAGTTCATTGGCCAAGGACACAAAGATCATTAAAGATGCAAGTTCTTGTTCCGGTTCAAGATGTCTTCACTAATCCAGAATACTTCATGTTCTAGCATCCTGAAGCAACATGAAGATCATCACAGACAAAGAATGAAGCAGTTAGAGTCGTGTCTTTTGACACATAGAATAGTTTTAATTATGCATTTGTAATTTTGTTTTGACAAGTTACATGCAAAAACATAACTTTGTAATTGCAAGTTAACTCATCACTTGCACTTTTGTAATTACATGTAAAGCAACTACAAGTTGAGTTCAATTAGGACTGTAGTTGGAATAACGCATGGTGGTTGAGAGAATTTCTCTAGTTAGGTAGGATCCTCCCACCTTTTTTTCAAGGCTCCTCTCCTATAAATACTTGAAGAGGTCTATTGTAATTGATATCTTTTGGCAATGCAACAAAATTCTGCCAGTTTATATGTGCACTCTCAAACTTTGAGCTTAGATGTAAATCAGATTGCTTTCAATAAAAGAGGCAAGTTGTGTTGAGACTTTGTGCCAATTCAAGTAGTTATGTGACAACATTTTCTGGAGTTGATTGTGATTTTTGTTCTATTTTTCAAGAGGGATTTAAATTCAATCTTGCAGACTTTGAGCTGCTAATTGTATTTAGAGTTATATATTTGGTTTTCAGATTTGGTCTTGCAAACTTTGAGTTGCTTATCATATTTGAAGCTAGTGTGGAAAGCTCAAGTAAGGAGATAAGTTGTAGACTTTGTGCTTCTTTTATTTTTAAGACTTGTGCATGTAAGGTGAAGTGCATCTTGTAGTTAGACTTTGAGCTGCTACATATTGTGCTTAGTTAGCAGAGAAACATCTACAAAGGTTGATAGGACAATAGAAGTGTTGAAGACTTTTTGCTTCGTTTTTGTTTTCCAGTCCTGGGGAAGTGACAGAGTTCTTTGTGCCTTCATGGAAACTTTGCTTCCCTTTATGTTCCAAAAATCCTACAAAAAAGTCTCATTTCTGTCTTTGTTGTTATTTATTTCCTATTGCTATTACTTTTCTGTGAAGAAAAAAGAGTATAATTTTTCTTGAAAGAAGAAGAAAGACTATTGTCCCATCCATATTAGATTAGTTTAGTTTGTAGATAGGGAGAGCCTTCCCTAAATTAGGAGAGTATCATACTCACACACTGTGGCTAAAACCACAATTTTTCACATCCCCCAGGTGTATTAAATTTTCAACCAACAGTTTTTGGGGACTCCGCTGGAGACACGAATGCATTCGGAAGCCTCAGGCTTTCGTTTGAAGTCTAGTGTCTTGTTATTTTCAAAATAATTTTTTTTGGGTTTGTGCTGGAAATACCAATATGCGGCCAAAAGCCTCATGCTTTTGTTTGAAGTATACCGGTATCCTATTCATTGTAATTATTGTTCTTGTAATTTCTCAAGCTTTCACCAGGGACATGTAAGATGGTTGCTCCAGGTCCTTGGGGGAATGCTTTTGGTTTGTTGAATCTTACTCCGCCTTTGCATGCTCTTCCTAATGGTTCGAGGAAGAACTTTCCCAAGTTCTTTGGAGATGGACAGCAACACCCTACCAAACACATTTTTGCTTTCTACATTGCATGTGGTGTTCATAGTGTTGAATACGAAGATGTATCTGTAAGGCAATTTGTGGAGACTCTCCAAGGTATTGTAGCTGATTGGTTTTATAACCTTTCTGCCAGTTAGGTTATATCTTGGGCCACACTTAAAGACAAGTTTGAAGAGAGGTTCAAGCCTGTTGAAGATGTGCATGCATTGTTAGCTCAGTTGGCTCAAATGAAATAAGAGTCACATGAACCCATGTGGGAATTTGTGGCTAAATTCAACAAGTTGTGTAACAAAATTCTAGTTGTGGCTCAACCTACTGCTGCAAATTTGAAGTGCTTCTCCATCAATGCTCAAGTGCCAGAAGTATGTTTCTTGTTGAGAAGGGAAGTTCCAAGAGACCTTGCAGCAGCGCAAGCCTTGGCAATTGATATTGAAGATGATCTTATCCTTGATATTAAGATAAAGATAGAGCCAAATGGGTCCAAAGAAATCTCTTCATTGGGATCATGGGCTACCAAGAGAACAAATCCCATGGTGCAGAAGTTGGCTAATGAGATGGTTGCCCTCAAAAGGCAAATAGCTCAAGGTGTATTTTCTTCCCCTTATGAAGAAGACATTCCAATGAGGCCATATCCAAATATTGCTCCTAATTATGTAGCTGAAAATCAAGACAAGCTTCCTTCAACACCAGAAGGGCTTTCTCTTGAGGCACCACCAACAAATGTAGCAGTGGAGGATTCTGAATTTGAACAAAGTGATCTTGTTGGTCTCTTCCAAGAAGAGGAGGAAGCAGACATAGTTGGCGACTCTCAAATCTAGTTTATGCAGTTCCAGAAAGTTGATGACCAAAAAGAAAAGACCATTCCAGATACCATGAACAATACCCAACAAGAGGTTGAAGGCCACTCTTCCAAGGTGTTGGTAAAGGAAGACAATCATATCATGAGATGTGAAAAGATGGACATGCATGAAGGTCCCGATCAAGTTGAAATGAATGCATTCATGTTCCAAGGTTATGAACTTGGACCTATCATGCATAAGAGATCTACCCCAGAACTTGATGAGGATCATTTCATGAGTACTATAGAAGAGTTTTGTTCAAGTCTTGTTGACGATTCTCTCAAATCAAAAGTTTGTGAACAAGATGATGAAGCAAGCTATGCAGCCATGTTTTTACTTGGCTCACATGAGGAAACTCAATCTTTTCAGCATAAGGTTATGGTTGAAAAAGTAGTTGATAAAGGTATAATCAGCAAGAAGAATTTTGTTTTTGTCCCATCAAAAGGATGTCCTATTAGACATCTTGCTTGGTTGGAAACCAATGGGAGGACAAAGGTTTCACTTGTTCCTGATTCTATAGATACACTTGAGGAAGAGGCCAAACATGCATTTTCAGCTAAGCAAGAACAGTCTGATTTCAAAAATCTACTTTGGAGCAGCAGTACATACGATTCATTTCAAGAGGAAGGTGAATTTGTTAATCTTTTCCAAGGAGTGTTGCATATAGTAAAGGTACAATTGTTCGTGCTTCAATTGGTTGTGGTTGCTCATGATCATACAACGTACTATAAGTTGTTGAAGAAAGGCAATCGTTTTGCTGAGCCAGTGAATGTTTTCATTTGAAAGGTTTTCATTGTGGCTAGTTTAGGATAGGTAGGTTTCCATTTTCAATAAGTAGAGTTGCACAAGTTAGCGTCTTGTTTTTAGTTAATTGCTTTGCGTCAGTCATATCATCCTCCTTGTCGTCTGTGTCTTTTTCTTTTGGTCTTTTGTCTTTTTGTTTGTTTTAGAGTTGATTGACTTTGTGGCCCAATGGATAAGAAGAAGGCACTTAGAGATCTGGACTCTTTTCTTTCACAATCCTGAAGAATAAATGAAAGAATTCCCCAGTCAGAACCAGTTGTTGTCCTCAAATTTGTTTTCAAAAATATGAACAATTACCTAGAAATTTTTGTCAAAAAATGAAAATTTTACTCTATGGCATGCTTACCGAGGTAGAATTTTGCTTCGCCCTTGGATTGGCTTAGTCCTCCGTCCATACTCGATCCACATTTCAAATTTCATCGCATTCTGAATTCGTTTGCTTTGTCTTTCCTTCAATTTCGGGTTTTTTCTTCCTCACTGCAAGTGGGAAATTTTCCTTAAGTTGCAAGTTTTATGTTTTCCTTTGTTTTAGTGTTGTAGGGAAATTTTAAGTCAATTACAAGTGCACTTTATGTAATTTTTGAAATTATAACTTACTTTTTATTTCCCCCTTGTTGCTTTTTGTCTTTTAAGTCATTGTAGGAACTTTTTGGACATATTGCAAGTGAATTTAAAATTATAAGTTTAAAAAGAACTTGTAATTTCTTTTAAAAGTTCCTACTTAAGTGATTTTAAGTTGTGGTAGAGATTTTCTTTGCTTATTACAAGTTTTAAAGTTAATTTTTAGTTGTAATAGGGAGTTTTATTTCTCTATGACATGTTTTATGTCCTTTAAGTCATTTTAAACTTGTAAAGGGGATGTTAATTCCCTATTACAAGTTATTTTGACATGTTTTTTGTTCTTTCTTCCCCAAAACCCGAATTTGCCCAAATGAAGGAAAAATGATGTAATTTAAAACTTGTAAAGGGGTTTTAGAAACACGGATGCATCTTTTGAAGGGCACATTTTGCTTTAAGTTGGAAAGGAAAAACCCTACCCGCACATTTGCTCCCACAAATCCGTTTTTGCTGGCATTTCTTCCCCAAAATCCGTCCAAGATGCATGCGAAATCATGGGAAATCAATGAATCTTGCCACATTTTTCCCCAAAGTCGGATAGAGTAAACACGTTTTGCATTTTGGAAGGAATTTTTGTAGGCATCAATAGAAAACGTCTTTGTTGGTTGTTACCACGTTTTGGGGCATGTGAATCTCTTTCTTGCCATGTTTGCAACACGTCCCCTATTGCAAAGTGTTTGAAGTCAAGCATCTTTCTTCCTTCAAGCCATTTTTGTGCGAGAGTTTGAAGATAAAAACGTTTTGATTTGTTGATAGCAATCATAGTACGGGAGCTTCATTGTAATGTCCCCTTCTCACTAATGACCTTCCAGTGGTCCATTAGCCTATTCTTGAGACCCGTAGGCTAGGTGGAATGAAGAATGAGGGGTCCGGCATTAATGAAACGAGGACTTACTATTTTTAGTAAGTCAGGGAATGGCCATTCTAGTGTTACTGTCCTACTGAGCTCTCCATGTTTTGCCTCTGGACGCGACGATCATGCTTTTCTGAGCATTAGTTCTTGACTTACTATTTTTAGTAAGTGGCAGTGTGGCACAATTCTATTTTTGGCAGTAGACAGTGTTTTGATTCTGCAGCAGTTTTGTGGTCATCCTGGCTCAGTTTCATCCTAGTTGTGTTAATAATCAGTACGGGAGTCATATGCGACATAATTAAATATTATTTCCTTATCCTAAGGTTTAATATTTAATTAATCTGATTATTTGCGACTGATTTATTAAAATTGGGATTAACGCCTATTTTATCCTAAGTGTTTGGCAAAACTCATGTGTACTATGGGATGGAGAAATATTTTAGAGGAATATTATGTTATATTGCATCTCCATTATTTGCCAAGTAATTAACGTGGGTCCCTTCCCTTTTGGCGTGAGGTTTGACTTATGAAAAGTGGCTCTACACATGGGTGAAATGAAATGCAAATGAAGGAGTGGCGTTTGGAGGAATTTGCATTTGATTTTGGTTGTTGAAGAGTTATAAATAAGAGCCTTGGGTTCTCATTTGAGACATCTTTGAAAATTGCATCGTTATGCTGCCGGTTTGGCTATTGAAAATCTGAGGTTCGAAGTATGGCTTCCTAGCTAAGTCTCAGTTTTGTACTTGCAAGATAGTACGTAGCTGTGTCCTTGTATTCCCAGTGCTGTGGGTGAATGAGTTGCAGATTGTGGAGTGTTCTATGTGGGATTTGAGTGTTTTCTGGTTGCTGGTCACGAGACTGCTGAAAGTATATTTTGCTCACACCCCTTAACCAGGCGACTCCATCATTCTGGGTACCAGCTCATCCTTCCTTCCTAGCCATGGCGATACATTGTGTAAGTTTTTAGCAAGTTTAATTCAGCAATGATTTTTCTAGACAAAATCGAACTTCCTAGGTCTAGCGCTAGGTTTTGTGCTTGCATTGGGATGCATGCCAAATAATTGTTGGGTTGTTTGGGTTGTGGTTTTGAATGTTTGCTGTTGTGAGTGAATTACGGTGGGTTTGGGACTGGTTTGAGCCAAATTGGATGAAAAATGGGGGAGTTATGAGCATTTGGGTGTTTCCATGGGTTGTTGTTTGTACTTTCAGCTTGCAGATTGATTGTAACTAGAAAATTATATTCTTGCTGTAGAAATCTGCATTATTCTCCTTCTTTCATCTCTAATTTTGTAAGGTTGTTCAGTAGTACTGATCAATGATTCTTGCTGACCTTATTTTGTAATTCCCACTTCATAAGTGGAAGAGGCTAGCTTAGCCGCCTTCTTACTTTGAAATTCAGTTTATGTACTCAGTCTTCCCACTGAATAAGTGGTCGAGTGATAAGTTTAATGCAATTGTCCTCCCACTGAAATATGCGGTAGAGTGATAGTTTAATATAATGTCCTCCCGCTAAAATATGCGGTAGAGTGATTGAATTTCAGTTTCTTGTCATTTTCCCTTGGCCGGTTTACCGCCAAGAGTTTGGTTTCTATCCTGCTGGATAAGCAGAAGGGGCTGGCTTGCCGCCCAGGAATTGTAATTTCAGTTTGATTATTGTTGCTAATGATCCCCGAAACACCGTATGCTCTCACCCTCCCAGACTGCGCTCTCGGTGAACAAAAGGTGAAAGGGTTCCCTTTTAGCAGTTTGGATTATTTCTCTACCCTTAATGGGTTGTGGTGATTGCTTGTATCTCTTATTGTTAAAAATTCAAAACAAAAAAATTACTGGGATATTACATTCATTTCCTATTTAAAGAGTATGACAATTTCTCCCAAGTTCATTTTCTTTGATCTAGGGCATTTGCTCTTGATCAAAAATCAGGTTTCAAAATAAACTTCCCAATTGATAAGTTATTTTCAATGCAATTTGTAAATGTGAAAGTTTTTCCCCTCATTCATTTTTACCGGTTTACTTGTATTCAAGATTTTAAAATCTGATTACAAGTGATTATGAAATGTTGGTTTTCCCCTTTGGTTGAAAAGAGCTAACATTCTTTTTTCCAAAATTGAAATATTGAGAATTATTATGAAGATTACCCACTTGCAATCGGAATTTAAAAACCCGATTGCAGTTATGTCTTTCCCATTCCATACTTGCAAACAACCCTCCATAACCCAAAATTGGTCCAAAATGCACTCCAAAAACACTTGAAAATGAGTTTTAAAGGTCCAAATACAAGTGCAAACTTACAGTTACCCATTAAACATATGAAGTTGCATGTTTGTTCTCCACAATTGCAAGTTAATGCTCTTGTTTTTCCCACACATGTAATACAGCTTCCAAAACCCGAAATTCACTTGTGAGCCCATTTTTGCATCAATTTATCCCTTCCCTTGTCAGTTCGGTTTGCACACACAATCTACCAAATCAATGGATTAAGGCATGGGATTATTTTGCAAGCAAATTTCAAGATTAGAGGATGATACAAAGAAGAGATACAACAACAATTCATGGTTGAGAGCATAGAATGCTTTCAAGACAGAGATGGTCATGACATGAAAAGAGGAAGGCAGCCCTTTCAGAACTTGCAAATTGAGTACTACCCCAAGCAAGAAGATAAGGTTGGAGTTCGTTGGCCAAGGACACAAGGATCATTAAAGATGCAAGTTCTCGTTCTGGTTCAAGATGTCTTCACTGATCCAGAATACTTCAAGTTCTAGCAACATGAAACAACATGAAGATCATCACAAACAAAGGATGAAGCATGTAATGTCCCCATTTTGCGAGCATTAGAGTTTGTAAGAATTAGCCTATCATTTGACCCTCGTAGGCTAACAATTATTGATAGAGGGCCTCGTGTGGCAGTTACTTGGTGATTAGAGACATTACTCTTCAGCTGGATTCAGGTTTTGGCCTTTGCACAGGTTTTTTGACTCAGATTGGCACACTTACTATTTATAGGAAGTTACTATTTTGGGAGAGTCAGGGTTCCTATTAATAGTAAGACACCTGAGCAGAGCTTATTGGCAGTGTCAACCTTGATTGGGCCTTTGCAGCTATTTCTAGACTCAGTTCCACATACTTACTATTTATAGTAAGTCACTATTCAGGGTTTCTATTTTTAGACAGGCATCCAATCACATGGAGAACAGGGAGAGTCGACTCCTGGCTCAGACGGCTTAGCAATCAGACAAGTACATCAAGAGATATTAAAGTTTAAGTGACTTAAGTGATTTATTTAATATTTTAATATTATTATAAAGTTCTAAAGTAACTTTATAATAATAAAGTCACTTTAATATAATAAAGTGCGTTAAGTGAATAATTTAATGTGGGAATAAATCTTTTATCCCACATTGGCCAGGAAGGTGTTTGAGCTCTCTTAAGGAAAGAATAAAAGGAAAGGCAAGAGTTCATTCTCGGCATCCAGTTGATGAATAGTATTTTGATTGATTTTTATTGTGGAGCCTAGGGCTTTCGCAATTTTCTTCTTTGATCATAGGAAACGAAAACTTCCTATTGATAGTAATTTTGAAGGTGTGAAATAACACCTGAATTATTGCAGTTGTGGGAAAGAATACTTCAGTTCTTTCATTTGTGCAAATTGGTGAATTTTTCTACAAGGGTTTGAAGTTTATTGTTGGAGAACATTTATAATTGGTTGTGAATCGTCCTTCTTTGGCACATGGAGTTATATCATTCTTGTTGGGAGAGATTATCAACAAATTATTCAAGGTTTTAAGAGCAGATTGCAAGTTTGTTCTTGCTGCTACAGTGCACATGAACAGTGCGCATGAACAGTGCGCGTGAACAATGCGCGTGAACAGTGCATGTGAACAGTGCGCATGAACAGCGTGCGCTACAGTAGTTGGAGTTCTATAGAAGGGGATTTAGAGAGGTTGAACAGCTATATATATGTGACAAGGGATTTGCATATGAGGAGAATCAAACCAATATATCAAGGCAGCCATTGAAATACCAGGTTTTCTATCTATGGTCATTGTATTAGAAAATCATTACTTCATTGCATCATTTTCTATTATGATTATATCATGAAATATTTGGAGGTTGCATATGTTTAATGGAGATATAATTTGCATATTCCACATTCAACGTTGATCAGCCATTTAGCTTTCATGCCAATTGTTTGCTTAAATGCCTAATGGCTGTAGGTGTACTTTGGGATGCATGACAAGTGTTTGTCTTAATGTCAACTAGCTGTACTAGTTAATTTCAGTCATTACATATGTGTGGAAAGGTCTAAAACAGCTAGTATATCATTTCTATAACAACTTTGCATTGTTAGAAGCTTTCCATAACTTCATGGGTTGCCTAAAAGATTCAATTCACTTCCTACCAGCAAAGGTCGAACACCACAAAACAAAGAAGAAGAAGTGATTAGCATGTTTAAGGAGTATAGCACTCTTCCTCAAAAAAATAAGAAGGAACTTCCTTTCATGAGTTACATGGATTTGCACCCGAGTCTTTGCCATAAGACAGAGTTTGCAAGGAAGAAATATCACACTATAGCTCATGAATTGTTTACACATGAAATGGATAGAGAATCTACACATAAGGATGATACAACTCTTCATCAAAATGATTTGGTATCTTCAAATTCCTATGAAGTATGAGAAATTTATATGATGAATTTGATAGACATGCTGATTTGATTCAAGAAGACACTAGCACAGCTTTGGGTAATGATTTATCTACATCATCCTTGCAAGAGGTGACTCAAGAAGTTTCTAATATAGAGGCTACTTCTGATTTTCATGACAGCGATGATGAAACTTTGCATGAGCATGGGACAGCAGTGTTTTCACATGTGCAAAATGATCCTATTAAATTGTCACATGAAAGTACTCAGAAATTGGGTACTAATGATGCATTGTATGTGGAGAATTCATGTCATGGTGAGTCTGATTTTCCAGATCAGACCTTTGAAAACAAGCTAGAAGATTCATATGTTGATACGGAATCCCAAGATCGTGCTTTGGATGGGCATGCAGTTACTTTGAGAGTGGAGGTGTGTGAAGATACTGTCATACCAACAACTTCTACCTTATCAGTTGAGCCATCCTTTGAGGTACAAAGCAGCAGTACCTTAGATGTTGAGGTGTGCATGGATGAAAGCACACATGATGCTGCTTATCATGTAGTGAGTGATGACGAATCAGCCTCATATCATAGTGCATATTGTGAACCGGAAAACTTGTATGGGGGTCATAAGCTACAGAATCCTCATCATTTGGTTGGGCAACTAAAAGTGAATGACAATATGATTGCCACAACCATTGAGCATTTTGATGTTGCTCGTCAGATGTTGGCTACCTATGGTTGGAGTACTCCTTTGACAGATGAGCATGGTGATAGTGGTTTTTCCCTTGCAGAGATACATGCACTTCGAGAAACAATTGGAATGATGAAACAAAATTACCTAAAACTACTTGCGGACAGGGATTTTCTTCTCGAGTGGGATTGCATTTGTTATGATGCATTGAAGGGAAAGGAGGAGCAGGTCGATGAGCTCGCTCATGAGCTTGAGGTGACTATGGACTCATTGCAGAGTGCCGAGTTGGCTCTTCAAGAGTCACAGTTACAGATTGAGAAGCTTACCGAGGAGTTGAGTTTGGCACAGTCTCCACCAACTGCAGATATAGTACAGTTATATACAGAGGCAGTTGATGAGGATTTTATATCCACTGGTTGTAGTGAAGATGTGGTTACATCTATCACAGATATAGGTACGAAAGTTTCAGCTGGGATGAGTACCTTGGTTGAGAGCAGTAGAGAACCACTAGTTGCATCAAGTTCTCCTGAGGTCAGTACTGTGACAGTTGATGCAGGACAGTTTACTGGTAGCTCTTGTGTCACAATGGTGGATTCTCTTGAGAGTTGTGTGGTAGTACACAACGCTACTCCGTCCTCACAGGGCATTTGTAGAGTGTCATCTAGTTGGGAGTATGGCTCCCATGTTGATTTGTTTCCATCTCCTGGAAGCCAATCTGTCACTTCATCCCATGCAGCTGATTTTGGATGCCAGCTTGTTGTTTTTCAGAATCAAAGGGATCAGCTGCTCGATTCAAGTGTTGTTAGTGACGAGCCATTGACAGAGGTTGGAGCATTTTACCGCGACTACACAGTGAGGAGTGCTCATCATTTTTCTTTTGATCCACACACAGAGGACTTGATGATGCATCCGTGTGGATTGGCTCCGAGATGCCATCCTTTGTGGGATGGGTATTCATCATCTTCAGAAGATGGGATTAGCAGTTGCGAGCGCCCGACTCAGCAGTTTATGGGGGATTACTTGCAGGGACAGCTGTCAGTTATACATCATGCTGATATGTATCCAACAGGGTTTGCTACTTCTATGTCACAAAGTTTTCTTATGGGTACATGGTTACAGGATGACTATGGTGTCAGTGGGCATGACGGTTTGGTTAGTTATCACATCCATGGGAGTTTACCGAGAGCTGTAGAGAGATATTGTGTTATAGACGCTTCCAGATATTTTTATCTCTATATGGCGAATGGATGTGGGGTTCAGTTGTTTTGGGATCCAGGAGGCGACAGGTTTGGCACAGTGTATTGGATGGGTCCCATTGGTTTGCTTCACCACTTCTGGCATGGTGAAGTTGAGATCAGAGTAGCACAGAGGAAGTCAGAGGGTATTAGGCTTGGCAGACTTCCATTCCGGGTTTGGGATCCAAGGATATTGTGCACAACTATGTTTATGTTGGTGCTACAGGATTCGGTTAAGGATGTGTGGGACATTTCACAATTCTCCTTTTGGGCCTCCCGAGGATTGGAGTTTCTTTGCAGTGGAGATTGCTTGGGGACAAGCAATTTCAGGGAGGGCGGACTGTAATGTCCCCATTTTGCGAGCATTAGAGTTTGTAAGAATTAGCCTATCATTTGACCCTCGTAGGCTAACAATTATTGATAGAGGGCCTCGTGTGGCAGTTACTTGGTGATTAGAGACATTACTCTTCAGCTGGATTCAGGTTTTGGCCTTTGCAAAGGTTTTTTGACTCAGATTGGCACACTTACTATTTATAGTAAGTTACTATTTTGGGAGAGTCAGGGTTCCTATTAATAGTAAGACATCTGAGCAGAGCTTATTGGCAGTGTCGACCTTGATTGGGCCTTTGCAGCTATTTCTAGACTCAGTTCCACATACTTACTATTTATAGTAAGTCACTATTCAGGGTTTCTATTTTTAGACAGGCATCCAATCACATGGAGAACAGGGAGAGTCGACTCCTGGCTCAGACGGCTTAGCAATCAGACAAGTACATCAAGAGATATTAAAGTTTAAGTGACTTAAGTGATTTATTTAATATTTTAATATTATTATAAAGTTCTAAAGTAACTTTATAATAATAAAGTCACTTTAATATAATAAAGTGCGTTAAGTGAATAATTTAATGTGGGAATAAATCTTTTATCCCACATTGGCCAGGAAGGTGTTTGAGCTCTCTTAAGGAAAGAATAAAAGGAAAGGCAAGAGTTCATTCTCGGCATCCAGTTGATGAATTGTATTTTGATTGATTTTTATTGTGGAGCCTAGGGCTTTCGCAATTTTCTTCTTTGATCATAGGAAACGAAAACTTCCTATTGATGGTAATTTTGAAGGTGTGAAATAACACCTGAATTATTGCAGTTGTGGGAAAGAATACTTCAATTCTTTCATTTGTGCAAATTGGTGAATTTTTCTACAAGGGTTTGAAGTTTATTGTTGGAGAACATTTATAATTGGTTGTGAATCGTCCTTCTTTGGCACATGGAGTTATATCATTCTTGTTGGGAGAGATTATCAACAAATTATTCAAGGTTTTAAGAGCAGATTGCAAGTTTGTTCTTGCTGCTACAGTGCGCATGAACAGTGCGCGTGAACAGTGCGCGTGAACAGTGCCGCGCTACAGTATTTTGCTTGATTCCGATTGCAACTTTCATCTCCATCATTAAGCATCACTATTATCAGGTTCCTCTTGCAACCATTAGTAGCTAGTATTGAAATATTAGGCATATAATTTTGCTGTTGTAAGTGATAACTTAGAATCAGATTTGGCATTGATGTAGTCTTTTTGTAAGCCAATTAGTCTTGGCAAATCCATAGCAGCATTGTACTTAGGAATGAATTCAATAAAGAAGATATATGTGCATACCATTTGTTTGACGAAATGTCCTTTTAATAGCATATATGATCAGCATAATAGTTGCATGCCAGTTGTTGGTCGAAATGTCAGTTGGCTGTAGGTATGCATTCCATATCTAGTTTTCATGTATATGCATTGAAAATACCAAAAAGAACTGCACTCGCATACTAGTTCATTGTAAGAGGTATTGTCAACATCATTGGTGAACTTCCTAAATTTCTTGGCAACTTTCAAAGTGTATCAAACAATCTGAAATACAAAAATCAGAATAGAGAAAGACAGCATACAAAGTGTTTGACAATATTCCTTGAGCCAAAATCAGTCAGTTTGGGCAAGGGATATTACAAAGCAGTGAGAGTCGTGTCTTTTGGCACATAGAATAGTTTTAATTATGCATTTGTAATTTTGTTTTGACAAGTTACATGCAAAAACATAACTTTGTAATTGCAAGTTAATTCATCACTTGCACTTTTATAATTACATGTAAAGCAACTACAAGTTGAGTTCAATTAGGACTGTAGTTGGAATAAGCCATTGTGGTTGAGAGAATTTCTCAAGTTAGTTAGGATCCTCCCACCTTTTTCTCAAGGCTCCTCTCCTATAAATACTTGAGGGGTTCTATTATAATTGATATCTTTTGGCAATGCAACAAAATTCTACCAGTTTGTATGTGTGCTCTAAGAGTTTGAGCTTAGATATAAATCAGATTGCTTTCAATAAAAGAGGCAAGTTGTGTTGAGACTTTGTGCCAATTCAAGTTGTTATGTGACGACATTTTCTGGAGTTGATAGTGATTTTTGTTCTATTGTTCGAGAGGGATTTAAATTCAATCTTGCAAACTTTGAGCTACTAATTGTATTTAGAGTTATATGTTTGGTTCTCAGATTTGGTCTTGCAGACTTTGAGCTACTTATCATATTTGAAGCTAGTGTGGAAAGCTCAAGTAAGGAGAAAAATTGTAGACTTTGTGCTATTTTTATTTTTAAGACTTGTGCATGTAAGGTAAATTGCATCATGTAGTTAGACTTTGAGTTGCTACATATTGTGCTTAGTTAGCATAGAATCATCTACAAAGGTTGATAGGAAAATAGAAGTGTTGAAGACTTTGTGCTTTCGTTTATGTTTTCCCGTCCCGGGGAAGTGACAGAGGTCTTTGTGCCTTCATGGAAATTTTGCTTCCCTTTATGTTCCAAAAATCCTACAAAAAAGTCTCATTTTTGTATTTGCTATTATTTATTTCCAATTGCTATTACTTTTCTGTGAGGAGAAAAGAGTAGAGTCTTTCTTGAAAGAAGAAGAAAGACTGTTGTCCCATCCATATTAGATTAGTTTAATTTGTAGATAGGGGGAGCCTTCCCTAAATTAGGAGAGTATCATACTCACACACTGTGAATGAAACCACAATTTTGCACGTCCCCCAGGTGTACAAAATTTTCAGCCAACAGGTTGTTTCTTTTCTGAATTTTTTTTTATGGAGGAAGAAAGTTCTCGGCAAGGGGGTTTTGCAGAGATTTTGGATGAATATTTGGAGGTTGGATCTTGGCTTTTGGTTGTCTGAGTGATGCCGGAAGCTGGAACTGGAGGTTTCATCTGCAAGTATCATTTCTAGGAATGTGTTCGGAGGTAGGGATTTAAATCCCTTATGACTGTGTTTTACCTTTGTTTATTTTGTAAAGGAAAATTAGTTAGTTGTTCATGAAAATTGTTTGAAACTTAATTATTGCTTCTGGGATTTTCAAGTTTAAATTTTGTTATAATCTGTGGCCGGGGTTTTCAATTGGATAAATTTTGGTGTTGCCTGGGGTTGTTTTGGTTTCCAGTGTTTCCAGACTGTTAGTGCTTCTAGGTTTTAAAATTTGTTAAATGTTATTGCAATAAGGTAGTTTTTCTTGTCTGTACATATTGGATTCATGATTTTTTTTTTAATTATGAAATTACTCTGGATATTGTTAAATTTCAAATTTAATTTTCTTTGTGGTTCTGTGTATTTAGAAACCACATATAATAATTATCTTGAAATCTAATTGTGATTTCGCCTTTTAAAAAAAACAAAGAAAATTATTTTTTTAATGCTGGCTTTTTTTATTTGTTTGGCTTTGTGTGTTTGTGGGGAGCTCAACCCACATCGTGGGGAGCACCCACAACTATGGGTGGCTCACCCACAGCCGTGGGGAGCTACCTACAGCTATGGGGGCTCTTCCACGATGCGGGGTGCCTTCCACAATTTGTTTAATGCAGACTTATTTTTTAATTAAAACCTTTTTTTTACTTTGTATTGTTTAATGAATATTTTTATTATGAGTTTGGATATATATATATAGGGTAATTTGGAAAATGTAGTTTATTTTGATAAAGATAGTATATTTGATAAAAACAGTTATATTTTGGATAAATATAGCTAGGTTTTGATAAAGATAGTTATAAAGGATAAATTTAGATATATTTAGATTATTAAAAACGCTATTTCATATAAGTAACTAATCACGAGGTTCAGTACTTTAATTATGAAATATAATTTTATAAATTATAGATTCAAATAATTGAATAATAATCACATGTTTTATGAAACTATAATACTAAAGGAAATTTAACATTTGAGGAGTATATTGCTGATGCATAATTCATAATTTTATATTATAGTGCTTGGATTAGTGTCAGAGTTTATTTCTCTCTCCCAACCGAGACCAGTATGGAAGTGTGTATGTATCTTCTTGGAAGGGAATTTTATTTTTGTTGTCCTTGTGCATTGAATAGTTGGATTATTAATAAGTTTATTTAGTTATTTAATAAACTTAAAGATACCTTTAAACAATAGAAATCCTATGTCTATAGGTGAGACTTTATTAGTTTCATTTATACTCATTATGGTTCTCTTGTTTGTAGTAGAGTAAAATGTAGTTAAGGACTTTCAATGTTAAGGAAAATGTTTATATCAAGTTAATCTCGTTAAATAGGTTGATATTAAATTTAGAAAGTGATCTAGAAGAATCCTTGTTGATTTATGGTCCTTTAATAGCAGGTAAAGTGTGTTTTGTAGTTAGGTGAATCGTGTACTTGAATTCCATTTGCTATGAGGTAGTTAGTTGAGTATGTAAACCTTTTAATTATAGTCATATTACCTTTAATTTAGCATTGAGTAATGCTTGTTCTTAAGAGGCAAAAAGTGGACAGGAACCAAGAGGAAGAGTGCAAATTCTATATGTTAGATGCTATCCTTTAAAAGCAATAGCTATCCCAAATATATTCTTGTATGAAGATATTATATTGAATTTAATAATTAATTTAAGTAGAATTAGGTGTGAGTGTTTTAGTGATGCATTTCCTTCGTATTAATCTAGTTCAAAATGTAAGGTGTAAATCACAACTAGCACTATAAAAATATTCTGATTGCTCCAAGGTATCACTTTGGTTGGAATCAGTGTCTTGGGATCCTTGGTGTAGTTTTGTAGGGAAACCTTTGTACAAATAATCTTTATTTCAAGGTTACCTAGGACTTCGTCTCTGTTTCACCTAAGTGGGTGGCAGCCGAAGAGAGAACTGTCTGGGGTATGAAGCCCTAGAAAGGGTTGCGTACCCGCTTTTGTTATGAGTTTTAAGTCGAACTACGAAGTCTTTGTGCTTTCACGTAGGCAAGGCCATTTGCGATGAGCCCCTAAGACTATAGGTCTAGCCCTTAGGTCTAGCTCTTCTGAGTTGTCTAGTCTTGTCACTCTTTCAATTTTATATGCTTACCCTTGTGAGTTCTATGGTAGATGTTTGACCCAATCAAAATCATTATATAGTTTATCCCATTGAACATATATCTAACATTTGATAGATCTAATGTGTGCATCTAGCGGTGTAGGCTTGTGTGCAGGAACGTGCGGCAAGTCGAGACATGTGATGTACCAGGAAGAGAAATCTCAAGTATGAGGTGACAAGTTTGTTAGTTGAGTGTTTTTTAAATTAGAATTCTCTATGTTACAGTATGTATGATCATAATCTTTTTAGTATGTTGTAATACGTTGTTGTTTAAAAAAAAAATTCATTATTACTTTTAGTGATGTTCGCTTCGGTTTAAGTGGGCATTACAAGCATTATCACACTCAAGCAAGATAAGAACCAAAATTCTAAATCTAAATATTTATATATGCGACAACAGAAATAGATAATTAAAATATAATCATTTTATTTTGGTATTATCCGTTAGAAGGACAAGGGCAATGTAATTATTGATGCAATATCGCATGATCCAAATAACATGTCATAACAACAATTTCTTCTGAACATATAGAAACTATACCAGGCGAATATGTAAAAAGTGAAGACATGCACAAATTCATCCATCAGAAAAATTCCATGGAAAAAATTCATATAAAAAAAACATTTCATGCTATCAAAATAAAATATGCATAGCTGTAACTTCTAAATTCAGAACATAAATAAGTAGAGAAGAACTTAAAGCTTGTCAACTGATCTTGTTAGGATCTTTTTGATAATATTAGAAAACCAGTTTATTGGAAAGTGAAAATAGGCATTCGTTAATGGGTCAGGACTCAGAATATCTAATACTTTCCCAGCATATAAAAAAATGAATGTGGCATCTCAAGACTGTTATGACCCGAACCAATTTTCAATGAAAAGTGGGGAAAATATTTCAAAGGAATTTGCACAAAACTACCAAATTCATTAGGAAATTTTGTTATTTGTCATGGACAAACTAACCAAATTGTACAGAGAGAATTATGATCCCAGTCAAATCTGTGTATGGATTTGATGCTGGGTTTTCATCTAGAATATTGAGGTAAAGAGAAAAGAATCATTGTAGATACCCAAAAGAATTCAAGAAGATTAAGGGAAAACACAAAAAAGAAATAAGAAAACACAAAGCAATGTTGAATTATGAGTAATATTAATGCATTTTAATGTCTTTCTAGATCGATGAAAAAAACACTATTGATTAGAACCCTTGGAATTCCTTAGCTACAGTGGATTAGAAACATTAATTGGCAAAGATATACATACATCTTCCTAGTTGTGCATCTTGGATGTCACAATAGTTGCTTGAAAAAATGTGCAAGCACACGTGCACGTGCCTCTGTGAGGCAATAACCATTGTTGTGTCCACTATTCCTAACCATATGGATCTTCATTTATTCAATTTATGTGCCACTAGAGTTTAAGTTCATGTGCCATGGAAAATCGAACTTCAATAATGTTATTTATTTCACAGAAATAAGAAAGTAGACTCAAGAATACTTTTTAATGTACCTGCATCAGAGAAGGCCTGCTTAACATCGATTTCTAGTAATGATAATGACACAGCCATTGGCATAATTAACGTAAATACCTGCATTAAACATTTCTCAAACTGCTAAATGTAGATCTTATTTGAGAATATAAGCAGAATAGCAATCCTAATTGACAATCAATTATTGGTCAACTAAATATTACCTTTTTAAGGATGGCTAGCTCTTTATACCAATTTTCTGATTGAAATTTATTGAAACATAAAACTTTTGATATATTTCAGCTAAAAAACTAGTAATTTTTTTATATGAACAATAACCCTCACTTATCAAACCAACAAGAAAGCCACTTTGGATATGAATAAATAAACCTCACTTTAAAACAAAGAACAGCAAACGGCAAAGAGAAGAAGCTTAAAAAAGACGTGTAAATGATAGACCATACAAATGACAAAAAAAACAATTATACCTAGAAAAAAGAGAGAAATTTAATGGATCATCTTGTTGTAACTAGAGTAGCACATCATTAGAACAAAAGATTTAATAGAAAAATTAACAAAGAATGCATAATACACCAAGAGAATGTGTTAATTGTTTATTCCAATTCTATAATAAAGCATAACGTATAGAATGCGGAATAAGTTATATAGAGAATGCAGAACAAAAAATGACAAAAAGGAATTACCAGCCAAAAAAGATAATGTACACTTTTCGTGAGCATCAATAGCGCCTCAGGTATGGGTAGGCTGGTTGTAGATGTGCTAAATTATATGTAAGTAATTTACCCATTGATGATAGATGTGGAGAGCAAGGACTAAGGTCGGATCAACAGCCAAAATCTAGCTATTAGTTAGTGGATTGAAGGAAGACAAGGTGTAACTAACAACCAAGAAGCATCCACAATAATTACCAAAAGGGGCTCAAGAAGTGAGATGTAATCTTAAATGATGGTAAGAGGCGGTCCCAAATTGCTCCAGACATACTTGAAAACTAAGTCCAAATCCTTCAGAGTAACAATTGCCTTGGCGCACACAACATAGACAAGGGTATTTTGAAAAAATGGCAGTGTGGACCATACTAAATGAAATGAAATTAGTTTCCCATTGCCTATTTTCTTGATGATAGATGAAAAGCATTGGCTAAGATGGAATTAACAGCCTCAGTCTGATCATTAGATTGTGAATGATGCAAGCATAACTGAAAAATAAGAAGCTTCCACAATGTCACTAAATGTAGCTTAAGAAGCATAAGTCACAATCCAAAAGGCCCAAAAGTTCTAAACATTCTTGAAAATAATTCGCAGCTTGTGGAACATCAATTGTCTCATGGTATTGCAAAAAATCACCATTTGGAAAACCAACAAAAGATGCAGTTAGGCCTATGTTGGGCATTGTGCAAACAATTAATAAAGTCAATGGAAATAGATTCTAATGGTTGAAAAGGTATCGATAATGGCTAATGCAATTCAAACTTCAATTAGAAGACTTAGATTGAAGGCAGAAAGTACCAATGATTCAAATCCCAGGAACAATTGAAAGACAGCACTCTAAACTTTGAATTTAGATGTGTTTGTAATGTCCCCACTTCGAAAAAGAATTTAATAATAAATAATAATAAAATTAAAATATCAAAAATTAAAAATTAAAATATAAAAGAATATAATTAAATTTAATTAAAATTTAATTAAGTTAATGAATAGTCAAAAGACATAAAATGAAAAGTTGTGACTCCCTCAAACATGAGATACAGCGGAACACCAAGACACACACACACACACACACACACACACACACACACACATATATATATATAAAACAGACTGCTACATTAGGCAAACTATCAGAAATTAGAAATATAAGGGACCAACCAGCATTACAACCATATTATCAGTTAATGCAGATCTGGTATGATATTCCCTAATCATGATTTTATAGCATAATAGACTATAATTGCAGATCAAATGCCTATTAAGATTATAAAATACCTTGTGGCCAATTATATTGGGCGTATCACTCTTGGTAATAAACAATATAATAAGAATTTATTTATAATTACACAATTATGAATGATATACATTATTCTTATTATATCTCGCATAAGGAACAATCAATGATTGACAATTATATATATTGAGTGAACTGCCATGATAGTAATATAAGGAGGTACAAGGAGGGAGAACAATGATGAGGTTCTCCTCTAGGTACACCACCTCATGGTAGTTGACCGATGGTCCCATGAGGCCAAGGGGGTGAAGACAGAGTCCACCACTCTTGGACTTAGAGGGGAAGGACGTTCAAGACACCCTATTTTATCTTTTCAAACATTATCATGGTTGATTATTGAATTAAGGGAATTCTAACCACAACAGAAGGATAAGGATGGATGTGATGAACGGGAATGGCGATAGGATACCTCACTAGGTAGACCACCTCATGGTAGTTGACCGATGGTTTGTAATGTCCCCTTTGGTCTGGTTTCTATGGAGTAGGGACAATTATCTATTATGGCTTGATCTCAAGATGTCTTTCCCTTGTAATTGATATTGGTATCATGAAATATAACTAATGAACATTAATAATATTATTCAAAAGAACAATCTATGGACTGAATAGAGGGGTGCAATCTCTGACATACTCCTTAGAAATATACATAAGGATATTATTTCACCCTATGAATTCTATATACAGAAATATGTGCTCCTTCTGATATAAGACGGTTCTTCTTATGCAAATGATATCTTAATTCTGGTAATAGCTCTTAGAGAACAATCCGACTGGATCAAAAAAACCAATGATAAATTCCATAGGTGTTTGAACTTGCTCTTATACCTCCCAAACCAAAGGATGGCATCTTTCAATGAGACACGTGTCTTCTAGATCAATCTTTTCACAACTACTGGTTTGTTAAACAAATCATGTATGGCTTATGTAATTCTTGATATTACAACCGCTACCATTCTTCTTAACTGCAACCACTTTAATAACAAGTCTTTGTTTATCCATTTATTACGATTAATCGATGACTCAAGCATTACCACCTATTGGTTGAAAATTTTGTACACCTAGCGAATGTGCAAAATTGTGGTTTCAGCCACAGTGTGTAACTATGATACTCTCTTAATTTAGGGAAGGCTCCCCCTATCTACAAACTAAACTAATCTAATATGGGTGGGACAGCAGTCTTTCTTCTTCTTTCAAGAAAAACTATACTCTTTTCTCTTCACAGAAAAGTAATAGCAATTGGAAATAAATAACAGCAAATATAGAAATGAGACTTTTTTGTACCATTTTTGGAACTTAAAGGGAAGCAAAGTTTCCATGAAGTCACAAAGACCTCTGTCACTTCCCTGGGACGAGAAAACAGAAAGAAAACTCAAAGTTTTCAACTATCTATTCTCCTATCAACCTTTTTAGATGATTTTCTACTAACTAAGCACAATATGTAGCAACTCAAAGTCTAACTACATGATACACTTAACCTTACATGCACAAGTCTTAAAAATAGAAGTAGCATAAAGTCTACAAGCTATCTTCCCACTTTAGCTTTCCACACTAGTTTCAGATATGATAAGCAGCTCAAAGTCTACAAGATTGAATTTAAATCCCTCTTTCTCACAATCAACTCTAGAAAATGTTGTCACATAACAACTTGAATTGGCACAAAGTCTCAACACAACTTGCCTCTTTTATTGAAAGCAATTTGATTTACATCTAAGCTCAAAGTCTTAGAGTGCACATACAAACTAGCAGAATTTTGTTGCATTGTCAAAAGATAAAAATTACTATAGACCCCCTCAAGTATTTATAGGAGAGGAGCCTTGAGAAAAAGGTGGGAGGATCCCAACTAGATAAATTCTCTCAACCACCATGACTTATTCCAACTACAGTCCTAATTGAACTCAACTTGTTGCTTTACATGTAATTACAAAAGCGCAAGTGATAAGTTAACTTGCAATTACAAAGTTTTTTTTTTTTACATGTAACTTGTCAAAACAAAATTACAAATGCATAATTAAAGCTATTCTATGTGTCCAAAGACACGACTCTAACTGCTTCATCCTTTGTCTGTGATGATCTTCATGTTGCTTCAAGATGCTAGAACTTGAAGTATTCTAGATCAATGAAGACGTCTTGACTTGGAACGGGAACTTGCATTTTTAATGATCTTTGTGTCCTTGGCCAACGAACTTCAACCTTATCTTCTTGCTTGGGGTAGTATTGGCTTTTCAGGAAGGAAAGGGCTGCCTTCCTCTTTTCATGTCATGACCATCTCTATCTTGAAAGTATTCTATACTTTCAACCATGAATTGTTGTTGTATCTCTTCTTTGTATCATCCTCCAATCTTGAAATCTGCTTGCAAAATAAGGCGCATGCCTTAATCCATTGATTTGGTAGATCGTATGTGCAAACCGGACTAACAAGGGAAGGGATAAATTGATGCAAAAATGGGCTCACAAGTGAATTTCGGGTTCTGGAAGCTGCATTACATGTGTGGGAAAAACAAGAGGATTAACTTGCAATTGTGGAGAGCAAACATGCAACTTCATATGTGTAATGGGTAAACACAAGTTTGCACTTGTATTTGGACCTTTAAAACTCATTTTCAAGTGTTTTATTAGTGCATTTTGGACCAATTTCGGGTTCTGGAAGGTTGACTACAAGTAGACTTTAAATATTCAAGTGAAAGTGACTTTACATGTAATTATATTTTACAAAAATGCAAGTGAAAGTGAGACTTGCAATTACAAAATTTTTATCATAGTGCTTCCAAAATGACCCCTTATGAGGCCCTCTATGGTACTCTCCCACTCTCCTAATGTATTTATGTTTTAGGTTCTTCTAAGGTTGCAATAGTTAAAAGCATTTTGGCCAAGTGCAAAGACATCTCTAGACTACTTAAGGCCAATCTAACACTGGCCTAACATTGCATGAAATAACAAGTGGATCGACATAGGATAAGGTGCACTTTTGATAATTGTGATTTGGTTTTTTTACATTTCCAGCCCTACAAAGAGCGTTTACTATGAGACAAGTGTGATGATACGTTGGGTCCCAAATTTTCTAGTCCCTACCAAGTGATCCAACACATAGGTGAGGTGGCATACAAGTTGGCACTTTCCCTTCTTCTAGATCCATGGAGTTTTTCATGTCTCTTGTCTCAAGAAAATGGTTGGGATTGTTACTATGCCCCTAACAAAGCTACCTAAGTTCGACGAGGCAGGCTTGATATTTTTAAAAACTGTGGTTATTTTGGACAAACACCTCAAGCACCTTTGCAATTATTCTATTGAGAAGTTATTAGTCCAATGGAAGGGCGTGCAACTTAAAGATTCCACATGGGAACCTATCAAAATTCTATCCAAGTTTCCTCATCTCAAGCTTTGAGAACCAAGATTTTAGAAGGAGGCAATGTTATATACCCCATTCTACTTTATTATACCTAGTATTAGTTGGGTGCATATGCTTTGTAAGTCACCCTTAGGAAGCATTAATAAAGTGATGCATATGTTTTGTAAGTCACCGCACTATTGTTAAAATAAAGTATTCATCCCATATACATGAGATGGCAGTAGTAGCCTTTGACAAAACTGTGTATATTGTAAAGACTTTTCAAATGGAATATTGTGTATGTCAATATGATCTATTTGGAGGTTGCCCCCTTGAAGTGGCATTGGAAAGATAATAAAATTAAAAGCATTTTTCGCAATATTTCTATGCTCAACATATTTTGTGTAGCAGTTTCATGACATATCTTGTCCAAAGTGTGATTTTCTTTGTCAAGAAAAATGAAATGCAAGGAAAAATAAAATAAAATAAAGTTAAAATAATAAGAGGTCATGGTTCGCACTAAAGCTATGCAATTATTGAGCTCTGCTATTTGGCGAAAATGCGAAATTATTACACAGCGAATTTGCCAAGGTTTTCGTCGGGGGGGTGCAGACAAGTGTTTGCCACATGCCCGAGGAGTATCTCTGTCTTCAGTCCGCCATGCAAGAAAAACCCTACAAGAGACATTGCGATTTCAAACGCAAGCCGGGATTCGGTTTACAGAGCGGGCATTTTTGGGAAAAATGATGTAATTAGGGCAGAAAAAGCCGAAGCTAAGTCGCTACCCTCCAACGGAAAATGGCAAGTCTTTCGCTCGAAAAAAGCCAAGAAGAAGATGGGCAAATGAAGAGATGTATCTTTAAACTTCGATAGGCTCAAACACACAGACACAAATCAATCTCCGGCATCTGGGGCTAATCTGGTGCCGCTCGGGAAAATTAGAGTTTTTGAGCCAAAACCTAAAATAAGGCAGAGGCGAATATGTAATATCCCGGCAAATCTGATGGAACCCCAATTCAATTTATATAGCTAGTGTGGGGTTTTTGCAAAATGGACAGGATTTGAAGAAGATACATAAAAGATTATCGATTGGTGGTTTGCCCTATATCCGGGACAGGTAAGTATTACTCTCCTGGAAAATAATTTTCTTTCAATTTTGTGTGATAATCAAAATACAAGGAATGACATTCTCTATGGTAAGGTAAAATTATATAAAGGCTATGGTTTTTTTCGCTGTGAATGGATGCCGAATTTTGACCCACACTCACAAATTTTAAATAAATGCCCAAGATGGATTAATCTGGGCACATTACCAATCGAATATTTAGATTTTAAAATCTTAGAATACATAGGGGAACATTTTGGGTCTTTTTTGGGCTGTGAAGGATTAGACAGAGAGGTTTTAAATAAGAACATCAAAATCTTAGTAGAATCTGGCATTAATTCCCCAGACTTAGAACCCACCATGTTAGTATCAAACAGGGGGGAGTGGAGCATTCATCCCACCTTCTATGATGGGGTCATAAATGAAACTGATATATGGTTGAAATCATGCCCAGTACTGGTTAAAAGTGTCGATCGAAAGGAAAACCCTCTTTCAGATCATTATGAAAAAATCACATTAAATTCATCCCCTGTACATGCTAATTGCCCTCTAGTGGCTAACGCAGATGAAAATAAACACAATAATTCCAGTAATATCAGAGATCTTGATAAAACAATAGATGAGGCAAATTCTATAAAAGAAGAAGCCTTAGTGGAGATGTCAAAAAGAATCTCCGATTCGGTGGATTCATTGAAATTACCATCTGAAACAAAGTCAGTCGAAAACATGGGACAAGAAAATGAGGTAGATCAAGAAGAAATGTCTTCTAGAATGGCTGCAGTTCTAGAGGTATTCAATAATAAAGTAGTTGAAAATCTTTCTACGGAAGAGGAAGCCGAGAAGAGGTTTCTAATTCAGGAGCTCTTGGCTTCTATGGATGAGGAAGTTAATAATGAGAATAGGGTAGGAGATATCATACCTCTCCCTCTTAGTGACTACACAGTAGCTCAGTCCCAGCTGGGAGAGGATGATGGAGAGGGAGTGATAGTTCCCCAGCAAACCTTAGGGATAAAAAACATATATGACGGGAAAAATTTTCCTGACTGCGCTAGAGAAGCTAAAAGTAGAGGCAGAAAATCATTGAGCGAATTAAGATTGCAGGATGGAAATGCAAAAGACCAAGGCAAATTAACAGCCTTCTTTGATGCTGGGAAGGGGAAGGGCCTTCCCACGGTCCAATGAAAATCTCATCATGGAATGTTAGGGGCATGAATGCCCCTAACAAACAGTGTCTAATTAGACGCAACATTATAAAATGGAAACATGACATCGTTCTCATACAAGAAACTAAATTGGCCCAGGTAGAAGCTGAGGCTTTTAAAAGGAAATTAGGTCTTCTTAGCTGTGAATTTGTGGAAGCCAGGGGAGCTTTTGGTGGTTTAGGAATCATTTGGAATCCGCGTAGCACATTATTTTGTCCAATAGCAGGAAACAGAAATTGGCTATTGGGAAAGGTAACTAGCAAACACAGCAATCTCACATTTACTCTAATAAACATTTATGGCCCGATCCCAGATGCAGGAAAGCGTAGAGTATGGTCGGAAATCTCGTTTATGATGGGGCTAGACACCTCTTCCCCTGTTATTCTAGGAGGGGACTTCAATGCTATCCTAAATTTATCAGAAAAAAAGGGTGGTATTCATAGGGAACCGCAGTCCTTAAAAGACTTTAGAGAGTGGGTTGCTCATGACAATCTGATAGATATAGAAACTAGTAATGGAGTGTATACCTGGTACAATAGAAGATCAGGCCTTACACAAATCGCGGAGAGATTAGATAGATTCCTTTTTAGGGGGAACTTGAGCGATCTAGCTGTTAACCTTTCAGCTTCGTTACTCCCATCTTCAAGATCTGACCATTATCCTGTCATCCTCAACATTGAGGGTGAGGCTACACCAAGGTGTTGCCCTTTTAAGTTTGAAAAAATGTGGATGCAAAATCCGGATTTCTATGATCTCGTCTCCAGGTGGTGGTCTGAGGTAAATTTTCAGGGATCAAAGATGTTTTGCCTTGTAAGTAAACTAAAACATCTCAAGAGCAAGTTACTGAAATGGAATAGTGAAGTTTTCGGTAACATTTTTGAAACCAAAATTTCATTAGAAAAAGAAATCGCAGACCTAAATGAAAAAGTGTTTAGACTAGGAATGGATCAGGATAGCTTCCTCAAAGAAAAGGAGCTTCTCGGGAAATATGAGGATACGTTAACAAAGGAAGAAATATTTTGGAAATAGAAGTCAAGAGAGAATTGGCTACAAAATGGGGATAGGAATACTAAGTTCTTTCACAACAGTACAAAAAACAGAAGGAACACTAATAGTATTCACAAGATCATGAGTAATAATGGTATACTACTGGAAGATCAAAAGGACATAGCTACAGAAGCAGTGAACCATTTTAAAACCTTGTTCAGTTCGGAATCTTCCCTTATAGACGCCAATTTAACTTTGCTTAGGAATATTCCTAAGATCATAACTGAAAACCAAAACAAAGCGCTTAGCAACAAATTTACAGAATCAGAAGTAAAATTAGCATTGGGGCAACTTAACCCTGATAAAGCCCCCGGCCCTGATGGTTTTCCTGCCTGCTTTTTTCAAAAATGCTGGCACATTATTGGTAAGGAGGTAGTGGAAGCATTGGAAGCAGTAAGAAACTCTGGAAGTATTTTAAGGGAGATCAACAATACTTTCATCACTTTGATTCCAAAGAAGGAGGAATCAAGAAATTTTGAAGACTTCCGACCTATTTCCTTATGTAACACAATTTACAAACTTTTTACTAAAATTTTAGCGAATAGATTGAAAGGCATCCTCCCTTGCATAATTTCAGAGGAACGGACCAGATTCGTACCAGGTAGATCTATCTTTGATGGCATTATTATTGCTCAAGAAGTCATGCACTCGTTACAACAGAATCGATCAGCTGCTATGATAATCAAATTAGACATTAAGAAGGCATATGATAAAGTCGATTGGAGATTTCTGTGTAAATGTTTAGAATCCTTTGGTTTTTCTAAACAATGGATTAATTTAATATTCGAATGCATCTCATCCCCCAGGGTATCATTACTTATAAATGGTTCCCCAGCAGGCTTCTTCCAGATATCTAGAGGGATTAGACAAGGAGATCCTTTATCCCCTTTCTTATTTATCATAATGGCAGAGGGCCTTGGGAGAATCATTACTAGTGCTCGTATGAATCAGATTATTAAAGGTATTAAAATTACTGAAGGAATGGAGGCCATCACCCACCAGCAGTTTGCTGATGACACAATGCTGATGGGAAGTGTGAATAGGACTGAAGCCATGGCTTTCAAAAGGATTCTTGACATTTATGCATTAGCTTCTGGTCAGGAAGTAAACAAGAATAAATCTGAAATCTTCTTCTTCAACACATCGCAAAACATAGAGACAGATATTTGTAATATCTTAGGGTTTGATAAAGGGAAACTTCCTTGTAAATATTTAGGGATTCCGATGGATAAGGGAAACAATATTAATTCATTATGGAAAGGAATCTTAGAAAAGATGGATCTCAGGTTGAATTCTTGGAAGAACAAATGCCTCTCTTCGGCTGGGAGGATTACATTATTAAAAGCTGTTATGGCGGCTATTCCGATATATCAAATGTCCTGCCAGCAATTACCTAAAGGAGCTAGACTAGAAATGGTAAAAAAGATGAGGAAGTTCTTTTGGAATATGAATTCAGACAAAAAGAAATTTGCTTTAATTTCTTGGGATAAAATTAGCCAACCTATCAGTATAGGGGGAGTTGGCATCAAAGATTTGGGGGTACAAAACATGGCTCTGGGGGCGAAGTTAGTCTGGAAAATGTACTCGGAACCTGATCTTAAATGGGTAAGGATCCTCAAAGCAAAATATCTCACTAACTCCAACCCTGATAGTATACTGAGGACGGAAATACTACCCAAGGGATCCAAAGTCTGGAATTTTATGCTAGAATGTAGAGAGGTGATCAGTAATTATCTAACATGGGATATTGCGGAAGGATCTGAGGCACTGTTCTGGGAAGACTCTTGGGGGGGCTATTCAGCCTTAGACAAAATAGGGATAAGCGAAGAAGGTATAGAACATTGCAAATCAATCAGGGGTAGGTTTGTTAAGGATTATATCAAGCTCATCTCCAATGACCCCGCTTTGGGTTGGGAGTGGAAACCCCTTGATGAGATGAACTTGACAAATGTAGACAAGGAGATCCTCTGGAATAATTTGACGCACAGGCATTTATCATTACATAGTGGGAAAAATAGGATAATATGGGCGGGTAGTTCATCGGGCATTTATAAAGCCAAAGAAGGATATTCACTTCTAAAACTCAGACGAGCTGTAACCAATCCTAATATTCCGATTAGCCTATGCTGGAATAACGTTGGTCTCCCCAAAGCAGGAATCTTCTCATGGGCAGCTTTCCAAAAAAGGATTCTTACCTCAGATTGGTTCTCAAAATTAGGATTCTCAGGACCATCGAGATGCCCTCTATGCGAATCAGAGGAAGAAAATGCGGATCATCTGCTTCTCAATTGTAGTCTCAGCCAGAGATGTTGGGACTGGCTTTGCTCAAGCCTTGGTTGGCAGACTCCGAGACCTAGGGACATTTCAGAATGGCTGCTTAGTTGGCAACCTCCTCACACAAAGGATATATATCACTTAGTGTGGACAATAGCCCCGGCTATCCTCATATGGGAAATATGGAAGGAGAGAAACAAGCGGATCTTTAAAGAATCAAAATTGAGGGTAGAATCCCTTCTAAATAAGATCGAGGTAACAATTGTGGAAAAAGTCAATAATAGACTAAGACATACACAGGAAAAGTCTATTAATTTAACCAAATGGGATGAGGTACTTCGATCTAAATGGATGGGTTTGATAATTCCCCCGTTTATTGGGATTGGAGGTAGACAGGCTGAGATATATAGGAAGCTAACAAAATGGGCTCCCCCCCGAAAGGGCTGGGCTAAGCTAAACTTTGATGGTGCTTCCCGTGGGAACCCTGGTGTAGCAGGTATAGGGTGTGCTATTCACCAAGATAACGGAGTACTAATAGCTAGCATTAATAAGCCCATAGGTGAGGCTTCAAACAACATGGCTGAGTTTTCAGCGTTGAGGGAGGGATTGATTATAGCTAAATCACTCAAGATTAAATATCTGGAAATTGAAGGTGATTCGACCTTAACTATAAATGCAGTCAGGACTAGGGAAGTGTCAAACTGGAAACTGAAAGCGGAATTAAAAAGAATTCTGGATTTGATCAAATACTTTGAGGAAACTTCTGTTAAACATATTTATAGGGAAGGTAATACTATAGCAGACAAGTTAGCCAATTTAGGGGCAGATGGTAATTCGTATGTCTATAGGAAGGGAATTCCCTCGGATTAATTTTAGGTGATGGCCGTGTCACTCCTCCATCTCACTCCTCTCCAAGTCCCTCATTTATAAGTTCTAGGAGGTGCGGTCACCGTTTCCTTATATCAGCATTTTGGTATATTAAGATTCAGATATATATATATATATATACATATATATATATATACTCACATATATATATATATATGTATATATTTATAGATAATCTCATATGTATTTATCTTCGGATTGATTCATGTTATATGATGTATTCATATATATATAAATATATACATATATATATTCATATATATATATATATATATGTATATATATACATTCATATATATATACATATATATATATACTCATATATATATATATGTGTGTGTGTGTGTGTGGGTGTAAATAGAAACATACACAATTACACACACACATATATACATATATATATATACAGAAACAATATATATATGTATGTATATATATATATATATACACAATTACACACACACATATATACATATATATATATACAGAAACAATATATATATGTATGTATATATATATATATATATATATATATATATATCCGTATTTGAACCTTCATATATGTTTGTATATTTCACTCCTCACCTGTCCCTAGACACCCAATTTTGTGTGTGGGTGAAAGGGATGTTTCAGGCGAGTAGAGAGGAGATTGGAAGTAGTCTGGTATTACTGCTCTGGCACATGCAGGTCTCCCCTCCAAAGCAAGTAGACTAAGTCAAGATTGTCCTGGACAGCGAGGGAATAGACTTCAATGAGGAATATATTATGTCTTCTAATGACAATTAGGGACTGACAGGTTATGTGTCTACGTGCTAAGATTACTGGTTTTTTGAAATTTGGTAATCAAGACCCTTATTCTATGTATCGGATAGTGTTGGTTATCATTTTAACATAGGATATAAGCCTTTTGTTAAATACGGGACAGATATCTTTGGTTTCTGTTTCGTTGGTTGTATGATAGAAGAGGTTTTTATAGAATATCATAGCGTTTGACATATCTGTGGATTTTGAGATGCCCTTTCTTTACCGTGTGGGGTTCATTCGGGTTCTTACAAACTACTGAGGAATGGGTGGCATGTTTTGTTTTGTTTTTTTTGTAGATGTATTGAGGAGGGAAGTAGAGGAAAGTCCAGGCTTAGTCATGGATACAGATATTTAGAAGGATCTATTTATGATAAGACTCTGGATAGTCTCTTTGCTCTTTTGTTGTTTCATTCCTTTTTCCAGGCATATATATTTTTGTGTGCATCTGTATATACTCATGATTCTGTCAGACTCAATGATAGATTATCTCGCATATTGGCATATCAATATACATATGCATATGAATATATTTATGTTTTGGAGAATCAGTTGTCTGCAGAGTTAAAAGTAATTAAGGAACTGATAGAAATTGATCCTTTCCATTAGTGTAGGCAGAATTGTAGCCTGGATAATCTCTTAAATTGAAACCCAAAAGGTTAAGATGGTTTCAAGCTAAGGGATATCCAGGCTATAATCCTCTTACATAAAATAGAAAAGATGTTATTATTCATTGAATGATTGTTGCAAATTATTATGTTTACTATGCTTCTAACAGTCTGGCAGAGTAAGTTGCAATAAGGTTTTGCAGATTCGGGATACAGGACAAAAGTTAAAGCTCGAAGTATAAGAGGATTCGCCAAAATTGTGAAGATGGATCCAAACGGGAAAAGATTTGCAAGATTTTATGTATAGAAAGAAACTAAAATGTCTAAAAAAGGCAGCCTCCATCCTCAGATGAGGAATTGTAAAAATTTACAGTTGTTTATAATATCTGATCCCATAAGGGATCTGGGCTAGACCGGAGGTTTTCTTATCTCCATTCTTTCCTACCGGTGCCCACACTGAATGGAGATGTAATATTTTTATAAAAGAAATAAATTTTGGTTCGCAAAGGATTATCTTTGGGTGCAAGATTTGGACCACAAATACATCCATGGACATACTAAATAGAATCTAAGGCACAAGATTTGGTCCTCGGGGGCATCCATAGACATATCAGGCAAAATACAGGGCCCAAAATCCAAATCCCACCTACACCACAATGAACTAGACTGCAAACCCAAACAAGCTACACAACAAACCTAGATCCAATGGTTTTATGAGAAAAACGATAAATTAGAGTTGCATGAAGAACGATGGCAGTCAACATGAAAGAAAACTAGGTGTGGAACAATGAAGCTGGAACTTCTACAGCTGGCAAGGAATTTGGTGGAAGCTAGAATTGTCTCTTCTAGTCTTCGTCTAGATTTAGTCATGCTTGTGATATTTTGAGACTTCAACAAGTTTAGGATGGAATGTCCAGAGTTTTATTTCAAAACTTTATTTTTACTATCTTTTTGAACTTAGCAAGTTATGGAGTTTGTTTGACTTACTATTTTTAGTAAGTGGAGGTAGAAGTAGTTGAGTTCTCTGGGTTTTTATGGGTTTTTTGTGAGCTCTACGATGGTATAACATGCAAACCAATCTGAGGACCTTTTTGGGACTTACTATTTTTAGTAAGTATGGCAGCTACTCAGAATGTGGTAAAAATCACTTTGGAAACACTTACTATTTTTAGCAACATGCTATTTATAGTAAGTACTATTTTTGGTAGGGGTTCTGCAGCTCAGCTCAATGGCTATTTCTAGCAATATTATTTTGGCAGGATCCTGTGTTCACTCAGATGACTATTTTTAGCAGTTCAGTTCAAAGCTCCAACTCAGTTCAGTTTTGGTGATTTCCATCATTAAAGTCCCCGGCTCAATTTGGCAATAATCAATATTTGAGGAGAAGGTATTTTTAATATACTAATACCTTAGGCATAAGGTTTTAATATTTGATTATTTTATGGATGGACGACTTAGGATAAAGGAGAAAATATTTTTATCCTAAGTCTATTTGGTGAAATATTTTACCTTTATAATGGGATGCCAAAATGCAGTTTAATTTTATAACTTATGGTTGGACGCCTTTGGAGGAAACTCTCATTAAAAAAGGTTTATACTTAGTGTTATTTTAGCATTGGCTAAAGTTGGCATCCACTTGAGGGAATAATGTATTTGTTGCCAAATAAAATATTACTATTCCATGGGCGATTTATTGTTGAGGAAAAATATTTTATAAAGTGAAATATTAATAAGGCAAGATGGATGCCTTATGGAGAAATAAGTTAATTTTATAATATATTTCACTTATCTACCTTGGATGCCACATTATGATTTTATTGTCATTTTTATAAAGTACATTTGCTCCTATGAGAAGGTCGATTTGGAGAAAGGAGAAATGAAATGTAATTTCAAAATAATGCGAAGAGAATGTGCATTTGGGTTTGGCGTTCATTTGGAGGGAATGTGAATTTGAATTTGGAAACACAAAGTCTATAAATAAGAGTGTTGGGCTCTTGTTTTTGGTATCCATGAATATTTGTAATGAAATTCTGCCAAAATGGTGCCAGAGTTGAGCTTCGAAGTTGAGAGCTTCCTAGCAACCATCAGTTTCGTACTTGAAAGACAGTGCCTAGCTGATTATTTGTGACTATCTTTCATCCAGAGAGATAGATTGTGCTAATCGAAGTGATTGGGAGATTTTCATTTTTCGGTGTGTTGGGTGTGTTTCCAGTTGCTGGTTTTTCAAGTGTGTTGAAGGTGTTTTTTCTCGTGGCTCCCTGTGTGCTTGACGTGTGGTTCTGGGTACTGGCTCCATTTCTTCCTATACCTTAGGCGATAAAGTTTACCATTTTGTGGATCTTGAAAAGCTGATTTGGATTTTATGTAGCAAGTCGAACTTCCCAGCAAGGTCGTTCCCTTTCCTTGGATGACTCGGGTTGCGTGCAGATTGTTTGTGGTGTTCGCGGTGCAGGTTTGAGGTTCTATTTGTGTTGTCAATGCTATATCTCTCATTTTCTTTTGTTTTTGTGTGATTCGGAGTTGATTTGGAGAAGTTATGAGCATTCTGGGGTGTTCGTAGCTTGCCGGTCTATGTGTTTTCTGTGCATGTTATTGATTTTCAGAATTTCATAGTTGTGTGTTAGAAGAGTTTTTTGGTGTGAGTAGTCTAAGTTGGTTGGGGAGTGATTATCTATTATTGTTGCAGCTGTTTTTTATTAAAGCAAAAACAAGTTTTGAAGGGACCCTAAACCCTTTACAAAAGGAGATCAGTTTGGACTTAACAAGACATTAAGCCAAAACAGACCACAACAACAAAACAGCCCCATAGCTAAAGATATTCAAGAATAACCACTAAACGAAGCTGAACTAAGACGAGACGAAACAAAGCCAAGAAAGGGGATCGAAATAGACTGACCTGTCCAAAATGAAAAGCTACCTTACAAATAAAAACATATGCATGGAAAATCTGTAGGCAGTCCGAGATCCAAAAGGAGATACATCGAGCAGTAAAAAAGAAAAGGCAAAATAAAGTTCCAACTACCCTAAGGGGTTTTAACAACAGGCACCCCCAACCTGGAGCAAACAACCATCATTAGGATTTCCCTTTGGATCCCTTCTTTTGGGATCTAAGGGTCATGTCAAAAGAAAGCGAAGACCTTTTAGAATGTTTGCTTTTAACCGAAATCTAGCCTTCTTAAACCTTAGCAACCTCAGCTTGCCAATCTAGCGAATCCAAGGCAGGAAACCCAACGCCCAAGGAGAGGCCAGCAAACATCGAAGAGCCAGTAGGACCAGCAGAGCCAGGGCCAAGCACATCCCTGGAAGAAGAAACAGACAATGGGACAGCTCCAGCAGACGCATCAAAAGCAGAAACACGTATAGGGGCAGCTCCAGCAAACATACCATCCAGAATCCTGACACACCCAGCAGTAAGGACAAATCCAGCAAGTAATATATCAGGGCCACCAGATGGCTCAGAAGGAGTCGAAGCAGGAACACCATTTGAAACATCAGCAGAAGGGACAACACCAACAACAACATCCACTGAAGGAGTATCAAATCCCATCCCAGGGACCAAGGGGGCAGATCTAGCAGAATCTACCACAGGTACTTTAGAGCCATTGATGGGAAGATCCTGCCCAACTGTCTGAGAAGAGCTCTTGAAAACTGTATAATGTTGAGAAGAGGCACCTTTCCACCATGAAGAGGGCTTCTTCACTTTAACTTTCTCTAAATCACATTTAGTCGTGACATGCCCAGTCTTGAAGCATCTTCTACATCTAAAGGGAATCCCTTCATAATCCAAAGGTTGAATCTAGAAACCCTTGGGGTTCGAAAGTTTGATCTCTGCTGGCAGCCCCTTAGAAGCATCAATATCTACCAAAATACGAGCATAGGTAGAATGGAGGATATCAGAGGACTCCACATCCACCATAAGAAAATCTCCCAACGCCTCACCCACTTCCTCAAGGAGCTGGTCCACCCAAAGATGAAGTGGGAAGTTGAGGAGTCTAACCCAAATCGGCATTTTACAGAAGGATTCAAATGAGGGATTAAAATCCTCATGCCAAGGTTTAATCATCAAAGGGAAACGATTCTCCCAAGTAAAAAAATGGTCACATAGAATGATCTTTCTATCAACCACTTTATCAAACTTGGCAATTAAAAAGCCTTTGTCCAAAGGGAAAATCTGAGCCGAATCTGAAATGAGGGGTTCCCAATGCTTAGAGATCCAGTCATGGAGTCTTGGGAAACTGGGCCAAAAACCCCTAAACCGACATATAACCGCAGTAGAAGAACCTGATCAATCTCTTTAACCGTCTCTTCTTCCAGATTAAAAGCAATAGACTTACAAACAGGAAAAGGCTTAGTCTCAACATGAGCAGGTCCCTTACCCCCACCAAAAGCCAGACAATCCGCATAAGATCCCCTAGAGACCCCAAAAGTTGAGCAATCCGCACGATCCTTCCCTGCACCCCCTATGGCAGATCCATCCACAACAATGGGAGTAGAAGCGGACCCATCACCGTTCAAAGCAGCTGCAGTAGAGGCAATCTTGTCCACTCGGGCAGGAGAGCCATTGGACCTGCATTTCAAATTCTCAAACATCGGGAAAAAAAGACAGGCCTGCCCTTACATTACTGTTGCAGCTGTTGGACTTGTTATCAGCACTTGATTCTTCATTCTATATGATTTGTAATGCTGGTTAGTAGTACTAACAACAAAATTTTGTTATATCTTAGTCCCACTGCATAAGTGGAAGAGGCTGGCTATGTCGCCTATCTTTGGGATAGTGATATTTCATGTATTGATAATCCATAATGTGCACTATAAAGCTAGTTAGTAGTACTAACAGCTATCTTTTGGATTATTGCTTGTAGTCCCACTGCGTAAGTGGAAGAGGTTGGCTTAGCCGCCTATTTTGAATATTTTGTAATATTGTCCTCCCGCTGCATAAGCGGTTGAGTTGATTGTAATGTTGTCCTCCCACTAAATAAGCGGTGGAGTTGGTAGTAAATTTCATTTCTAGTCCTCCCGCTGCATAAGCGGTAGAGTGATTGTTCTTCAGTTTCTTGTATTATCCTTGGCTGGTTTACCACCAAGTGATCTTCAATATTCTCCATATCCCGCTGAAAAGTGGAAGGGGTTGGCTTGCCACCTAGATATTGTAATCAGTTTTCAGTTATTGGCATCTAACGATCCCCTCAACACTATATGCTCTCACCATCCCAAATTGGGCTCTCGGTGATCAGAAAGTGGAAGGGTTACTTTCAGCAGTATTGTGATTATCTTTCCTAACCTTATCGGGTGCATTGTAGTGTTTGATGTGTTTAAAAAATCAAAAAAGATTAAGGGGGATATTACAAACAAGAATTGATGTTGACAAGATATTGAATGACTATTACCTTGTACTTGAGGATGGACCTAATAAACCAGACTAGATGACATTCCAAACCAGGACATTTTGGCAATGGAATGCCAAGATTTCAATAGATAAATAAAAATTTCGGCAATGTTATGCCCTTCTTGAAAGATTTGAAATATAAACCCTCATCTCAGTAAAGATCAGTCAGTGAAGTGGAACTTACGAGAAGAAATGGGAGAGGAGAAACAAGATGATGGAGACTTCATAAGTAACTCAAGGAAACAAAATTGGCATTAGAATGAGACACACAAAAGGTCTGATCTTCAACCCAAAGAACTCCAGAGGACAACACAGCAAACTACTAGATTGAAATGTTAAAGTGATGTGGAATCTTTAAGAATATATAACAACTGAAATGAAAAGAAAATTATAAAATATAATGCAAATCCAAACAATATTACATTCATGTAAATTCTATACTTGAGTATATTACTTAATAATACAACTTTGTGGAGAGAATCAAATATTGCAGAAACGAAAGTTGTACGTATGCATTTCTTTCCAAGTGCTCCTGACAGGAATCACTAATATTTTCATAACTCTAACCAACAATGGTTGAAACATATCCATGACAAATGCATTTGGCATTCCAATCTCCACAATACGATCAATCATGTTACATTAATAGTTTGGAATTTCAAGGTGGATATGAATTGACTGAAGAGTAACAACTAATAAAGTTTTTAACCTTGATTTGTCCGTGGGAGCACTTCTGGACTTTTTGGATTTTATTTTGCAAGATTCCCTAGATAATTTTGTTTAGATACTCTAATTCTCATTTCTAACAAAAATCCATAGTCATCAAGATTGACCATCATAGGGAAGAGAACCGCATCCTCATCCCCATACCCACATCTTCTTATAATTGTTTTTCTATAAAACAAAACCTTTATTCGTTTACTACATACCCTGATTTAAAGTGGCCTGCACATCCTCACGACTGTACCTACATGTCTCAAGCTTGATATGAGAAAATCAGAATAAAAAACAAGAAAAGAAATTTTGCATTTCCCAAGACCCATCTTCAGTAAAATGCAAGATGCAAGCCTGGAAAGGAATTGGCAAGTTTAGCATCAAAAGAAAAGGCATGCTGTCTAATGAGACCATAAAACTGTATGATTTCATCAATACTACAGAAATGCAGAATACAATAAAATGCATCAGCGGAAAAGTATGATATAAGCTAAAAGCAAAATCACTTACAGAATCATACACTTGAGCAGCAACTGGTATAAACTGGATGCCAGACAAAAACATAGATGTCCCCATTGCAATCAGGGGAGCTGAAACAAAAGATCCCCACTTTGTATTGTTTTCCATAACCTGTTCATTTGACATCATCACCTTTGTTACATACAAAACCAATCCTCTCCATGTCATATAAGATCCTAAATGTTTAAAAAAGAAAATTGATAGCCACAACAGCAACAGAAAATTACCTAATTACTACCATATTATAACTAACCACAATGTAATATCATTATAGTAGGTTCAACTGGTATTTGTGCCCTTCCATTCTTGTCCCTAGATATGAATAGCTTATACTAGATCTCAAGTTTCATTCATTTATATAGTCTGACATGCCAAATTGGATAGATCAAAGGAAAGTCAGATATATTATAGTGTCAGATATATTAATTATTATAGTGTTATCTGAAATTAACATTCAATTCTTAAAATAAATTGAGGTTCGGGGGAAAGCTCCATACATATTGGATAAAGAGTACCTGGTGCAGAGTAAATATTCTAATAAACTGTACTTTCCGTAAATATTCTAATATTATAGTGTTATCTGAAATTAACATTCAATTCTTAAAATAAATTAAGGTTCAGGGGAAAGCTCCATACATATTGGATAAAGAGTACCTGGTGCAGAGTAAATATTCTAATAAACTGTACTTTCCGTAATGCAGAGTAAATAAGGCCTAGGCATGATCTCATTTGAAGCCCCAGAAATAATTTGAGGGTTTATGGTTGAAAAGATGGTGTACCTCAAAGAAACTTTCTTTGAATATAAATCATTCATGCTGAAGAGCTCATTTGACTGGATCATTTTAGAGAAGCTTCACCACTATAATCCATGTCTGAGCTTTTCCTGATCTTCTTTCAACCTCAGTTGCTTAACTCATTAGCTTTAGGTGAACCTTTAAGGAATTTTATAACAATCTGTTACGTCTATTTTTGCATGGCCATGCCCATGTCCTTATGTTGTCCTCATTTTTGTTTCCAAAAATGAAGGACCACTACGATGGAATTTTTATGAAAAATGAAAATTATTACTCTATGGCACGCTTCCCGAGGCAAAATTTTGACTAATCCTTGGACTAGCTTAATCCTCAGTCCATTCTCGAACTACGTTTCAAATTTCGTCCAATTCTGGGTTCGTTTGCCATGCCTTTCCTTCAATTTCGGGTTTTAAAACCCAGACTGCAGGTGGAGAATTTTCTTCAAAATGCAAGTTTTAATGATATTCATTGTTGTGGTCTTTGTAGGGGAATTTTTGATCACTTACATGTGCATTTTTTATTTCAAATATGTCACTTGTAATTTATTTTAAGTTTCCCATTTAATGTTTTTATCTTTTTGTTGTTTTTTGGTCATTTTTAGTTAAAATAGGGGTTTTTTAGCTCAACTGCAAGTAAACTTGCAGTTTGTCCAAAAAACCCCTACTTTAATGGGTTTTACATGTAATAGGGATTTTAAATCCCCATTACATGTGTGCAAGTGTTTAATACTTGTTGTAGGGATTTTATTTCCCCCTTACAAGTATTTTTAAACTTGCAGTTTGTCTTTTAAAACCCGATTTTAACATAAAGTTCATTTTTGACAATTTTTAGACTTGTCATTTGTCCAAAAAAACCCGATTTTGGCTTAATGAGTGAAAAGTGAAATTTTAAACTTGTTGTTTTATATTTAAAACCCGATTTTGAGCATGAAAAGGAAAAAGGAGAAAATCGGACTTGTCATTTTATGTTTAAAACCCGATTTGCTTCCTTTTGAAGAAAATCGAACTTGTCATTCATTTTTCAAAACCCGAAATGCAAGAATGAAGCGATTTTGGACTTTTTCAAGGCGAAATTCGTGGATGAATCGTTGGATGATGGGGGCGTTTTGAGCTTGCATCCGATCTTCTTGCATTTTTTGACATCTATCATGCCATTTCAAAGACAAATCCGCTGGTTTTTACCCTAAGAAACAGCAACTGCGTTTTTTTTTAACGTGCCTCATGAATGCCACGATTTGAGCGGTTAAATCTTCAATGTTGCCCACACTCCTAAATCGTTTTGGCCTTTCTTCCTAAGGCGTGGAGGGTAAGAGCAGGTTCGCACCATTTAATGGTGCATTGAATGTGTAATGAATGCCACGTTTTTTCACAAAAACGTGACTCTCTTGGCTGCGTTTTTTGGCATTGATACCTCTTCAAACACCTTTGGTATTATTGCTTTAGCAAATACCTTGATCGTTTTGCTGCAACAAACTTGAAATGAACACTTTCATTGGCATTTTACTCTTGCAAGTTTAAGATTGCTACCATTTTTGGGGGCATTTTCACAAAAACGTGATAAGGGTTTAAAAGTTCAGTTTTGCTTCTTCATCTCAAGAAGTATTGCATTGTTGGAGAAGCATTTTGATTTTCCAATCAAGGTATGTTCTTCCTTTCTTCTCTTCTTTTTATTTTCATGTTTTCTTCATTTTTTTTTGTTATTAATTGCATTCTTCACATGTGTTGTTCTTCCCTTAAAATTGGTTTTCATGAAACAAATCTTCCCTTTGAAATGCAATTGTTAAATTGCATTATTCTTCTCAAAATTCCATCTTAGCTAGTATTCGGGATTTTTAATCTCGATTACAAGTTCGCTGGAAATTGTTGTTCTTCCCTTACGGTTGAGAAATTTAATCATTTTTGGTTAAATTTCCAAGCTTGAAAAATGTGAAATACCTCTCTCTTGCAAATTCGTGTTTTGAAAACCAGATTACATGTTGAAAAGATCTTCCCATTTTCATGAAAATGACTATCCCGGATATTCCCATTTCTATCCATTCACGTTCCCCATATCCGCACTTTCCATTTCCATCATTTCCCGCAAGTCAAAATCCCATTTTTCATCCGTTTCTCCATTTTCGAATTTACAAGTATACTTGTATTCGGGTTTTAAAATCCCGATTGCATGTATGTACTTTCCAACTTGTATACTTGCGAAAATTCCCCCAAGATCCGAAATTGGTCAAAGTCAAGATTTTCCCATTTCTACATGTCTTCTCTCTTCTTCTCACAAAACCGTGAAATTCAGAGATCGAAGTTTTACCCATTTGAAAAAAGAAAGAATGATATTTGCAGCTGATTATGATGTGGCCTTAACCCTTTTAAGTCTTCATCACAGCATTCCAGGTTCGCAATTAATGTCAGATTTGCGGCATTGCCAACTCCAAAGAAAATGAAATACAAATATGATAAATAACAGAATGAGGTTACACCTTCCCAGGTCTCCTCGCCATTGGATCGCATCAGGGACACAGAAATAGGGCATGTTGATATGGCAGAATTCATTCACAGGGTAGAAGATCCACAGGATAACAACTTGCAGCGGCTGTTGGACAGCCATATCCATCATGCGTCTTCTTTCCCAGTGGCTGCCCTAGAACCTGAATTTGTTCTTGCATGCGCCCATCATTTTGACAAAGAGTCAAGAGTCATAAAAAATGATGATGGTGAAGCCATAATTCGTCTTGATGCGGATACAATCGAGAAGGTCTTCAAAATACCTCCTGCACCTGTTTACATGGAAATCACCAAAGAAAGTGCAGCAGAGTATTATGTGAAAAGAGAAAAAGATTGCAAGCGCCACATCAATAGGTGGATTCATGAGCCACGTCCTTCCTTCTCAAGATGGGCAAAGTTGTACCGTTGTGATTTCAAGTGGGAGATAGGAGACACCATCACTCTTCTCAGCAGAATGTTAGGCCTTGAGCACTCTAATGTCTTTGAGCCATGGATGTATCAATTCATCATGTTCATACGGCAGTCGCATCACATTTCATGGGGTGAAATCATCAGCGATGCTTTGTGCGAACAACTTGCAGCGGTTCCTACCACTATGACCTTCTTTATGAATTCTTATTTGGTATATTTAGCAGCATCACTTAGACACTTTCCAGGTCTTTCTACCAAGGGTGATCGCTCTCTCATACCAGTTTGGGAATATTATGACCAGCTGCCTTTGAAACCTAGCAGACTACATTTTAGAAGAGTCCAAGACGCATTCTTTGGATATTTTATGTGTCAGTTTGACATGGATCTCAGAAATAAGCGAGTATCAGATGAGGCATGGGTCAAGGTATCTGAGTATGGGTGCTTATTCCTGCAATTTCCCACCTTCACCTACATGAGGATTGGGTGCTATGATGGACAACCATACATGCTACCAAGATACCCGACCGATAGGATAATTCTTATGGAGTTGGGTAGACATATTATGGCTGTTCATACTCTTCAGTCTGCTAGACACAAGGTTGGAATGGGGATCTCCAGCACAAATCCGTTGAAAATTGGTCGATACTCCCTTGTCACATCTGTGAAGGCTAAGGCCATGGAGGTTGAATTGCAGGAAATCAAGCTTAAGAGGTTCAAACCTAGAGCTGATTTTGATTATAGAGGTATGAAGGAAAAGATCAAAAAATCCTTTGTACATGTTCATCGCATTGAAGACATCTGGGCAGATCTCCGCACAGAAGCTGAAGTCCTGAAGATGGATTACTGCAGGCTCACTGTTGAGCAAATTGTTGACTTGAACTTGGCAGATATCCCACAAGGGATGATTGATGATGGGCGTATACTTGATCCTGAATACACTTCACGGAGGGTTGAGGGAGCTCCACTTCCTTTGATCCAATGGTCACATAAAGAGTGCGTCTCCATTCTTGACAGATTTCAGCCTATCTTGGCCAACACTAACGCATGGTTAAAAAGCAATGCTGTTAGACTTATCAAAATCAAGGTTGGTAAAGAAGATGATTCTACAGGGCCTCTTGGACGAAAGTCTGAGATTCAGATTGATAATAAGGAGGGTGCTTCATCTTCAAGCACAAGGATCAAGTTACGAGTTAGTCGTGCAGTAGTGCTTCCTCCTGAGGAGACAACTACTCGTGGGAAGGAGAAAGCACGGTTCCATGTTCGGGTGATCGATCTGGATAATCCAGAAGAGGGGCAGCAATCTGATGATGCGCCTAAGTCTCCAGTTTCAGACACGCCTCATGAGGTCATTCCTCCAGTTTCTATTGAGACGCCTCTTTCTCCTCTTGATTTGCTCATTGATGAGTCTCCTCAGAACGCAGTTCCCATTTCAGCATACGGGCCTTCTCCTGAGCAACAACGAGAATGTGTGTTGGAAGTTCCTGAAGATAATCCCACTTGCATTCAGTTATCAGAAATTGATACTTCCACTTCTGGTTTTGAAGAATTCATGAGGCAATCTTCATGTCCGTTGGTAACTGAGCAAAACATAGTCGCTATTCAAACAGATATTCCTCCCAGGGTGACCACAGTGATTCAAACAGAAACTGCTTCTCCTTTGCCTACAGCTGTTACAGGAAGTGAGTTGATGACTTTGCCTCCATGGCTTAGTTCTTTCACCCCGAAAAGAAAGAAGCAAGAGATCTCACCTGATGCCTTCGACTACCAGCAACTCAAACAGTCCAGATCCAAAGTTGCTAAGAAGGCGAAGACTATTTCCAGGGTAACTGTTGATAGCAACAAGATGAAAGTAGCTGAAATTGTGGAACCTATTGCAGATAAACCACTTGATGAAATGTCAGCTGCTGATTATAAGGTTACAAGGGTAGAATTGGGCAAGCAAACACATGAAGTCATTAAACATGATGCTCAGTTTTCTGTTGCTTCACTAGTGCAAAGGTGTGACGATCTTCTTGCAAAGAAAGACAAGCTAGAAGAAGAAAACCGACAGCTCATGGAAGCCATCAATAAAATCACAAAACCTGCTGCTGAAGGGAGTAACTCCATAGGTTCTTCCGGTTCCCAAGAATCGATTCGTGGAGTAGAAAGGGCTGCTCAAAAAGTACAAGCACTGGATTCCTGGATTGATCACCTTCATGATCAATGCGTGCAAGTGATAAAAGACATTTTTCAAATAATGTCTAAGCTGGAAACCATTGAGGAGAAATTGGATCAGACTTCTAACACTTTCAAAAAGAATCTGGAAAGTGTTGAGAAAAGTCTGGCAATCTGGCGTACCGTGCCCCAACAACAGCTGAGTATTTTGCAGGAGCACACCATCATCTCTTCCAGGGTCATGTACTTGGAATTTGAGGAACTCATGGAAAACAAAACCCTTGTTCTTAAGTCCCTCATCGAAGAGATCAGTGATGCAAGGAGATTCCGGAATGAAGTTTATCAAGGTATTGTCTCACATTGTGAAAGGGCCTCTTGCAATATAGTAAGTCAGGATGGAGAGCTAATTCCAGAAGAAGAAGTTCTTGCGGACTTACAGATGAGGATTCATGGTGAATGGAGGAGTGAACAATTCTCGGCAGTTTCAATTCAAGCATTGATGAAACATCAAGCCTTTTTGCATGAAATCCAGTCCATCCTGGATAGAGACAATTCCACGCTCCTCCGCTGTCACGACACTATTGTGAAGACTATGGTAGTTGCTAAGAACACTCATGAACCGAATCCCGAGGAACTACAAGCGAGCATCCGGAAATTTCAAGGATTCATGTCTTCACAAAAGGCAACCTAAGTGTTTTTCAACACTTAGTTGAATTTTCTCTCTTTCGTAATCTTTAGTTGTAATTTCGTTTTGACAAGTTACATGTAAAAGTAATTTTTGTAAAATACAAGTTACACATTACTTGTACTTTTGTAATTACATGTAAGGCAACTACAAGTTATGTCCGATTAGGACTGTAGTTGGAATAAGTCTTAGTTAGTTAGAGTAACTCTTAGTTAATTAATGAAGTCTCAGTTATTTATTGAAGGAGTCTTGGTGGTTAAGAGAATCTCTCAAGTTAGTTAGGATCCTCCCACCTTTTTCTCAAGGCTCCTCTTCTATAAATACTTGAGAGGTCCATTGTAAATATATCTTTTGGAAAGCAAGCAAAAACTTTGCCAAATTTACAGCAAGAAGTCTTTGAGCTTATGTATGTGGATTGAAAGTTTTTGAAGAAATAATAAAGAAGGACTACTCAAGTTTTGAGTCTTTGAGCTACATGTTTGAGTTTGAATCTTTTATTTCTTCTATGCCAAGTGTTTCTAAAGGAGCTTAGTCCAATCTGATTTGAAGTCTTTGAGCTGCAAGTAGAGAAGATTAATTAAAATAGGAAAAATCTCTAGAAGGAGCAGCAAGTCTTTGAGCTTGCGTCTATTCTTGAGGAAAATTACTGTTTGATAAGAAATAGCAGCAAGTCTTTGAGCTTGCATTAGTTCTTGTCTTTGTGTTAAAAGAATAGATTATTCCAGTCTTTGAGCTGTTATCTTTTATTCGTTGTAAAATTTAGTATAGCAAAGGGTAGATAGGACTTCCAATAGTCAAGTCTTTGAGCTTGATATTGCTGTCCCGTCCCGAAGGAAGTGACGGGAGTCTTTGAGCTTTCAGGAAACTTCACTTCCTTTCTCTCATTTTACTTGAAAGTGGTTACTGCTGTTATTCAATCGCTATCCTTTTCTGTGAAGAGAAAAAGGATATTGTCTTTCTTGAAAAAAGAAGAAAGATTGCTGTCCCATCCAATTTTATTTTCCAAGTTGTAGTTAGATAGGGGGAGCCTTCCCTTAATTAGGAGAGTTTTTACTCGTGTGCTGTAGTTGAAACCACAATTTTGTATATTTCCCCAAGTGTACAAAATTTTCAACCAACACCTTATTATCATTTTTGTTACAACCATAAACTCTGGTGATGAATGAATAATTGAGACAGAAACTCATCATTATTGATGATGGTTTGATAACACCTATGATTTTTCACCCATTTTTTATCAGACTTATTGGGTTTTAGTTTTTCCTGTGTTTTGCTTTCAAGTTAAATGGCAATTCAACATTAGAAAGGGACTGAATTCAGCTTATTTCCATCATAAAGTATAACTCATTCTCCATCAGTCCAATTGTGAGGACATAAACAATCATTCCTCCATCCATATGCTTACCTGATTCATTTCTAAGTTTGTTCATGTCTTCCTTCCATTCCATTCTATCATGTATTTTACTTTGCATGGAAATTATATAAATGTTTTCCTCTTATCTGATTCATCTAAGGATTCATTTGTAGTGCATTCCTATTATGATAAAAGATGGTGATTGCTGATTGAAGCAATCTGATCTAATTTTATGATTTTGATTTTTCTTTGACCAGCGGTTTGAAGTTTGGATTTTATATGTGTTTTTTGAAGTTTTATGCTTTTTTTAATTTTTGAGATATGTGCTTTGAGAAATTGACAATGTAAATGAATAACAATGAAAATACATAAACAATTGACTGGAAACTAATTTTCAGATTGTCTGATTTATTGACAGCAACTATCAAATGACAAGAAATAATGAAATTCAACTCTAACTTGCTAAAGTGGCCTACCAAGAGTCCAACGCCTTGCCTGGAGGGCTTCCTTATTGACTTAATTGAATGCAGATGCTGCTACAGGAACTTCCAAGGTGTTCTAACTGCTCCTTGAAGTTTTATTCTCCTAAATAATAATTACCAAAAACAATTCTTGCACTAATGGACAAGACCGCTGCTGTTTCCCTCAGACCCCCAGGAGACTTCACTGAAATTAGTCAATTTTCCCCACTGATTTGCCTATATCTTGTTGAGACATGGACCAACTAGGACTCGAACCTAGGACCTTCCAAATGATGTTAGAGTGCTCTGCCACTGAGCTACTGGCCCCTCTTGGACCTGTCCATCGTCGGTCCGGGTGTGGCTTATTTTCAACACCAACACCCCCCCTTAAGCCACACCTCTCGTGTGCTTGGGGATCCTAGCCTGGACCTAGCTCTGATACCATGTTGAGACATGGACCAGCTAGGACTCGAACCTAGGACCTTCCATATGCTATTGGAGTGCTCTACCACTGAGCTACTGGCCCCTCTTGGACCAGTCCATCGTCAATCCGGGTGTGGCTTATTTCCAACACCAACATATCTTTCTCCAAGGTTGTCATAAGCCTGAAAGAATGATTGAATTCTTTATTCCTAATGCTGACAATGAATTTTGTACAAAATAATCAACTGCAAACCCTTTAATTTATTTTCTTTGAATTCCTAGGCAACCTAGGAGTGTACGGCCAAGCTGGGAGAAGCATGGCTGGCCATAAACTACAATAACTTCTCCGAAATATGCCTTCTAACTGCTCAGATCTGACATTTGAACCCTTATGATGTTGTTGCTATCCTTCAAATTCCTGATTCCAACCCTTGAAGTCCAAAATTAACCTTCTATGCTAAAATCGATTGATGAATGATGAAGGGGTTTCGTCCTGTCATCAAGAGATTGAAGGATTTCATCTCCAATCTTGCTCCAGCCCTCTACAAAAATCGTTGCAGACCTGCAATGTATATTTTCTTCAAATTTTCCAAAACCAAGAATGATAAAATGATTGCCCATACATACCTTTATGCCTTCCAAACCCACACCCAATTTAGGGATTCAATTATACCATGATTCCAAGAGAATATTCTCTTTTGCTTGGGCGTACCTCATGAGGTTATAATAATCATTAAAGTGGGGCCATTTTATTTAAAGTTGCAAATGCCTAGTTAGGCGTGCAAGGTAACTTTTTAAATAAAGTTACTTATTAAGTCATAAAGTAACTTAATAAGTTACTTTTATTAACTTTTGAATAATGAAGTTATAACTTCATAAAGTTACTTTTATTAAAAAAATTCTATTAATAGAAAAAAGTAACTTATAACCTCTTATAAGCTTTTATAAGCTTTTATTATAAACTTTATTGAATAATTTCCCACCAAGCTCCAAAATTGGCTAAGTATAGCTCCTGCTGGTGGACCGAACATCTCCTAACCCCATCATTTGCCTGCGGAGACGGCTAACAGGCAAATCTAAGATTTTTGAGTGATCACTGGAAAAATGGGGGACATTACATATGACCGATATCAATTAGTGGTGCATTCCTATTATGACCGGCATCAATTAGTTGCATGTGTTTGGGATGCATTTTCAGTTGTTTAATGGTTAGGTTGCTTGCTTTCACAGTGAGTTCGTGTTTCTACATCTGAAGATGATTACATAGTATTTTCAGTATGCATGAGTTCTGAATTTGACAATGTGATAGCAGTACAAAGTTGTATCAACCACTATATCAACTTATTGCTTCAACTTTCAAAGTATACTTCAAATATCCCGCCCCTCTGTGAATATTTAATTTTCTGATTTTTATCTATTTTTGTTTTTTCTAATTTCTGGATTTTTGTGTTTCTTGAGATATAAATATTGCACATAAATGCTTGAAAATAAATTGAAATAATTTTAAATACTAAATGAGGATTTATTACACGAAATCCACAATTCTTTTTCCAATAATTAAAATTAACAAGCATACCAAGTGAAATGCCTTGCCTGGCAGAGAATAATTAGCAAATAACAATTGTCAATTTGATAATTAATCCTTATCAGCAGCAATACAGTCAAACCCCAATTCTAAAAAATATGGAAATGGCACAATTTCAAATGCTCTATGACAAACCCCAGCCAATATTACTCTAAATGCCTCCTTAAGGATGATAGGAAGTGATTAATGGCCTCCAACCTGCAATAAATTTAAAATCTGCCTTTGAACAACTCTGTGAACCCCTAAATACCTCTGAAAATCTGAAACAATTATGCCCTGGATGCCTTGGTATAATCTCTGAATGAGATTATCAACTGAGTGCTCTTGGGTGATCTCTCACACCTCCAATCACTATCCTTACTGAGGCATTTTGTACTCAACAAGCTTAAATCTTCAGCAACAAACCCTTGCTCTCTAAAAAGTTTCATCAATTTGCAAACAATAATGAATTAATGAGCTCTCAAGAGCCCTTTTATAACCTTCTCAAAATCCCATGACTGGGAGGAAATGAAATGCACTTTTATAATTTCATTTCATCTCAATTAATAATATAATGTAGTTGGCACCCCCATAAAGGCTTAATAAATGACTTTACAATCATTAAAATAACTTATGCAGTTAATAATCCGTATATCCCCTTAATATAAAGTCATTAATTTAATTAATATTATTAAAGTTGAAACTTTAATAAATTAATATTAATCATTAACTCCAATAAATGCCAATATCGAAACACTTAATTAATTCTGCCAACTACCCAGTAATAGTCGTGGTACCCTCCAACCCTCCAGATAACTTACAATAAATAGTATGGGACCAAAACCTCCAAGTGACATACTAAAAATAGTGTCTATCAAATAGCTCTGAATGATCCCTAGAAGGCAGTCAATGAACAAACTGATGAACTGAGTTGGAGAACACTAGAAAATACATCAAAGCATAGATGGAACACTTGCAGAGTACTCGGCGAGTTTCAAAAACTCGCGGAGCTCGAGTTTGTGAGCTCTGCGAGTTTTTACCACTTTAACTCGCAGCAAAAACTCGGCGAGTTTCTTTTAAAAACTCGGCTAGACTAAAAAAAGAGGCCCAAACATGTCAAAAAATTATCAATTTTTGTTTTTTCAGGTCAATTTCATTCTCTTCATCAGAATATATACATGAAATATAACATTTAAGCATAAGAATTTCTTATAATTTACGTTATATTTCATGTATATATTGGCAGGATGTTTGAGAGTGGTTTCAGATCTCTAGGAGTTATAATGAAAATTCTAGGTTTTAGAAGATCCTTTAATTTTTCAGACAGTCAAATTTCAGTAATCATTATGCTCCTATCAACATTCTCTCACTCTCTCTATCTCACTCACTTTATTTGCCTCGAATTTTAGACCTATCTATCTCCCTATCACTCTTCCTCTATCCCTCTCTCTACCACACTCCATCTCACTCTCTCCTCTCTCCCCCAAGATCTAGACCTATCTCTCTACCCCTCTTTTTCTCACCCTCAGACCCCGGCAAGGGGCGCTACTCTCAACCTAATTTTAATTTGCAGATGCTTGGTGGCAAAGTTGGGGTAGAAATACCCTAAATCTCAAAAAAATTGCCCTCAGAATCTTATTTCAACCTTGTAGTTCATCTCAAAAACACCTCAATGACCTTGTCTTTGTGCAATATAATCTTCGATTGTGCATAAGGAAGGTAGAGGAAGTAGCAGGTGGTCCACTTGATTTGGATGATATAGATCCTTACAGTGATTGGACATCACAGGAGCAGCCTCCATTGTTTTCTGAGGATGACAACATTGATTCGGAGAGGCAAGAAATGGAGGAGGAGGGGAGTGGATTTGGTTTCATGCTGGATGACATTAAGGAGGAAAAGGATGAGGATGAGGAGTCATTGCCAGTGCCGCAAGCATCGAAATTAAAATTTGACTATACTAGAAAGATACTGAGGATGAATAATGAAAATCAGGGTTGACCGGGTGACTTTCTATACATAGACACTCTCTCCAAGAATCTTGGAGAACACACCAAAAGCCAAAAATTCAGTTAGCAAAGTATCATAAGAGTCCTCAAGACCAACTGAGCTCACTATCAACAACAAACATCCTTTCTGACAAGGTTGGCACTCACTAAGAAAGCTAGAGCTAACTACAATGCTAAAGTGACCAAAAATGGGGACATATTAGTCCTGTTGGCATTGAGTTGTCATTGATGTCAACCGGTATTGCAGGCTACCGGTAGTGTGTGTCAACCCGGTATGAAGAAGATTGAACCGGCATAAAGAAGAGAAGTATGATTATGTGTTGACAGATGAGACCACCAGTATGAGGTGAGACGCAGAAGTGAGTTGGCATGCCTGAGTATTAACCGGTAAGGCATAAACTAGTATGATGGTTGGATGTTTGTTTGTGATAAAGAAGCGGAATGTTAGATGAATCACAACAACACTCGGTGAGCTTAACTGAACGAATGGCATGAAGACATACCGGAAGGCAAGATGAACTATCAATATGGTGTGATGCCGATAAAAGTAGTTGTCCTGTGTATTAGGCATACCAGTAAAGGTTTGGACTGGTAGAAGGGTTGCCGGCAAGGATGTTCAGGATTGACCCGACTCTTGATTGGTGAGATGAATGTATGTCGATGTATGCCATGGGGAGCTGAGGTGGCAAACATGCAGAGGTTGATAAAATGTTCATCGACATGGTTGATCGTGCAATTGGTGGTCATTAAATGATAAATCCACAAATCACAGGATAGTATCTGACTGTTGCAACTCGAGGAAGAATGGACGACAAAGAATGATCAGGTAGTTGTTGGCATGGTGATCGGGGCACGAAATCCGATTGCAGATTGACCTTCAGTTAGAAACAGCTAGATGAAATGAGGTCGACAAAGATCAAGGCCGTAAAGCGGGGTAAAGTTTGCTATTTTTAGAAAACATGCATTGGATGAATAAAAACGTGTACAGATGCATCTCCCCAAAGCAAGTGAACGATCCAAGACAAATCGAATCAGATTTGTTACAGATTTGGTCGAAGGAAAGAAACCCTAACCGCCTGAAGTTTGAATTTGTTTTTGGCGAGAAAACTTGTTTTTTAATATACAAGTCTAAATCGATGAGACTGTTGTTGCGGAATGATTGGTGATTATGCTTGTGAATGAAAGAGAGATAGAAAAGATTGTTTAAGTGAAAAACAAGAAATCTTAAGTGACTGTGAGTAGAAGGAGAAACCGGTAAGGTGTGTGAACCGGCAGAGAACAAATCGGCAGAGACAGAACCTGGCAAAGTGTGAGCAGGTGTGAAGTGAATCCAGCAGATAGAGGAAGAGAAGTTTCAACCAAGTAAGGACCAACATAAAGGCAGTGTTGCAATGTGTTTGAAAGTTTCACAGACCGGTAAGATTGAAACCGGTAGAGCATAGTATAGAAGAGTTGCAAAACTTCATTTGCAACAGGGAATTTATTTTTGTATTTAAATCTTCATATTGTCTTCACTAAGTAGGTGCTTAGTGCAGGGGTTGTAGCCCCTTTAGGTTGTAGCCTATAAATTGTTCAGGGGTTGGTGCTCCTTTGAGTTGGTGCTCATAAATCAGTTATTGGTGCTGCTTGGGTTGGTGCCCTAAAATTGTAATCAGATCAGTTATATTGTGAGGCTGGATTGGAGCAGAAGATATCCAATTGCTATTCTCACCGAGGTTTTTCCCACATTGGGTTTTCCTCGTATATCTGTTGTTATGTGATGCATTCTTGTGTATGAGTTATTTTGATGTTATAGCAAATCCTTTCACACACTTAGTTTGCATAGTTTGGCTTACCGATCAGCACTCTGTTTGTTTCATAGAGTACCGGTATATCCCTATTTGAAGAAAAAAGTGTTAAATCACTGATTCACCCCCCTCTCAGTGATCCATTGTGTCCAACAAGTCCTCCCTCTCCAAAGATTGCTTGTCCTCAAGCAATTCTAACTTGACCTCAAAAATCACCGTTACTAATTTGGAATGAAACCAAATGTGATCCTAGGACGCCAAGTCAATCTAGAAGATCTGAAGCTCCATCTGCTCGAAGCATTGTCCTGTTGGGCACCCACAATAGTGACCTCCTAAAATTCTCCTATAAGAAGAGCAATCAAATATTGAAAAATATTAGTCAACTCCATGGAAAACTTCTCTCCATATTCACCAATTCATGGCATCATGGAAGTAAGCTCAAGAAAGTTAATGTTAAGTCTCTCATTTTCAACACCTTGCACACCAACATAATGGCTATCACTGAAACGTAATATGTTCTCCCAAAGATAAGTACAAGCTGATGATAAGAAATAACAGTAGTTAGGTGCTTGAGCACCCATCCAACACTGAACCTGGTTATCCAAACTTGTCATTCTCTCCATCTGAGACCATAGACCAACCCTATCAAGGGGCTGAATAGACTGAATTTGCTTAGATCTGCAGCAGGTCAAGTCCCAATTTGGAAATACATCACCTAGAAAAATAACAATCATGCAACACTGAAAACTCTTGTCCAAAATGAAATTTTTTGATCATTCCTTTGATTGAAAATACCCTTCTAAGAGTCACCAACACAAAAGAATTCCAAATTTTTCTTAACACCTCCCTCTAGTCCACTTGCAGGAGCTCAAATGAACTCATGAGATGACTGAAAAAAGAGGTAACAGCAGCATTACCATTGCTTTTTGGGTTCATAACCTCCCATGGTATGCTTCTACCATCATCATTAGTTGCCAATAGCCCATGAAGATGAACTTTTGCATAAACACTTATCCATTAAGAAAACTCCACCATGCTGATGTTGTGCTACTCTGATCTTCATGTGGATTCCATCTCTAGTGCATTTTATGATGCTTGAAATTTCAACACTAATGGTTTCCACCCCATCAAACTCTAAAACACAATAGTACTCCCCCCCTTGTGGTAAACCCACAAGATCAACCATCAAACCATGATGATGCAATCCATTATGGTTTACTATAAGATACAAGCCATCAATGACACTGGGTGGTAAAATAGGTAAATCAACCGGTTCCACCTCATAATTACACACCTCACCAAAATCCCATATCTCACTTGCGTTATCAGAATCAAGAGGCACCTCATCATCCAACTCAAAGAGTGGATTGTCAAAAGACAATTCAGCATCCATCTCAAATAGTGGGTTATCAACAAACTGAAAGTTATTCCCATTCTCTAATTTAAACCAACCCTCCTACTGTCCCATATTTAAACATGCAAATTTAGACACTGCTCTACATCAAAATCTTCTTGAATTTTGTCAAGCTCTTCAATCACCTATTTGATTTCTTTAGCCCTCTCTTTGTTCTCTTGCTCCTTGAATTGACTGGCCACATTAAGCTAATCTTGCTTCTAGAAGTGTCTTTTGGACACTCTCTAATGCAAGCTTCATGGAATTAAGCTCAATGGTGAGCTCACTAACCTCCTTTCTTCCCAGTACATCAAAAGCCTCTTCAGCAAATTCGTAGACATGAACCCTGTCTGAAAGCAAGTGCAAATAGCCTGACTTCATTGTTTCCAAAGCCCTTTTTACTATTTGCAACTCTACAAGAATGGCTCCTCCTTCAACACACTTCTGCCTCTCTTTAACTTTGGCCTTCCAACAAAGATCTTCAATGAACTTGTGTGTTATCAAAGTGTGTTAAGGCTGCAACAATCATATCTTCAGTGTCCTTCAACTGATTTCTCAAATTATGTGACTCACTTGGCCTATGATCAAAATCAGCTTCATAATTTTATGATTTGTCTTCAAGATCATGCCTCTCAAAATCGGTTACTCCTATGACATCCTCTTTGGATAATGTTTTCTCTGAGGTGAAAACAGCAAGTTGTTCAAAAGGAAACTCATCCCAAGCAGGCCCTTCACAATTTGGTGCCAAAACACCTGGATCACATGGACTTAAGAGCTGGTAGCTTTGATCAAAAAAATATATTCATTGTGTTCCTCACGAGTGCTTATTTCCCTGCACAAATCACTCTCCAAATCAAAAAGGCTGAAACTATCATGAACACTCTTCTCCATAGCTTCTGTTGGGAAGTTAAATCGGTACGCATTTGAACTACCATCACTGAAATGGGATAAGACTTCACCATTAGAAGCTGCTTTGGAAGCTTCAACACACTCACCTTCATCATACTCTTTCCAACCTCTTTATCATTTACATTCATTCCACTAGTGTCATCAAGGAAGCTAATAGTCTCAGAAACTTCATTGGATAGATCTGAATTTGTACCCAACACACCTTCAACATATGTAGATCCATGCACTTCAATGGAATCATTTTGGGGTTCTGTCATACATACCTATTGAGATATACATTTTCTTCAAGCTCTATTGTCTCAATTTCTTTTCTCTCATCATCACTTGTTGCAATAAACAAGTGATAGGAGTTACTGATTCACTTTCTTTGTTGTTCCTACATATGTGACTAGGTGTCCAAGCTTCATGACATTTGAAACAATATTGCTCAATCAGTTCTTGCTCATTTTAGGGGATCCTATAACCTGTAAACCACAAGAAATTAATTCATCTTCTGTCAACTGACTTTAAATTTTCTCAATTTTCTGCTCCACCAATCTTTTTGACAACTCATATGCTACTGGAGAAACATCCTGATCCTTTCTCCAAATCCAACAAGTTAGATAGCAATAGCTTGGAGATATCATATTCATCTAAAATTAGAGACAAAATAGTTTGCATTGCTGTTAAAAAAATTCTGCATGATATTTTCTAATTTTGGCAAAGAAACAGTGAAATGTTTAAGAATTAAATAATCCAAATCCAAATCTAACATGATGCTACCTAATCTGATTTTTACAAATGTTTCATGTATGGTATCTTTCCTGGTAAAATGAGAACCTAAGGCATCATCCAAGCCTTGGAAACCATTCACCCACAACTGAAATATTTCTTTCATTTTGTCATCTTGCTATGGAGTGTTGGTCGTAAAATGGGCTTTGTTCTACTTGTTAAGCTACGTTGGTTAACTATGTTAGTGTCGTCGAGGGTAGTTGTCCGTTGCACGACGGTTCCCCACGGGTGGTAACCGCAACCCTCGACCGTGTCTTTATATATGCTCTTGTACTTGTTGTTGGATACACTGAGGCAGAGAATGATTATTGTACTAGACATTTTGGCATTAATGGAAGCATTGCTCTAAGTTTCTGATTACTATTCTATCCTATGGTTATCATCTGACTATTGATATGCAATATTAATAACACACCCCACAGGGTAAACATCTGGCGCCGTTGCCATCTGAATCTAGGTAGCCACGGAGCGTGAATGGCCTATAGAGGATAATGGGCCAGCCCATTGGCAATAGCATCGAGGGGGATGATAGCCGACTGAGAGAACTTTATGAAGGGGAGAACGCATTGACAGGCGACTTCGTGATCCGGTTCCAGGCGGCTATAGATACTTTCGTACGAGGGGAGGCTACACAAGAAAAGGTACCCAAGGGTGTAGTCTGGGACGCTCTCAACGTCAATCTGGCAGCAAATAGGTTGTTGCACCAACTCCCGCATATCCTAGCCCAAGCAACCCTTGCCCACCAACACCGAAGGGAGGAAACCCAGCGTGAGGAGCGACACCAATAGGTCCTCCAGGAATACGAAGAAAACAACCGTCGCTGGGAAGAGTAGCGTAATGGCTAGCGACGACGGGAAACTTGAACCTTGAGCCTCAGGGGCAGAATAAAGAACACTCCTACATTATGTACGGGAACTAATGCCCAACTTATTAAATAAGGATAGAAATACGAAGGCACAAAGTGAGCAGTGGGAGGCTGCACAAAGAGCCCTGATTCTGGAACAAGAAGTAGAACGTAGACGGAGGCTGAGGCAACTTGCCGAAGGACAACCTGCCGAAGGGTTGCCCGAAGGGAACCAAGGAGGTGTCACGGAGGGTGCAGGAGCAGAAGCTAAAGGAGATTTCTACGTGTCGCTAGAACACCGTAGGGTGAGAAGCTACGAAGAATTTTTGGAGGAAACAAGGCTACGAAGAAATCTGGTCGAAGAGACCCGAGATCAGTTCAGGAATTTATCCCTTACACCGCGCATGGAGGACCACCGAAGGGAGCGAACAGACGACGAGGGTGAGAACGGAGGGGAGGGCAACCGTACGACCATAGGTGCGGAGGAGGCACAGGCACACGGCAAGCAACACCCCCTCTTGGGACCCATCACACCAAGCACGCAGGTACAAACCACCGTACCCCCAGTCACTCAAACAGCACACCATCGGCGCGGGTGGGAGTGGTGTAGGTGCATGACAGGTGACACGACCCCCATCAATGGCCAGTAAACAAAAGCTGCCGAAGTTCAACGGCGACGGGAAGGAAGATCTCGTTCGCCATTGCCGCACTTGCGAAACCATATGGTTAGCGAACGGTGTTACTGACTAGGACGAATGGGTAACACAATTTCCAGCAACCTTAAGGGGAGTGGCCATCGACTGGTACTCCAATACGGATAAGGCCAAAGTCAGCACATGGCCCAACCTGAAGAAGGAGTTCGAGATAGAGTTCCGCCTCCTCAGAGACGACAATGAAATAGTAGCCAAAATCTATGGCACAAAGCAGAACAAGAACGAGACGGTCCGAGCCTATAGTCGGCGAACAAGGAACTATTGGGGAAAATGGAGAGTCAACTAGCGGATGGGTTGAAAAAGAGATGGTTCGTGGAGGGACTGAAACACTCCCTCTGGAAGAAGATGAAAATTGTTCCACCAACCTCGTACAAAGATGCATATAATAGAGCGATGGATCTCGAGAGCGAGACCAAGACATCCAAGAAGAAAAAGAAGAAGGATAGCTCGTCCGAGGATGATGACTCTTCCGAGGGAAGCAATAGCGATGGTGAGTCCGGCAAAAAGGTGCAAGCCCTACAGAAGGACATGTTGAGGATGATGAAAGAGCTAACGGTTATGAAGGGAGGTCCGAGCAAGACTGACGAAGGGGAGCTTTGGTGCACGGAATGTAATACGGACGGCCACACAAAAGGCTCCTGCCCAAAGAAGGCCTATTGTGACTTATGCCAGTTGATGGGGCATCCCACTAGGGAATGCCCCTACAACATGAAAAACAAAACCAACAAGTATTGCTTACGCAAGAACAACCAACTACATCGGGCGGTACCCGCAGCTCCCAGGCGAACAACAATGCAACATCGGGAGGCTACCGAGTTAAACGGTGGGGAGGACGAAACAACAATAAAACAATAACAATACAAGGAGCCGGATCCAATACGGCTCCAAAGGCTGATCGATGATACAATGCAAAGCGTGCAACCAGTGGGGGGGGCACTTCACTTGAGACTGCCCGAAGGGAGAGGCCACACAATATTTGTGCAAATGGTGCAGACCGGGAGACCACGAAGATGCCACCTGCCCGAAGTCCGGCGTCAACTTGCTCAATATCAAGGAAACCAAAGAAAAGGAAGTGTTGGTCGTAACCCACGCCCAAGCCAGACAAGCAACGTGCCCAGACCCGGAGACGGAGAAGCGAAGGGTACGGGAAGCACGGGAAGAAATTGAGAAAGAGATACGAGAGAGGGCGAAGGCGAAAGGTTACGGCGAGTACTTCTAGCCGACCGGAGGCGGAGGCTATACTAAATCAAATTTTAAAACTGGAGGTGCCTGTGAAGGTACACGATCTCCTCCAGATGATGCCTCAATTACGAACGGCGTTGCTGAATAATCTCTCCCGACCACGCACCAATACCAAACACCGCACGGATGTTCCTGGGGGGTCTGCAACAGACCCCAGGCTGCTGGCAGTTAACATTGGAAGGAACCCGGCCATTGTGGAGATGGGTATCCTTGGCACCATTCTAACCGATACCATCATCGATGGTGGATTGGGAGTGAATGTTTTTCAAGAAGAAACCTAGCGGAAGCTGGGGAAGCCGACACTGTGGCCATCTACATTCAATCTGCTGGGAGCAGATCAGCATGGAATCAAACCCATCGGGACACTGATGGGCCAGCAAGTTACCATCGAGGCGCAACCCTTCATACCGGACTTCGTGGTAATCCCAATAAAGAAAAAAGGGTATGATGCGATCTTAGGGAGAGGGTGGCTAGTGGCAGCCAAGGCCACCCACAATTGGAAGAAGAACACTCTGTCTATGGAGAATGGAGGAAGGAAGTTTATCGTAGACCTTGGGACGCAGTTGGTTAGTGAGGAACTGGCATCATCTTTGGAATCGGAGGGTGAAGGAGAAGGCGACCTGAGAGATGAAGGACGGGGCTGCATGGAGCCCAACGACGAAGGGATTCTCAAACTAGGAGAGTGCTCTGAGGATGAGACGGGGTCATTGAACGAGCTCTTCCACTAGCAGATGGAGGATTACGAAATGTTCCAGAGCTATAGGCTCGAAGTAGAGGAACCAGAGCAAGTAACAAAGGAGGTGTACCTACCGGAATACAGAGAATATTGGAAGGGAGACGCTCGTGTGAGTGACACCACCGTACACCAGTTCCCGAAGGAAGAACCCATCAAGTATCAAGAGGTAAAATTGAAGGAGACAAACCTCGGTGACGTAGATAATCCCAAGATCATTCGTGTCGGCAACGATTAGAACCATGCGTGGAAGGCCGCAGCCTTCAAAATCTTTATTCTTCTTCTTCTTCTTATGTACGGGAAGGAGACCATGGTCCCTATAGAATTTATGGTTCAAGGTCTTCAGATGGCCATTGAAAATAAACTTGCCATCAACAGGTCCAAATTGAAACCCTAACACAAGAAGCGCGTAGGGGACCCGAGAGGCCAAAAGGACACCCAAGAGTCTGGAGGGGGACCCGAGAGGATGGAAGGTGACTCGAGAGGCACGAGACCAAAGTGGGAGACTCTCGGGCGAGGCAAACCAAGAAGGATGAAGGGTGATCCTAGAGGCACGAGACCCAAGCCAAAGACTCTCTGGACAATTAGATTAGAAAATTAAACTAAAAAAAAAGAAAACGACGACCAAATTGAAAAATCATTCGATGGAGTCTGCAGCCAGGACGCTGAAAAAATTAGTGGAGAAGAAGGTTTTCGGCATCTTAAAATATCACAAAAATGATGTGCGCCATGGACTTCCGTGTGGTTCTGACGGCAACGGCAACGGCACTGCCCCAGACCTCGTTGGGGGAACTGCCCCCAGACCCCCAGTTTATTTTTGAGCTACAATACACTTTTGAGTTGGGCGAAGGGCATCAGAGAAGTCACAGTAAGTGTTGGAGTTGTTTCACACTGTGAGAAAGAAGCCTGAAGCTAAGCATTAGTGGGGAAGCCATAAGCCGTAGAGGGAGACGGATTTGGAGGTTGCAAACAAACAAAGTTTGAGGGAAGGCATTGCAAGCACGCGAAGTCGTACGGCACCACGGAGTTATTCAGTTCAATTATCAGCCTTTGGCGAGTGTGATGGAGGATTTGAGGCATCTCCTAGCCTTTGTGCCAGAGGGTTGTGGCCACTTCCAGGCATGAATGGTACGCTTTGAGGAACTCAGAGTATGTCTCGGCTGGACGTGAGGTTGCCTTGGTGGATGCATAGAGGGCTTGGGAGGAGCTGACCACCAGGTTGGAGGCAATAGTAGCGTGAGACTTAGCTCAGTGTACCCAGGAGTTGGATGCCGCGAGGGCAGAGCGGGTGGCTATCGAGGACAAATTGGCTAGGGAGACAGTATCATTTGAGTAGCAGTTGGTGGAGGCTGAGACTGAAAAGCATGTCTTGCAGACAAGTTTGGTTTAGGCACCGGAGGACGGTGATGTCAAGGAAAAAAAGAACTCCTTGCTTAAGCAATAATGGTGAAATCCACACTTCAGCATCGGATGGTAGCAGAAAAGGGTTTTCAGGCGAGGACGCAATAGGTGTATGAGTTTTGGGCTCGACTAGCGTCAGTAGTTCCTACATCTTCTTCATCGGCGGTGCAACTACCTCCTTTAGGGACACCCCCTCAGCCCCTTCTTCTCAGTAATTTTCTTATTGTATACAGTGTACTTCATCCCCATTTTGTTGTGTTAGTCTCGGATTTTTGTCCTTGTCATCCGGAGACGATTTTTCTTGGGGGGGATGATGTTGGTCGTAAAATGGGCTTTGTACTACTTGTTAAGCTACGTTGGTTAAGTATGTTAGTGTCGTCAAGGGTAGTTGTCCGTTGCACGACGGTTCCCCATGGGTGGTAACCGCAACCCTCGACCGTGTCTTTATATATGCTCTTGTACTTGTTGTTGGATACACTGAGGCAGAGAATGATTATTGTACTAGACATTTTGGCATTAATGGAAGCATTGCTCTAAGTTCCTGGTTACTATTCTATCCTATGGTTATCATCTGACTATTGATATGCAATATTAATAACACACCCCACGGGGTAAACATGGAGCTTTAGCAGCTATAAGTCTCAGAATTTCACTTAAACTAGTAGTAACCAATCCCACCTCTTTATCTTTTTTTCTCAACAAATTCTGCTTATCCAGAGAAATCATTGCAAGAATCATGGCTGTGTATAACCTGCAAGAGGCCACCTTGGTTTGACCAAAAAAAAATTGTCCACTTTCCCTTAATGTTCAATGTAGGTATTTTGCCAAACAATTGTCTTACTATATGTGTAACTTTGTGAATGGTATGATGTTTGTTGTGCTCATTGTTTATTTTCCTTGGAGGAGGGTTCAGATTTCATGAAATATTGCATATAGTGCACTGGAAATGAACGCAAAAATATCAACAGGGAAAGTAATAACAATTGGAACATAATTCCTTGAAACTTAATTCAAGCTTGCACATAAAGTTCAGAGATAAATCAAATAAATCTGACCTTTAATGTCAAAGGCAATCTTTACAAATACAGCTCACAGAAAATTCACAGAAGCACTTAGCAAACTGCTCATATGTTCACAACCAGTATTGAAGAGAAGATGCAATACGACAACAATTAATTTTCATGGTTACATACAGGAATAAGGCTTGATCAAACTCACAACCCAGCAGACCATATGCCCAATAAATTCCTTCCACAAACAGCAAAGGAAACTATGCCTCAGCTCAGCAAGGCAAATCTCAAAATGTCGAATGTTATTAACCTCTGCACCTCCGAACTGGTCAGCAACAAATAATGAATCTGCACCCTTATTACAAGGGCTGGAAATTACTCTCCAACAACTTGCATGTTCAGAGATTCAGCACCCAATACATACTCCAATCTACTCAAAACATCTTGCCTGTACACCTGCAACCTCCCCAAATCTCTACTCCACTCTGCAAAACCAATTCAACCTGCTCTAAGCAATGCCCAATGCCTCCCAAATGACATAAAATATCATTCAACCTGTTATTAACATTATGTGCCTCGCAATCAATAAAGGCACCACCTTTTTAAATGCTCCCAAAGGCTCAACAAATGATGTGGCAAGCCTCTTTTGTTTGATACGACTGCTCACAAAGAAAAGATGTCTAACAGATTAAGTTTAGCGCACAGCATTGAGGCTCTTTTAATCACTCCAAGCCATACCAATTCCACAATGAGACTATTAATTTACCGTCCAGCAATTTTCAACCATGAATATTTGAATTCAATGTCAAGCAAGAAGGATGCATCAACGAATTGCAATTTGCCCAACAAAGGCCACGTCAACTCAGCATAATATACTCCCTACTCCTTTTTTTTCTCTTTAATGCCTCATTCTTCCTTCAAACTACCTGCACCATCCCTTTAATTGCCATGAAATGTGTTTGACATCAACAATATAGAGAATTGCCCGGTACCTCTATTTTAAATTAATTATTTTGTCTCTAGTGAGTAATTTGAAATTCCCTTTTTCAAACTTCTTAATCAATTTCATAAAAGGCAGCAAAATTAAGGAAAAAAGCTAAGTTCGCTTTTTAAACCAAAAGACCATCACAAAATCCAATCTCTGATTTTCCCAAAAAAAAAATGTAATCCTCATTAAAACTCCAATACTAACAATTACCAGCAATCTTTAGTCAATTCAAATCAAACCCACAATCCTTAATGCTCAAGTTACAACTCTAAATGAGCTACACCGCAATAACCAGGGTGGATCTTTCACCAATGTGATTATTTTTCTCCAAAGGGGTTTTCATTCTCCAAAAGGTTTAGAACCTTAGACGAACCTAGTTCAATCTCACAACCCTACAAGGGTTTCACCAGAGAGAAATAGCTTAATCCGCATAATACCAAATGAGCCCCTTGAAATGCCTTTTATACTTTTTCCTACCAAACTTCCAGAAAGCACAATTTAAAATAAACTATTTTTTAATTAAAACTCCATTTTAGTTCCACAAAGATCTTGTTCCTCCTCATCAACCTGTGTGGCATCTTCAGGATTAATATCCCACCATGATGCTAGACTCTGTCAATACTCTGGAGTCTAATGATCCTTAAGTCGCGGAGCACTATGAATAGCCACTAACTCCTTCGCTCATTGGAGGTAAGCCTATTCCTCTTGAAGTGGATAAAGCTATATGAAGACCAATTCCTCTCTGCAACCATTTGTCATCAAGAATCCTTTGTTTGATGGCCTTTCCTTCAGCAATGGTTGCATTAGGCCATCTATTCCATTGTGAACTCACCACCATCAACTGTAGGGTGTCGTGCACCTCAATCATCCTCTCTAACAAGATGAAGTAACTGGCATATCTTGTCTCCACAAGTTTAAGAAATTCCTTCTTCGAAAAAGTTCTAAAGAGAGCAAGTGGGGTGTGGTGGTTGTAAATGAACATTTGAATATTTCTAGCTTGTGCCACCACTTCCTTTACCCAATCTAATTTGCCTGTGTCCTTCAATGCATAAACACAACATGGAGTCCAAAAGATGTGCTTTTAAGCACCCTGCACCATCAAGCCTATCAATTTGCACACACATGTTGAATCAATGATCACCTGAACAACATTTGAGGCCCCAAACTCCTCTATGGCCTCTCTCAAAATGCTGAACTGAAATTTTGCATCTTTGTGTTTCCCAGAAAAATCAATGGCTCTAAGAAAATAAGAGCCAATTGAGCATGTGACTATGATGTTGATGACTGGCCGGTGTCTAATATCGATCCACCCATCCATCACAATAGAACAACCTATCCTCATCCCAGTCCACCTCATGTCCTCCATCGCCAAACTCACCTTAGAATATGATTTGTCAAGGAGGGTAGTGCGTAGTTTATGATCTCTAGGGGGTACAAAAGAGGAACCAACAACACCTATATCTTTGACTATTTTTTAAAGTAAGAAGATCGGGCCACATGAAATGGGATGGCATGAGCATTCAAAAAAATCAGCCATGGAAGCCTCTGTCGTTTCCCATGCGTGCACATTGAACATAGTTGAAACTGCCCTTGGCTGCCAACTATCACTAGCCTTCCTCTTTCCTTTTTTGTCCACACTATGAATACCACTATAACTACCAACACTAGATGACATATGATGAAGTGTAGATGGTTGTGAAGGAGGTTGCATTGGCAGGGGCACACCTTTATACTTGCATTCTACATCCGCATGTAATCTATAAAACTCTAGCTTCTTGTGCTCTGTTGTCCTCATTTTTGTTTTCAAAAATGAAGGACCATTGCATGAAATTTTTGTGAAAAAATGAAAAAATTTACTCTATGGCATGCTTCCCGAAGCAAAATTTTGACTAATCCTTGGACTGGCTTAATCCTCAATCCATCCTCGAACTACGTTTCAAATTTCGTCAAATTCTGGGTTCGTTTGCTATGTCTTTCCTTCAGTCGGGTTTTAAAACCCCAACTGCAGGTGAAGAATTTTCTTCAAACTGCAAGTTTTAATGATATTCATTGTTTTGGTCTTTGTAGGGGAATTTTTGACCAATTACATGTGCACTTTTATTTCAAATATGTTACTTGTAATTTATTTTAAGTTTCCCCTTTGTTGTTTTTATCTTTTTATTGTTTTTTGGTTTTTTTTAGTTAAAATAGGGATTTTTTGGCTCAACTGCAAGTAAACTTGCAGTTTGGTCAAAAAACCCCTACTTTAATGGTTTTCACATGTAATAGGGATTTTAAATCCCCATTACATATGTGCAAGTGTTTCTAACTTGTTATAGGGATTTTATTTCCCTTTTACAAGTAAACTTGTAGTTTGGTCAAAAAAACCCTACTTTAATGGTTTTTGCATGTAATAGGGACTTTAAATCCCCATTACATATGTGCAAGCAAGTATAACTTGTTGTAGGGATTTTATTTCCCATTTACAAGTATTTAAAACTTGCAGTTTGCTCCAAAAAACCCGATTTTGCCTTGCAAGTGCATTTTTGACAATTTTTAAACTTGTCATTTGTCCAAAAAATCTCGATTTTGACTTGATAAGTGAAAAAGTAAAAAATAAAACTTGTCATTTGTCTTAAAAAACCCGATTTTGCTCATAAAGTGCATTTTTGACATTTTAAACTTGCTATTTGGCCAAAAAATCCCGATTTTGCCTAACATGTTGAAAAAGTGAAATTTTAAACTTGTCATATCCTCCAAAAAACCCGATTTTCATTGTTTTATACATTTTAAACTTGCTATTTGTTCCAAAAAACCCGAATTGCAAGGAAAAACAAGTTTTTTGAGGATTTTTAGCAAATTTTTGTGGAGATTTTTTGGGAGATAGAAGGCGTTTTGGATTCCTCCCTATTTTTTTTGCATTTTCAAACACCTTTCACGGCACATGGAGGTTAAGATTGCTGGTTTTTAGCTTTATAACAGCAAACACGTTTTTGCCAAAAAACCACATTTTTCTTCATTAAAAATGCCACGAATCAGCAATCTTGTGAATCGTTTTGACTTGGTATGCTAAGGTATTGAGGTTAGAAAGAGTTTTGGCCATTTTCCATGCCATTTCTCATGCATTTGCTGCCACGTTTTTTAGTTTTGGGCATTTTTTTAAAAACGTGGCTAGGGTTTTGGAATACGGTTAATATTTCTTTTTAAGAGATATTCTTCTTTATTTCAAAGATTAATCATCTTTTTGAAGAAGGCATTTTCAGTTTGGAGCAAGGTAAGATTTCTTTTCTTGTTGTTTCATTTTTCTTGTCTTTTTTGTTTTCTTATTTTCTTCTTGTTTCATTTTTCTTGTTTTCAAATATGTTGGTTCTTCCCCAAAAACAGGTTTTTGTGAGAGAGATTTTCCCCTTTGTAAAGCAATTTTAGAATTGCGTTGTTCTTCCCCATTTTCCCTCTTTACTTGTATTCGGGATTTTAAATCCCGATTACAAGTTGGATGAAAATCATTGTTCTTCCCTTACGGATAAAAGATTTAACCATCTTTTGTTGAAATTCCAAGTTGCAAAGATGAGAAATACCCATCCTTTCATAATTGGGTTTTTAGAACCGGATTACACATTGAAAGTTCTTCCCATTTTCTTGAAGATGATCTTCCCAAAATCTTTTCATATTCATTTCCATCATCCGTACATACCATTTCATCCACTCATTTCACACCTTCATTCATTTTCCCCATTTAAAGTCTACCTACAATCAGCCATCCAGAACCCGAAATTGGTCCAAAATGCACTCAAAAAACACTTGAAAATGAGTTCTAAAGGTCCAATTACAAGTGCAAACTTGTGTTTACCCATTACACATATGAAGTTGCATGTTTGTTCCCCGCAATTGCAAGTAATGCTCTTGTTTTTCCCACACATGTAATGCAGCTTCCAAAACCCGAAATTCACTTGTGAGCCCATTTTTGCATCAATTTCTCTCTTCCCTTGTCAATCCAGTTTGCACACACGATCTACCAAATCAATGGATTAAGGCATGGACCTTATTTTGCAAGAAGATTTCAAGATCGGAGGATGATACAAAGAAGAGATACAACGATTCATGGTTGAGAGCATGGAATGCTTTCAAGACAAAGATGGTCATGACGTGAAAAGAGGAAGGCAACCCTTTCCCTCCTGAAAAGATAGTACTACCCCAAGCAAGAAGACAAGGATGCAAGTTCCAGTTCCGGTTCAAGATGTCTTTACCAATCCAGAATACTTCAAGTTCTTGCATCCTGAAGCAGCATGAAGATCATCACAGACAAAGGATGATGCAGTTAGAGTCGTGTCTTTAGACACATGGAATAATTTTAGTTATGCATTTGTAATTTCGTTTTGACAAGTTACATGTAAAAGTATTTTTGTAAAACGCAAGTTACACATTACTTGCACTTTTGTAATTACATGTAAGGCAACTACAAGTTGTGTCCAATTAGGACTGTAGTTGGAATAAGTCTTAGGTAGTTATTCAAGTCTCAGTTAGTTATTGAATGAGTCTTGGTGATTGAGAGAATCTCTCAAGTTAGTTAGGATCCTCCCACCTTTTTCTCAAAGCTCCTCTCCTTTAAATAGAAGAGAGGGTCCATTGTAATTTTTATCTTTTGGGAAAGCAAGCAAAAACTCTGCCAAATTTACAGCAAGAAGTCTTTGAGCTTATGTATGTGAATTGAAAGTTTTGAAGAATAGTAAAGAAAGATTACTCAAGTTTTGAGTCTTTGAGCTACAAGTTTGAGTTTCATTTTTTTTATTTATTCTATGCAAAGTGTTTCTAAAGGAGCTTAGTCCAATCTGATTTGAAGTCTTTGCACTGCAAGTAGAGAAGATTAATTAAAATAGGAAATCTCTAGAAGGAGCAGCAAGTCTTTGAGCTTGCGTCTGTTCTCGAGAAAAAATTATTGTGGGATAAGAAATAGAAGCAAGTCTTTGAGCTTGCATTAGTTCTTGTCTTTGTGTTAAAAGAATAAATTATTCCAGTCTTTGTGCTGTCGTCTTTTATTCATTATAAAATTTAGTATAGCAAAGGGTAGATAGGACTTCCAATATCAAGTCTTTGAGCTTGATATTGTTGTCCCGTCTCGAAGGAAGTGACGGAAGTCTTTGCGCTTTCAGGAAACTTCATTTCCTTTCTCTCATTTTACTTAAAAGTGGCTATTACTGTTCATATTCAATCGCTATCCTTTTCTGTGAAGAGAAAAGGATATTGTCTTTCTTAAAGAAAGAAGGAAGACTGTTGTACCATCCTGTTTTTATTTCAGTTTCAGTTAGATAGGGGGAGCCTTCCCTTAATTAGGAGAGTTTTTACTCATGTGTTGTGGTTGAAACCACAATTTTGTATATTTCCCCAAGTGTACAAAATTTTCAACCAACATGCTCCTTTAATTCTTTGCAAAATTTAACTCCTTTGTTCAAAACACCCAAGAAATGAGACCAAACCCTCATGTAGCTCCCTCTAATATTAGTATGGCATATGTGGCATAACCACACCCTACTCCCTCCTGAATTTTTCTTTTTGACATCTATGGGATGAACAAGGCAAAGAAGAGGTTTTTGGGGGTTAAAAAGGCCTTGTACAAAGGGTTTTAAGGTAGCTGAAGGGAACTCAAATTTGTTTTGTGGTTGTGTTTCACTCCCACCCCTAGTTGTATTTATTTCACCTCCAACTTCTTCTTGGTCATTACTATCATTGTCACCACTGTTGGCCATGTTTTATGAGTGTAATTGATGTAATGCAAGTTTAGAGAACTAAAATATGAGGATGGAAAAAAGCAGACGTTTGATGGACATTTCTTCTTCAAACTTTGAAAAAAACTCAAAAAAAAAAACCAAAAATGGAACAATGGACTTACCAAGAGTGGTAACAATGCTCCTTCAGAGCCTTTTATTTCCTCTCTTTTTTCTCTCCTCCAACTGCTGCTTCTTTCTCCTTTTTTTCTCTCCTCAACAAAATGACATAAAATTTGGGGTTCTTGCACATTTAGGGCAAGCTGGTTGTGTGGGGGCCACTCGGCAAGTACAAAGAAATGTTTTTTTTAAAACATTTTGTTGTTTTTTTTGACAAAAAACTTGACATGTCCGGGGGGGGCAACTAGCCATCCCCAGGACGGTCGAGGGACGACTTGGACGTCCTCGATAGTCCCCCCCCTCCCCCAAACGTGTCAATCATTTTTATGTACCCGAGCCATTTCCTATGATAGACAAAATTTTGGGGACGGCTTGGGGACGTTTCCCGCCATCCCCCAAACACCCCCTTTTCAAAAATGTGGCCAAAACAGGGGGAAACACGTCCCCGAGTAAAATTGGAGATAAGTGATGATGGGATTAAGATATGATGATGTCATGAACCAAATTCACAAAAGAATATTACACTCGTAGACTCATTATTGCATCAAGATAAGTCTCATCAAAGTGGACCCAAAGCATAAGGGAAAGGGCATAGGTGTGTAATTATCACCAATACAATAGCCTTCAATTTCTATTTATATTATACATCTTTATAATTAAATAACAAAGTTTTTATTTCACAATATATTTTTATTATTTATCATCTAATTAGCAAATAGGCTTCTTATGCGAGCATTCATGTCCAAAAAATTGTCTCACACTAATTTATTTAATTTACTATTACCATCTAACTCCATCCAATCGCTGTCATGCTTGTTGGTTGAAAATTTTGTACACTTGGGGAAATATACAAAATTGTGGTTTCAACCATAGTGTGTGAGTAAAACTCTCCTAATTAAGGGAAGGCTCCCCCTATCTAACTACAACTTTAAAAATAAAATGGGATGGGACAGCAGTCTTTCTTCTTCTTTCAAGAAAGCCAATATCCTTTTCTCTTCACAGAAAAGTGATAGCAATTTAACATAAAACAGCAGTAACAACTTTTTGAAATGAAATGAGAGAAAGGAAACGAAGTTTCTTGAAAGCTCAAAGATTTCCGTCACTTCCTTCGGGACGGGACAGCAATATCAAGCTCAAAGTCTTGATTATATGAAGTTCTATCTACCCTTTTCTATACTAACGCTGTCAAGAACAAATTATAACAGCTCAAAGACTAAAATATCTTATTATTTTCTACATAAAACAATGGGAAGTAGTATGAGCTCAAAGACTCGCAACTATTTCTCACAAAATCTGCTTCTAAACTCTCTTAAGAATAAGTGCAAGCACAAAGACTTACAGCTCCTCTCAAAAGAATATTTATTCTAATTTATATTAACCTCAAATACTTCCAGCACAAAGACTGCAAATCAAATTCGATTAAGTTCTTTGAAGAAACACTTGCAAGAAAGATAATATAGAACACAAACTCAAGAATGTAGCACAAAGACTCAAAGCTTGAGCAATTTCCTTCTATTTCTTTCAATTCTTGAATTCACACATGAAAGCTCAAAGACTTATTTGTTGTAAATTTGGAAGAGTTTTTGCTTGCTTTTCAAAAGATAAAGATTACATAGACCCCTCAAGTATTTATAAAAGAGGAGTCTTGAGAAAAAGGTGGGAGGATCCTAACTAACTTGACAGATTCTCTCAACCACAAAGACTTATTCAATAACTAACTATGACTTATTCCAACTACAGTCCTAACTGAACACAACTTGTAGTTGTCTTACATGTAATTACAAAAGTGCAAATAAAGACTTAACTTGCAATTTACAAAAGGTTTTTACATGCAACTTGTCAAAAGAAAAACTACAACTAAGAGATTACAAATCTCGAAAAATACAACTAAGTGTTGAAAAACACTTAAGCTGCATCGTGTGAAGACATGAATCCTTCGTACTTCTGGATGATCATTCGTAGCTCAACAGGATTCGGTTCGTAGGTGTTCTTGGCAACATCCATGGTATTCACAATGGTATCATGGCATCGAAGAAGCATAGAGTCGTTCTTCTCCAAGATAGACTGGATTTCGTGCAAAAAGATTTGATGTTTCATCAAAACCTGAATTGAGGCAGCTGAAAATTGTTCGCTCCTCCATTCATTATGAATCCTCATCTCTAGATTTGCGAACACTTCTTCTAGTATCAGCTCTCCATTCTGACTCATTATGTTGCAAGAGGCCTTCTCACAATGGGAAACAATACCTTGGAATACTTCAACCCGCAATCTCATTGCATCCTCAATCTCCTCAATGAGGGATTTGAGAACAAGGGCTTTATTCTCCAGAAGTTCTTCAAATTCCAAGTACATGATCCTGGAAGGAATAATAGCATGCCCCTGAAGAACACTCAACTGTTGTTGGGGCATGGTGCACTAAATTGTCAAACTACCTTCAACCCTTTCCAAATTTTGTTTGAAAGTCTCGGAGGTGTGATTCAATTTTTCTTCATGGTCTCCAACTTAGACTTCATTTGGAAAATGTCTTTCAGCACTTGTGCACACAGATCATGAAGTTGATCCACCTAAGAATCCAACGCTTGTACTTTCTGAGCAGCTCTTTCAACTCCTCGAATTGATTCTTGGGAACCGGAAGAACTTGTAGGATCACTCCCTTCACCCGCAGGTTTTGTAATTTTATGAACAGTTGCAACAAGTTGCCTATTCTCCTCTTCTAGCTTGTCTTTCTTTGCTAGAAGTTCATCATACCGCTGCACTAGTGAGGCTACGGATTGTTGGGCATCATGTTTGACCACTTCATGCGTTTGTTTACCCAATTCTATCCTTGTAACCCTGTAATCAGCAGCTTGCATTTCCTCACGTGGCTTATTCGCAAGGGGCTCAACAATTTCTGCCACTTTCATCTTATTGTTGTCAACAGTTACTCTCAAGATTGTCTTGACCTTTTTAGCAACCTTGGGCCTAGACTGTTTGAGTTGTTGATAGTCAAAGACATTAGGAAAGATTTCCTGCTTCTTCCTCTTTGGGGTAAAAGAACTAAGCCATGGAGGTAAAACGACTAGTTCTCCTCTAGTAGCTGTTGAAGGCGAAGGAGAAGCTGTTTCTGTTTGAACAGCCCTGGGAGAAGTATTTGTTTGGATGGCGACCATGGTTTTCTCAGTAACCAATGGGCATGAAGATTGCCTCATAAATTCTTCAAAGCCAAAAGTAGAGGTATCAATCTCTAACAAATGGATACATGCAGGAGTATCCTCAGGAATTTCCAGCGAACTCTCTTGTTGATGATCAAGAGGCGGCTCAACTGCTGAAATAGGAAGGACATTCTGAGGAGACTCTTCCACTATTACATCAAGAGGAGAAAGAGGCATCTCAATGGAAACTGAGGAAGGAATCTCATGAGGTGAGTCTGAAGCTAGAGACTTAGGAGCATCATCTGATTGTTGTCCTTCTTCTGGATTATCAGGATCAATCACATGAACATGAAGCCGGGACTTTTCCTTTCCACGAACTGTCGCCTCCTCAAGAGGAAGCACTATTGCCCGACTAACCCGCAATTTGATCCTGGTGCCTGAAGATGATGCACCTTCCTTGTTGTCAATTTGAATCTCAAACTTGCATCCAAGAGGCCTCGTAGAGTCATCTTCTTTCCCAACCTGATCTTAATGAGTCTAACACCATTACCTCTGAGCCAAGTGTTGGTGTTAGCCAAGATAGGCTGAAATATTTCAAGAATGGACGTCCATTCTTTATGCGACCATTGGATTAAAGGAAGTGGGGCTTCCTCAACCCTTCATGAGACGTACTCTGGATCAAGCACATGACCATCATCGATCATTCCTTGTAGAATGTCCACTAGGTTCAAATCAATAACCTGCTCAACGGTAAGCGTGCAGTAGTCCAACTTGAGAACCTCCATTTTTGTACGGAGATCTACCCAGATATCCTCAATACGATGCACGTGCACAAAGAACTTTTTGATCTTTTCCTTCATACCCCAGTAATCAAAATCTGCCCTGGATTTAAACCTTTTGAGTTTAATCTCTTGCATCTCAGTCTCCATAGCTTTAGCTTTGACGGATGTGACAAGAGAATACCGGCCAATTTTCAATGGGTTTGTTGTAGAAATCCCCATTGCGACCTTATGTCTGACAGAGATGAGCATGCACAACCATGATCTATCTTCCCAACTCCATAAAAATGATCTTATCAGTCGGGTATCTAGGGAGCATGTATGGTTGCCCACTGTAGCATTCGACTCTCACATAAGTGAAAGTTGGGAATTGGAGAAATAAACAACCGTACTCATTGACTCTTTCCCATGCTTCATCTGACACCCTTTTGTTCTTAAATCTTGTCAAACTAGCACATGAAGTAACCAAAGAATGCATCTTGAACTCTTCTGAAATGTAATCTGCTGGGTCTCAAAGGCAGCTGATCATAATATTCCCACACAGGTATAAGCGAGTGATCACCCTTGGTAGAAAGACTAGGGAAATGTCTGAGTGACACTGCCAAATACACTAAGTATGAATTCATGTAGAAAGTCATGGTGGTTGGGACTATTGCAAGTTGCTCGCACAAAGCATCACTGATAATCTCTCCCCATGATATATGATGGGATTGCCTTATGAACATGGTAAACTGATACATCCAGGGTTCAAAAACATTAGAGTGTTCAAGACCCATCATCCTGCTGAGGAGAGTAATGATGTCTACAATTTCCCACTTAAAAAGTCACAACAGTACAACTTAGCCCACCTTGTGAAGGCAGCTCGTGGCTCATGAATCCACCTGTTAATATGACGTTTGCAGTCCTTTTCCCTCTTTACATAGTACTCGGCTGCCCTATCTTTTGAAATTTCCATATAAACAGGTGTTGGTGGTATTTTGAAGACTTTCTCAATTGTATCTGCATGAAGGCGAATTATTGTCTCACCATCATCATTTTTAATGGTTCTCGCCTCCTTGTCAAAGTGATGGGCGCAAGCGAGAACAAATTCAGGTTCTAGGGCAGCCACTGGAAAAGAAGATGCATGATGGATGTGGATGTCCAACAGTCGTTGCATATTACTATCCTGCGGATCCTCCACTCTTTTGATGAATGCTGACATGTCCACATGCTCTATCTCTGTGTCTTTTATGTGATCCAAAAGAGAGGAAACTTGTGAAGGTGAAACTTCATTCTGGTACTTGTCATATTTATACTTCATCTTCTTCGGAGTAGGAGAGGATGGTAAATATGACATTGAAGAAAAACCTGGTATACTGCGATGAAGACTTAAAAGTGTTACGGCAACATCAATTTGTGAGAGAAAGATGGGAAATAAATGGGAATGGTGGAAATTTGACTTTGACCAATTTTGGATCTTGGGGAAAGTTTTACAAGTATACAAGTTGGGAAGAATGAACATGCAATCGGATTTTTAAAACCCGAATGCAAGTATACATGTAAAACAGAAAATGGGGAAATGAGTGAAAAATGAGATTTAGACTTGTGGGAAATGACATGAACGGAAAGTACGGATATAAGCAATATGGATGGATAAAAAATAGAAAGGTTTTGGGAATGTCATTTTCAAGAAAATGGGAAGAACTTTGGACATGCAATCCGGTTCTAAAAACCCGATTTTGGAAGGATGGGTATTTTTCATCTTTGCAACTTGGAATTTCAACAAAAGATGGTTAAATTCTTATAACCATAAGGGAAGATCAATTATTTTCATCCAACTTGTAATCGGGATTTAAAATCCCGAATACAAGTAAAGAGGGAAAATGGGGAAGAACAATACAATTCACAAATTGCTTTGCAAAAGGGAAAAACTCTTTCACAAAAACCGATTTTTGGGGCAAAACCAACATATACACAAATTTACAACTAGAATGGAAAAACAAGAAAACAAGAAGATGAAACAAGAAGAAAAGAAATCATAACTTGCTTCAATCCAAAATGCTTCTTCAAAAGATTATCAATTTTTGATTGAAGAAGACAACCCCTTAAGTAAGCAATCAACAAACTTGAAACCCTTGCCACGTTTTTGAAAAAAATATCTTAAGCAGCAAATCGTGGCACAAAATGCAAGTATAATGGCACAAGAACGGGTCAAATCTTCCTCCAACTTCAACGCCTAGGTGAAGGAAGACAAAATGATTTAGGGAAGAAGAGACTCGTGGAGTTTGGATCCACCAAAACGTGGTATTTGGCAAACACGTGTTTGCTGTTTTAGACCCAAAAACCAGCAAAAATAAACTCCAAATGGCGTGATATGAGTTTCAAGATGCATGAAAATAGGCAAGAATCCAAAATGCCTCTTCTTCCCAAAAAATCTTCACAAAAATTGCTTCAAATCTCCAACAAAATGGCCTTCCCTAGCTGGTCGGGTTTTGGGGAGTGAATGACAAGTTTCATTTTACATGTAATAGTGAAAATCGGGTTTTTATTTTCATATTACAAGTTTAAAATTTCACTTTACTTTCAACAAAGCAAAATCGGTTTTTTAAGACACAATAGCAAATTTAAAATGCCTTCATTTTCTCTTTATGGAGCAAATCGGGTTTTTAACACTCAAATGCAAATTTAAAATGTCACTTTATTTTCATTCTAAGCAAAATCGGGTTTTTGAGAGAGATATACAAGTTATAATAACTTGTAAAGAGAAAATAAAATCCCTTGAACAAGTTTTAATAACTTAACACATGTAATAGGGGAATAAAATCCTCATTACAAGCAAAAAACACTAAAATAGGGATTTTACAAAAGAATTACAAGTGACTTTTAAATATGTAATTTAAAATTAACTTGTAACTTATCCAAAAAATCTCTATTATGACTTAAAAAGCCAAAAAGCATCAAGGGGGAAATTAAAAGTAAGTTACAAGTTCTTTTTCCATAAAATGCACTTGTAATTAGCTAAAAATTTCCCTACAAAGACTAAAACAAAGAAAATCATTAAAACTTGCTACTTAAGGAAAATTTCCCACCTGCAATTAGGGAGAAAAAACCCGAAATTGAAAGAAAGACATAGCAAACAAACCCAAAATACGATGAAATTTTAAACGTGGTTCGAGGATGGACTGAGGATTAAGCCAATCCAAGGGCGAAGCAAAATTCTGCCTCGGGAAGCATGCCGTAGAGTAAAATTTTCAAATTTTTGACAAAAATTTTATGTAATGGTCCATTTTTTAAAACAAAAATGAGGACAACAATACTTGTTCCAGCCTACTTATGTTGTTTTGCTGCCTACTAAAATGGACTTTCTCTTATGTACTAGACTACCTATAATTGACAATAATTTTCATGATATTTCTTTTCACGAAATTTTGTCAATATTGCTTATTAATTTTATTTTAATGAATTTCTACTATTTTATTTTGTTTCATATTTTACTTTTATTCTAATTTTTTTAACTTTTTTCTTAGATATTGCTTATTAATTTATTTTAATGAATTTTTACTAATTTATTTAATTATATATTTTTAAAATGAGGGACCTCATCGCCAACAATAGTTCAAACACATGAGCTCAATAGCCCAATCGAAGCACAAAGCTTGTGACCACATTGGTCTAGCAAGGGTTTGGAACATAAAATCACTAGCATGAACCCCAATAACTTCAACACAAAGCTTTAAACCCACAAGCACAATAGATCAACAAAGACAAAATGCTCACAATCATAATAGATCAACAAGGACACAATGCCCAAGATGACAATGACCTAGATTGGATTGAACCTTGGTAGTTACAATAACAATACCACAATTTAACCATCGCACTATGTCATAAATGACATTTAATTTTGTATTTTACTTTTTAATTTATTTTATTTAATTATATATATTTCATTATTTATAAAATATTTTTTATTTTTTAGAACATAAATTATTTTACTTGAATATAAAAAAGACAAATTAATTAATTAATTAATAATAAATAAAAATTATATATGTTTTCTTTTTCTTTTTGATTATTTATTAGTGATGAAAAAAATAGAGTGCGTACTGTTAAGATGGAAGACTGTATTTGCAAGTCTTACTCTTCTTTTTTCCTATGAACCTCTGGCTTGAATATTGAGAATGAGAAGAAAGTCATGCAGTTACTGGTGATGGATGTGCAACCTTCCATTAAAGATTGTAACATCTATTGACCTCTCTACTAGCCACAAATATCTTGCTAGCCTTAGTGTCCATCTACATTTGCACTGATGGAATTAACTTCAAATCACTTAAAAGCAGATATTCTCACATCTCTGTAAATTTCCTATCAACACATCCACTACACCCCTAAAATACAAGTAAAATATTATGAATTGCAGAAGTTTAAGTCTCTAATCTACTATGGATCCATCTACCACTTTCACAGCACTTCAACTTATGATTTAGAAAACAAGAATGTTTACAACATACAAGCCTATGAAAGTTCCCGAAAAATCTCTGACCTGAGCAAAAGCGGCGCAGGCAGCAAGGGCGCAGAATAAGGCTTTCCCTGAATCCGCCGGGATGAAGCTCATCTGAGCCCTGCAAATGCTTTCCCTGCGCGAGGTACGCGTCAACTTACGATTCACTATAGACGTGGACTCAGTGATTCCTCGCAGGCGAAGATTGAGAAAATAAGGGGAATAAGTGGAGGCCTCTCTACTGTGCGTGATATGACGTGGTCTGGCATTTACGAGAGACGGTGCTGTGCGCCAGGGGCAGCCATTTACAGACAATGAGCTAGTTAAAACCAGAGCCATGGCTGATTGTCTGGAGTTTATGAACGTTTGAGAAACATTTCCTACTATAAATTAAAAATGCTGAGACCTACTAAATTTTGATTTGTTTTAGTTGGGAGGAGGCCGGCTCTTTAACTCTACCGATGATATTCACGATGGTGAAAAAGTATGGAAAAAGTCAGGATATATTTGTTCATTCTATTAATTGGACCAATCATATCACAGAATTAAAAAAATTTATTGAAAATTTCAATGTTTATATTTATTTTTTAATTTATATGATTATACAAATCTTTTTTTTTTTCTTTCTATTAGTCTATATTAGTAACAGTGGGTAAAAATAATATTTTTAATTTTTTAATATTACATATTTTAATTCTTTATAGTATCAAACACGCATTAAATTCTTATACCATGTCATAAATTATTTTCCTTTCAAAAAATAAATTTCTATCTTTGGCTGGAAAAATACAAGTGATCAATTAAAAAGTTTCTTGCTACACATGTTTACTATTCTTCATGTTGGATGCCTTCAAAAACAGGGTATGGGGATTTAATCAAAATCATTCATCAATTTCGTTGGGCTAGATGAGATGATAATAAAGGATTTATATCTACTTCATGGGCTCATTGTATTCAACCTAAAAGTAAAGGTGGTTTGGAGTTCATAGATCCCAGAATGCAAGGGTTGTATTTGGCCACCAAACGGATTGTTAGAGTTGTCCATGGGGATGAACCATGGAAGATTCTTATATGGAATCGCATTAGCCTTGCTACTATTAGCAGGTGGGTTGGTTAGACAAGTGTCTTCATTC